>NC_066583.1:433398729-433720459 GCF_024323335.1 Lathyrus oleraceus | reverse complement strand
TCACGAACTTGTTGAACTGTCTCCCAAGCATGGCTAAGGCTTCTGATATACTTTCATCACCTCCAGTATATCCTGCTTCTGACTCCTCTTCAGCATTAGATACAAAAGCTAAGCTTTTGTTCTTCTTCTCAGCATACTCACCCAAGCCCATTTCAAAGGTTTGGAGGGAACCAATGAGCTCATCCACTTTCATGTTGCAGATGTCCTGCGCCTCCTCTATGGCTGTGACCTTCATAGCAAATCTCTTAGGCAAGGACCTGAGAATCTTTCTTACAAGTTTCTCTTCAGCCATTTTCTCACCTAGTCCACCAGAGGTGTTTGCAATTTCAAGAATATTCATGTGAAAGTCATGAATAGTCTCATCCTCTTTCATCCTCAGATTTTCAAACTTGGTGGTCATCATCTGAAGTTTGGACATCTTCACCTTGGAAGTACCTTCATGAGTTACCTTGAGGGTATCCCAAACTTCCTTAGCTAGTTCACAGTGGTGCACCAGCCTGAAGATGTTCTTACTGATTCCATTGAACAATGCATTCAAGGCCTTGGAATTTCCAAGAGCTAGTGCCTCTTGCTCCTTGTCCCATTCTTCTTCAGGAATCTGCTCACTGCCTCCATCTTCACCTGTCCTCATTGGATGTTCCCATCCTTTGTTGACAGCTCTCCAGACTTTGCTATCTAGAGACCTTAAGAAGGCTATCATATGAGGCTTCCAGTCATCATAATTAGAGCCATCCAACATGGGTGGTCTGTTTGAGTGTCCTAAATCCTTGTCCATGGTACTAGAAAGTAACTTCCCTAGATCTCACCCAGAAATTCACAGGCAGGGTGCCTGCTCTGATGCCAATTGAAATTCTAGTTATCAGACTTTAGATGTCACACGGGTTGTTATGACATCCAATTCTGCACAGACAGGAATTATGCAGAACTTAAATGTAAGTGCAGTAAATAACACAAGTAATTGTTTACCCAGTTCAGTCCAACATGACCTACATCTGGGGGCTACCAAGCCAGGGAGGAAATCCACTATTAGTAGTATCAATTCAAAGCTAAACTCACCCGTTTACAACTTATCACTTAATCCCTACCCAATGCAATTTCAATCTTAACCTAAGATCAGAGTTCCATTGAAATTCTAGTTATCAGACTTTGAATGTCACACTGGTTGTTATGACATCCAATTCTGCACAGACAGGAATTATTCAGAACTTAACAGTAAGTGCAGTAAATAACACAAGTAATTGTTTACCCAGTTCAGTCCAACATGACCTACATCTGGGGGCTACCAAGCCAGGGAGGAAATCCACTATTAGTAGTATCAATTCAAAGCTAAACTCACCCGTTTACAACTTATCACTTAATCACTACCCAATGCAATTTCAATATTAACCTAAGATCAGAGTTCCTACTCACTCCCCCTCAATCACCTCAGTGATTACTATCTTTAAACAATACTAAAGACAAGTTGAAGTCACACTTCAAACAACTCTTGATTGTGCTTCACAACTTTAATCAAGATACACAGCACTCATGCTTAAAAGCTTTGAGTGACACAACACTTACAACTCAATGAACACCCTATGCCAAAGCTATCATCTACTTGATAATGGCTTGGCTTACAAGATACGTCTAATACAAGACTCACAAAAATACAGCAGTGAAGTATGATGGACACACAAAATCTTCACGCCTCAAAATCCCTAAAACTGAATGAAGGAACACCTTCCTTTTATATTGCAGTATCCTGGGCTTTTGCACCTGTATTCTCCTGAATTTAAGGTCACGCGAGTTCCCATAAATTCAACATTTAGGTTACTAACAAATAGGCTATTTGTTAGGTTCATTGAATGTAGCTTGGTTGTTGATTTCCTGGATTTTCTCTCAGTAGTTGAATCCCTGAAGAATAGCCTGAGAAAAAGCTGAAACAGAAAACTGAACAACCTACAATATAGCATATGCTGTCAGGCATGAATGTCACGACATTCAGCTTGACATCAAGGTCCATATGCTGAGTCTGTTTTTCCAGAAAACAGACTGTACAATCTGCTGACCTGTACATGATCAAAATGACCATACTACAGTAACAGCTTACATTAATAAATGTCAAAGTGTCCAACTTAACATTTACACATTTGGCCTTAAGTTAGTTCTGTTATTCTCTTGAAGAACAAAACTAAGTTACATGCTGAATTATAACAGAACACCACTCTGTCTAATGTTCAGTAGCTGCTGTCAATGATGAATGTCATAACATCCAGTTTGACATTCAGTCAGTAGGCCTCATGCCAGGTCTGGTCTTTCCTTGATAACCGGACTGGAAATAAATACTAAGTTCTAACAGAACACCTGCTGTTCTATTCCTTAGTATCTGTTGACAGGTATGAATGTCACATCATCCAGTTTGACATTCAATAAATCCTGTGTTAGCTAGTCCTGCAGTAACTACAATGTAGTCACACATACATGTCATGACATCAGTCAAGACATTAGTACCCATCTAGTGTTTTACCATATAATGCAGCCAATTAAACACCTACAAACTCCCCCTTTGGCAAATTTTTGGCTAAAACACTTTGATCCCCATAACAAAGTTCATAGCAGCGGAATTACACACCTAGCAGGAATTAATACTAGCTCATACACTCAGAGTGGCAACACACTCACACACATACAAAAGTTAAATAAAAACTTCACACATAATCGCTGCAGGGGAGGAATCTGTCGTCATGAGAGTCTGTTGTAGAGACCCACTCTGTTTGTCAGGGGTTACTCCCCCTTTTTGTCAAAAATGTTGCCAAAGCCAACAACATAACCAGAGAATAACGACAGAGTTACAGACTTGGTTTTACTTCACAGTTTCAACCAAGTTACCATCCACTTGATCTTGCTTCACAGCTTTGATCAAGTAGTCACCCACTTTTGCTTTACAGTAGGTACCACCATATCAGATGCCATGATTTTGTTTCTGACATCCAGAACCACTCCTGCATGGACAACATCCTTGAACTCCTGCAGGTACATTGGCCTTCTCACAGTAGGGTGTCTCCTTACCCTCTTGTATCCACCCTTGTTGCAAGTAGCAAAGCTATGATCTGTTGACCAATCATAGCCTAGTACAAATTGTTTAATAGGCAGAGATATTAAACAATTTATCCCAAACATCAGTGGTTGCTATAAGGTCTCAGAGAGACATATTCCCAGTTTGCTCCTTAAGTTTTCAAACTGAGTAGCATCCAGAGCCTTTGTAAATATGTCAGCCAGTTGAAGGTCCGTGGCTACATGTTCCAAAGTGATCACCTTGTCTTCCACCAGATCTTTGATGAAGTGGTGCCTAATGTCAATATGTTTGGTCCGGCTGTGCTGGATGGGATTCTTGGAGATATTGATGGCACTGAGATTATCACAGAACAATGTCATGACATTTTGAGTGACATTGTACTCAGTGAGCATCTGTTTCATCCAAACCAGTTGGGAACAACTGCTACCAGCAGCTATGTATTCAGCCTCTGCAGTGGACAGAGAGACACAATTCTGCTTCTTGCTGAACCAAGATATAAGGTTGTCTCCTAAGAAGAAACATCCACCTGATGTGCTTTTTCTGTCATTAGCACTCCCAGCCCAGTCAGCATCACAGTACCCAGATAGGACAGGCTCAGACCCATGTGAATACAGCATCCCATAGTCACAAGTCCCATTGATGTACTTGAGAATCCTTTTGACTTGATTCAAGTGGCTCACCTTAGGCTCTGCTTGATATCTGGCACACACTCCAACTGTATAAGAAATGTCAGGTCTACTTGCAGTTAGGTACAGCAGACTACCTATCATGCTTCTATACAAGCATTGATCAACACTAGGCCCTCCATCATCTTTGGTCAACTTTAGATGAGTGGGAGCAGGAGTCCTCTTGTGCCTAGCATTATCCATACCAAACTTCTTAACTATGTTCTTGGCATACTTGCTTTGGGAGAGAAACATAGAGTCCTCCATTTGGTTTACTTGCATTCCAAGGAAATAGGTCAGTTCTCCCACTAGACTCATTTCAAACTCAGACTGCATCTGGTGAACAAATTTTTGAACCATTTGTTCGGACATTCCACCAAAGACTATATCATCAACATAGATCTGAGCTATCATGATTTTGCCTTCTTCATCCTTCACAAACAAGGTTTTATCTATGCCACCCTTTCTGTATCCATTTGAGGTCAGAAATTCGATTAACCTTTCATACCATGCTCTAGGAGCTTGTTTCAACCCATACAAGGCTTTCCTCAACTTGTATACATGCTCAGGTTGGTTAGGATCACATAACCCTTTAGGTTGCTCCACATATACTTCCTCATTTAGGTAGCCATTCAAGAATGCACTCTTCACATCCATTTGGAATAGCTTAAACTTCAGGATGCATGCTACCCCCAACAACAATCTGATGGACTCAAGCCTAGCCACAGGAGCAAATGTCTCATCAAAATCTACCCCTTCAACTTGAGTGTATCCTTGAGCTACTAGTCTTGCTTTATTCCTAGTAATTACTCCTTTCTCATCAGATTTGTTTTTGTAGATCCACTTGGTACCAATGATGTTGGTCCATTCAGGTCTTGGAACTAGTTCCCAGACTTCATTCCTTTTGAACTGCTCAAGTTCCTCTTGCATGGCAGTGATCCAGTACTCATCAGTCAGGGCTTCTTTCACATTCTTTGGTTCAACCTTGGATACAAAGCAGGAATTTGGGTTTATTCCTCTTGACCTGGTAGTTACACCACTGGTGGGATCCCCTATGATAAGATCCTTAGGGTGGTCTTTCTGAATTCTGATAGATGGCACTTTGGTGGTTACATCTACTTCACATTCAGGAGGGGGTTCCTGTACTTCTTCAGACTTGACTGGACTGTCAGTTGAACTGTCAAGGAATGTTTCAACATCCTCCATGACATCGGCTCCTTCCTCTTTGTCGTCCACAATGACATTTATGGATTCCATCAGGACATTGGTCCTGTAGTTGAACACTCTGTAGGCTCTGCTGTTAGTGGAATATCCCAGAAATATACCTTCATCACTTTTGGGATCTAGCTTCCTTCTCTGTTCACGATCTGTGAGAATGTAGAATTTACTTCCAAAGATATGAAAGTACTTCACAGTGGGTTTTCTGCCTTTCCATATTTCATATAGAGTGGAGGAGGTTCCTTTTCTCAAGGCGACTCTGTTGTGAACATAGCATGCGGTATTCATTGCTTCAGCCCAGAAGTGCCTGGGGAGCTTCTTTGCATGAATCATTGCTCTGGCAGATTCTTGAATAGTTCTATTTTTTCTTTCAACTATTCCATTCTGCTGAGGAGTTATAGGGGAGGAGAACTCATGACTTATTCCTTCAGACGAGCAAAACTCATCAAACTTGGAATTCTTGAACTCCGTACCATGATCACTTCTAATCCGGACCACACAACTGTCCTTTTCCCTTTGAAGTCTTATGCACAGGTCTTTGAAGACATCAAATGTATCTGACTTCTCTCTGATGAAGCTTATCCAAGTGTATCTGGAATGGTCATCCACCACCACGTATGCATATTTCTTCCCACCAAGACTTTCAACCTGCATAGGTCCCACTAGGTCCATGTGCAACAGTTCCAGAACTCTGGAGGTTGTGGGATGTCCCAGCTTCGGATGTGACATCTTGGTTTGCTTGCCCACCTGGCATTCTCCACAGACTCTTCCTTCATCAATCATAAGCTTTGGAATTCCTCTGACTGCTTCCTTGGATATAATCTTCTTCATTCCCCGTAAGTGGAGATGTCCAAGACGTCTATGCCACAGCTTCACATCCTGTTCTTCCTTGGCTGAGGAGCATGTTGTGGAAAAGTGAGAGACTTCAGGTTCCCACAGGTAGCAGTTATCTTTGGACCTGGTTCCTCTCATAACTTCCTAATTGTCACCATTTGTCACAATGCATAGCTCCTTAGTAAACTGAACATGAAACCCTTGATCACACAGCTGACTTATGCTGATGAGGTTTGCAGTTAGTCCTCTTGCTAACAGCACATTATTCAGTTTTGGCACTCCAGAACAGTCCAGTTTGCCCACACCTTTTATTTTTCCTTTGGTACCATCACCAAAGGTCACATAGCTGGTAGTGTGAGGTTGAATATCTACCAGTAGATTTTCCATACCAGTCATATGTCTTGAGCATCCACTGTCAAAGTACCAGTCTTCTCTGGTAGAAGCCCTTAGAGCAGTGTGTGCTATCCTAGCATACCATTGTTGCTTCTTAATGGGAACATAGCGCTTACGTGTTTTATGCTTAGGCTTAACATGCAAGGCTTGGTTAGGGAAACCATGAATCCAGTAGCAGAAGGCTTTTATATGCCCAAGCCTACCACAGTGGTGACACCTCCACTCCTGGTATTTCCTCTTCTGATGATCATTCATCCTAGTTCCTCGATGTTGAGACATTGGCTTTGACTTCCGCTTGAACTTCTGAACTTTAGCCTTTGGGCGTTTGTGTTCAGTTGAGGATCTTTTCCCAAATCCAAGGCCAGATTTGGTTCCAGACTGCTGTCCCACCTTTAGAATCTCTTCCAAGGTGTCAGTTCCCTTATTCATCATTCTGATGGATTTAGTCATCTGATTCAGCTTGGAGGTCAGCAGGGTTATCTCACCATTTAGGCCCTCTATGATAGACAGTTGCTTCTGTCTCTCATCTTCCAGTTCCTTGATGAGTTTCTTTTGCTTTTCTCCTTGTGCACGCACTTCTGCACTGGTGGAACACAGCTTCTTATAGGCTGCAGCAAGTTCATCAAAGGTCAATTCATCTGCACTTGAGTCATCTTCAGAGGCACAAACACTGGTTAGTGCAGTGACATGTTTGGCAGATTCTCCTTCAGATTCACTTTCAGAGTCTCCTTCAGACCATGTGATAGCTAACCCCTTATTTTGCAATTTGAGGTAAGTAGGGCATTCAGCTCTGACGTGTCCATACCCTTCACAACCATGACACTGGATTCCCTTGCCGTGATTGAACTTCTCATCAGAAGTTGATCTTTTCTTAATGTCAGACGGGAGATTCTTGACATTGGGTCTACCTCTTTGATCAATCTTCTTCACGAACTTGTTGAACTGTCTCCCAAGCATGGCTAAGGCTTCTGATATACTTTCATCACCTCCAGTATATCCTACTTCTGACTCCTCTTCAGCATTAGATACAAAAGCTATGCTTTTGTTCTTCTTCTCAGCATACTCACCCAAGCCCATTTCAAAGGTTTGGAGGGAACCAATGAGCTCATCCACCTTCATGTTGCAGATGTCTTGCGCCTCCTCTATGGCTGTGACCTTCATAGCAAATCTCTTAGGCAAGGACCTGAAATCTTTCTTACAAGTTTCTCTTCAGCCATTTTCTCACCTAGTCCACCAGAGGTGTTTGCAATTTCAAGAATATTCATGTGAAAGTCATGAATAGTCTCATCCTCTTTCATCCTCAGATTTTCAAACTTGGTGGTCAGCATCTGAAGTTTGGACATCTTCACCTTGGAAGTACCTTCATGAGTTACCTTGAGGGTATCCCAAACTTCCTTAGCTAGTTCACAGTGGTGTACCAGCCTGAAGATGTTCTTGCTGATTCCATGGAACAATGCATTCAAGGCCTTGGAATTTCCAAGAGGTAATGCCTCTTGCTCCTTGTCCGACTCTTCTTCAGGAATCTGCACACTGACTCCATCTTCACCTGTCCTCATTGGATGTTCCCATGATTTTGAGATCCTCAGCATAAAACACGTAAGCGCTATGTTCCCATTAAGAATCAACAATGGTATGCTACGATAGCACACACTGCTCTAAGGGCTTCTACCAGAGAAGACTGGTACTTTGACAGTGGATGCTCAAGACATATGACTGGTATGGAAAATCTACTGGTAGATATTCAACCTCACACTACCAGCTATGTGACCTTTGGTGATGGTGCCAAAGGAAAAATAAAAGGTGTGGGCAAACTGGACTGTTCTGGAGTGCCAAAACTAAATAATGTGCTGTTAGTAAGAGGACTAACTGCAAACCTCATCAGCATAAGTCAGCTGTGTGATCAAGGGTTTCATGTTCAGTTTACTAAGGAGCTATGCATTGTGACAAATGGTGACAATCAGGAACTTATGAGAGGAACCAGGTCCAAAGATAACTGCTACCTGTGGGAACCTGAAGTCTCTAACTTTTCCACAACATGCTCCTCAGCCAAGGAAGAACAGGATGTGAAGCTGTGGCATAGACGTCTTGGACATCTCCACTTACGGGGAATGAAGAAGATTATATCCAAGGAAGCAGTCAGAGGAATTCCAAAGCTTCTGATTGACGAAGGAAGAGTCTGTGGAGAATGCCAGGTAGGCAAGCAAACCAAGATGTCACATCCGAAGCTGGGACATCCTACAACTTCCAGAGTTCTGGAACTGTTGCATATGGACTTAATGGGACCTATGCAGGTTGAAAGCCTTGGTGGAAAGAGATATGCCTACGTGGTGGTTGATGACCATTCCAGATACACGTGGATAAGCTTCATCAGAGAGAAGTCAGATACATTTGATGTCTTCAAAGATCTGTGCATAAGACTTCAAAGGGAAAAGGCCAGTTGTGTGGTCAGGATTAGAAGTGATCATGGTACGGAGTTCAAGAATTCCAAGTTTGATGAGTTTTGCTCATCTGAAGGAATAAGTCATGAGTTCTCCTCCCCTATAACCCCTCAGCAGAATGGAATAGTTGAAAGAAAAAATAGAACTATTCAAGAATCTGCCAGGGCAATGATTCATGCAAAGAAGCTCCCCATGCACTTTTGGGATGAAGCAATGAATACCGCGTGCTATGTTCACAACATAGTCACCTTGAGAAAAGGAACCTCCTCCACTCTGTATCAAATATGGAAAGGCAGAAAACCCACTGTGAAGTACTTTCACATCTTTGGAAGTAAATGCTACATCCTCACAGATCGTGAACAGAGAAGGAAGCTAGATCCCAAAAGTGATGAAGGTATATTTCTGGGATACTCCACTAACAGTAGAGCCTACAGAGTGTTCAACTACAGGACCAATGTCCTGATGGAATCCATAAATGTCATTGTGGACGACAAAGAGGAAGGAACCGATGTCATGGAGGATGTTGAAACATTCCTTGACAGTTCAACTGACAGTCCAGTCAAGTCTGAAGAAGTACAGGAACCTCCTCCTGAATGTTAAGTAGATGTAACCACCAAAGTGCCATCTATCAGAATTCAGAAAGACCACCCTAAGGATCTTATCATAGGGGATCCCACCAGTGGTGTAACTACCAGGTCAAGAGGAATAAACTCAAATTCCTGCTTTGTATCCAAGGTTGAACCAAAGAATGTGAAAGAAGCCCTGACTGATGAATACTGGATCACTGCCATGCAAGAGGAACTTGAGCAGTTCAAAAGGAATGAAGTCTGGGAACTAGTTCCAAGACCTGAAGGGACCAACATCATTGGTACCAAGTGGATCTACAAAAACAAATCTGATGAGAAAGGAGTAATTACTAGGAATAAAGCAAGACTAGTAGCTCAAGGATACACTCAAGTTGAAGGGGTAGATTTTGATGAGACATTTGCTCCTGTGGCTAGGCTTGAGTCCATCAGATTGTTGTTGGGGGTAGCATGCATCCTGAAGTTTAAGCTATTCCAAATGGATGTGAAGAGTGCATTCTTGAATGGCTACCTGAATGAGGAAGTCTATGTGGAACAACCTAAAGGGTTCCGTGATCCTAACCAACCTGAGCATGTATACAAGTTGAGGAAAGTCTTGTATGGGTTGAAACAAGCTCCTAGAGCATGGTATGAAAGGTTAACCGAATTTCTGACCTCAAATGGATACAGAAAGGGTGGCATAGATAAAACCTTGTTTGTGAAGGATGAAGAAGGCAAAATCATGATAGCTCAGATCTATGTTGATGATATAGTCTTTGGTGGAATGTCAGAACAAATGGTTCAAAAATTTGTTCACCAGATGCAGTCTGAGTTTGAAATGAGTCTAGTGGGAGAACTGACCTATTTCCTTGGAATGCAAGTAAACCAAATGGAGGACTCTATGTTTCTCTCCCAAAGCAAGTATGCCAAGAACATAGTTAAGATGTTTGGTATGGATAATGCTAGGCACAAGAGGACTCCTGCTCCCACTCATCTGAAGTTGACCAAAGATGATGGAGGGCCTAGTGTTGATCAATGCTTGTATAGAAGCATGATAGGTAGTATGCTGTACCTAACTGCAAGTAGACCTGACATTTCTTATGCAGTTGGAGTGTGTGCCAGATATCAAGAAGAGCCTAAGGTGAGCCACTTGAATCAAGTCAAAAGGATTCTCAAGTACATCAATGGGACTTGTGACTATGGGATGCTGTATTCACATGGGTCTGAGCCTGTCCTATCTGGGTACTGTGATGCTGACTGGGCTGGGAGTACTGATGACAGAAAAAGCACATCAGGTGGATGTTTCTTCTTAGGAGACAACCTTATATCTTGGTTCAGCAAGAAGCAGAATTGTGTCTCTCTGTCCACTGCAGAGGCTGAATACATAGCTGCTGGTAGCAGTTGTTCCCAACTGGTTTGGATGAAACAGATGCTCACTGAGTACAATGTCACTCAAAATGTCATGACATTGTTCCGTGATAATCTCAGTGCCATCAATATCTCCAAGAATCCCATCCAGCACAGCCGGACCAAACATATTGACATTAGGCACCACTTCATCAGAGATCTGGTGGAAGACAAGGTGATCACTTTGGAACATGTAGCCACGGACCTTCAACTGGCTGACATATTTACAAAGGCTCTGGATGCTACTCAGTTTGAAAACTTAAGGAGCAAACTGGGAATATGTCTCTCTGAGACCTTATAGCAACCACTGATGTTTGGGATAAATTTTTTAATATCTCTGCCTATTAAACAATTTGTACTAGGCTATGATTGGTCAACAGATCATAGCTATGCTACTTGCAACAAGGGTGGATACAAGAGGGTAAGGAGACACCCTACTGTGAGAAGGCCAATGTACCTGCAGGAGTTCAAGGATGTTGTCCATGCAGGAGTGGTTCTGGATGTCAGAAACAAAATCATGGCATCTGATATGGTGGTACCTACTGTAAAGCAAAAGTGGGTGACTACTTGATCAAAGCTGTGAAGCAAGATCAAGTGGATGGTAACTTGGTTGAAACTGTGAAGTAAAACCAAGTCTGTAACTCTGTCGTTATTCTCTGGTTATGTTGTTGGCTTTGGCAACATTTTTGACAAAAAGGGGGAGTAACCCCTGACAAACAGAGTGGGTCTCTACAACAGACTCTCATGACGACAGATTCCTCCCCTGCAGCGATTATGTGTGAAGGTTTTATTTAACTTTTGTATGTGTGTGAGTGTGTTGCCACTCTGAGTGTATGAGCTAGTATTAATTCCTGCTAGGTGTGTAATTCCGCTGCTATGAACTTTGTTATGGGGATCAAAGTGTTTTAGCCAAAAATTTGCCAAAGGGGGAGTTTGTAGGTGTTTAATTGGCTGCATTATATGGTAAAACACTAGATGGGTACTAATGTCTTGACTGATGTCATGACATGTATGTGTGACTACATTGTAGTTACTGCAGGACTAACTAACACAGGATTTATTGAATGTCAAACTGGATGCTGTGACATTCATACCTGTCAACAGATACTAAGGAATAGAACAGCAGGTGTTCTGTTAGAACTTAGTATTTATTTCCAGTCTGGTTATCAAGGAAAGACCAGACCTGGCATAAGGCCTACTGACTGAATGTCAAACTGGATGTTATGACATTCATCATTGACAGCAGCTACTGAACATTAGACAGAGTGGTGTTCTGTTATACTTCAGCATGTAACTTAGTTTTGTTCTTCAAGAGAATAACAGAACTAACTTAAGGCCAAATGTGTAAATGTTAAGTTGGACACTTTGACATTTATTAATGTAAGCTGTTACTGTAGTATGGTCATTTTGATCATGTACAGGTCAGCAGATTGTACAGTCTGTTTTCTGGAAAAACAGACTCAGCATATGGACCTTGATGTCAAGCTGAATGTCGTGACATTCATGCCTGACAGCATATGCTATATTGTAGGTTGTTCAGTTTTCTGTTTCAGCTTTTTCTCAGGCTATTCTTCAGGGATTCAACTACTGAGAGAAAATCCAGAAAATTAACAACCAAGCTACATTCAATGAACCTAACAAATAGCCTATTTGTTAGTAACCTAAATGTTGAATTTATGGGAACTCGCGTGACCTTAAATTCAGGAGAATACAGGTGCAAAAGCCTAGGATACTGCAATATAAAAGGAAGGCGTTCCTTCATTCAGTTTTAGGGATTTTGAGGCGTGAAGATTTTGTGTGTCCATCATACTTCACTGCTGTATTTTTGTGAGTCTTGTATTAGACGTATCTTGTAAGCCAAGCCATTATCAAGTAGATGATAGCTTTGCCATAGGGTGTTCATTGAGTTGTAAGTGTTGTGTCACTCAAAGCTTTTAAGCGTGAGTGTTGTGTATCTTGATTAAAGCTGTGAAGCACAATTAAGAGTTGTTTGAAGTGTGACTTCAACTTGTCTTTAATATTGTTTAAAGATAGTAATCACTGAGGTGATTGAGGGGGAGTGAGTAGGAACTCTGATCTTAGGTTAAGATTGAAATTGCATTGGGTAGTGATTAAGTGATAAGTTGTAAACGGGTGAGTTTAGATTTGAATTGATACTACTAATAGTGGATTTCCTCCCTGGCTTGGTAGCCCCCAGATGTAGGTCATGTTGGACTGAACTGGGTAAACAATTACTTGTGTTATTTACTGCACTTACTGTTAAGTTCTGTATAATTCCTGTCTGTGCAGAATTGGATGTCATAACAACCCGTGTGACATTCAAAGTCTGATAACTAGAATTTCAGCTTAACATAGCGCTACATTGTCTTATGACAAGCTAACATAACCTTTACTAACTACTAACTTTAATTTGAGCATTTAATTTCTTTCCATTTATTTTTAATGTCATTTATTTCTTGCTCATTATTCATATTGCTTTTCATTTTGCTCACTTGAGCATATATTTTATGTTTATGCCATTTTTCTTTTGCTCATTTGAGCCCATTATTGTATATAAATATATTGCTATCTTGTGTTTGCTTTGTGTTTGTTTCTTGTGAACCAAATGCAAAAGGAGAAAGGACCTAGAATTAGGACTTACCTATGCTTAAAGGAGTTCAAGAGCAACTAGGCCTCATGCCTTTAGAATGCAAGACTTGTTGAGGAGCAACTAGGCCTCATGCCTTTAGAATGCTAAAATTCAAAGTTGATCTCAAAGGACTTCTCCTCCAAACTTATTCTTTGTCCATTCCCCTTATTGTGTTGTGAATTTTTTGATGTTTGCTTTTGTGTGATAGGGATTCCACCTTGAGATTGTGAAAAGAGGACCATTGTCATGAGTAGCCAAGTTAAGAGACAAGCCAAATGGAGATCCTAGGAGCTTGATTTCAATTTGTTGATTGCTTGTTTGTGTGCTAAGTCCAAAGGAAAGGAGCGTCTTGAATCATCTCTATGATTCCAAGAAAAGGAACTCCAAGGGTTTATCTTTCCCCTCTTATCTTTGTATGCTTTTAAGACTAGCCCTTCTCTTCTTCTCCCCACTCTAACCAAGCCAAAAATCTTTTCTTCCAACTTTGACTTTGTTTCAAATTAGAAACCTAGGCCTTAAGCCTTTGACTTTTTTCAAAAATCATTTTCATCAATACTCATTGTGAATAAACTTTAATCCAACTTTGACTTCATTTTGTAAATAAGTCTAACTTGTAAATACACCTCATTTCAAGTTGTTTTGTGGTTCCAATGGACACCTTATTAAAACCTTTCCATAAACACTAGTCATAAGTTTGAGTTATCACAGTGGTTGATATAAACCTCACCTAATCCTTAGTGATTGGATTATAAGTCTTCCATGCTTATTATAGGGTTAACCCCTCACTAATATGTTGAAGCCTTCCTCACATGGTGGATTGTTGGTTTAGGTTGAGTTCTCTCCCTTTGATAACAAAAGACCTTAAGGCTTTTGATCAAATCAATTCACCAATCTTTGAGATTTTTACCCCGAACTACGAGGTTTTGATCCTCCTTTGCGATGGTACGTAGGCAATGGGTTCATCCATTCAAACAACAAAATTTGTAAATATAATCTATTATTTTCTGATCCCTCCAATCTTTTTGTACAAATCTTTTCACAAATACCAACCTATACCACATATTTGCAAAAAAGGTTCCCTTAGAGTACTAAGGATGTTTTGGGTGCGTAAAACCTTCCCATTTCATAACCAACCACCTTACCTAGATCTCTGACATTTTAATTAATTTTTGATTTGAAAAACTTCTTACTTGGCTTTTGTTCGCTTTTTAGCCTTTCCTTTGGACAAATAAAAGTGCGGTGGCGACTCGAATTGTATGTTGACTTTTGGTTTAGTCAATAAACCTAAAGGTAACGAAAACCCCGCTACACCCTCCTTATATTTATCTTGATCTCAGAAAACTGGATTTTATCTTCACCCTCAAGTGTTTATTGTTTTCAAAATGAGCCACAATTCTAAAAACCTAAAGATGAGTTCCTCAACAAAGGAATTAGTATCAGCAAGGTTGAGGAAAACAAAAACAAAGGAGTTGTTTATAGTTCTTCGGCAAATGGTGTGAAGACAAATGTTGGACCATCAGGTGGAGTATCTATAACTAGGAAGAAATTTGTGACCAAGACGAAATCCTTGACGAAGAGAAATGTTTAAGCACATGAGTCTGACTTAGAGGCCGATAGGGAATGGGTTACCTACATGAACTCAAGAGGATTGATGGATGATCAAATCTGAAGAATGTTGATTTCAAGTGTTTTTGCTTAAGTTTGTCTGGCCCTTCTATTTGGGAATATTTTGTTTCCTTGTTTGGGTTTGTAATGGCTTTGTTGCTAAAACATTTATCATAATAATTGTAGTCTTTTGATTACTTCTGATGTGTGTATGTGCTAAAATACTAACTTCGAAGATGAATGATTGACCTTATGAGGAATACCTTTGCCAAATTATGGAAAAATGGAGGAGTAAAGGTGTGATTGGGACTAACTGGTGTATGATCTAATCCTGATCTAATTTTTGTGTGCACGCATGTTGAAGCATCTGGTCTGGCATTTGGTCCCCATTTACTATGTGTACTGATATTTATGTGTGTTAGTAGTAACTTCTGATGTTATTACTAACTACAAATTGTGCGTACATGCATGACTAACTCATCTTGAATGATTGCATGTTGATTTTTTAGGTAGCATTATATGTAGCAAACTCACGATTTTGTATGTGTGTGTGTGTAACTACCTTATGATTTATGAATTATGCTTTGTTATGTGTTGCTTCTACTGCTGTTAATATATGATATGTTATTCTGCTGATGCTGATGTTTAGTCTAAGTATATCTTTAATCCTCAGCTCTTTTTTTTGCTTGAAGAGTTGTTTTGCCAAAAATTCCTAAAGGGGGAGATTGTTTGACCTTTTGGGATTTGTTGCATTATGCAAAACAACATGGAGTTTGCTCAAGCTGGTCCTGATGTAGAAGGGACACATGTTGAAGACAATGTTCCAACATGTGTGCTACAACATCTGGTCTCTAGCAATAGACAAATGGCTTTGCAATATGGTTTAAAATTGTTCTATCTAATATTCTCTATGCAATATAAGATATACAAGTAATGGAGAAAAGCTACTTTAGATGTATTGGTGCAACTGGAACGCAATGTTCCAACATGCCTACTCTGCAACATTTGGCCTTGGACAGAAGACCGTGATGGATGTTTCTTGGTGTAAAATTTCTGATTGTAATTAATCATATCTGTTGCATAATTAATTAGCAATAAGTGGTTGATTTATTTTACATATGTTGGAGATCAGATCAAATTTAAATGAAGATTTAAATTTGAATTTGAATGTAACAAATCATATATTTTCGGAGAGTTTTATGGAGCATTCAATTCCAATAAGATTCTCTATTTTTATGGATGTTTTTAAATCAGGGATCCATAAGGAAAAAGCTCAGAAGAAATTGCTATATAAAGAGACTAAACTGTCAAGTTTTATTTGAGGGTTTTGTATACAATATTAAGTTCTTTGTGTCTAGGGTTTGTGAGTATTTCTTTCTTGTATTCCACGCTAATTTCATAATAAGTATTACTGTTGATTCTTTGTGTACACCATTCGATGTTTCAGTAACTTGACATAGTCGTCCATTTGTCTTATTTGAGTTGTAAATTCAACAATCAATAGACTTAATATTGAGTTTGATCACTAGGGGTTAGTGGTTGAAGAAAGTCAGTGGGTTCTCAAATTTAGGGGGAGTCCTAAATAGAAAGTCACTAGGATTAGGAAGAGGGGTTGAGCAACATAAGACTTGTTGTTCATAGAAGACTAAGTGTACTAATTCAAAATAGTGAATTTCCTTTATTGGGTAGACTGTCCTCCAGATGTAGGTGTGGTTTCACCAAACTGGGTTACCAATCTCTTGTGTTTTTATTTCTTTCTGCATTACATGTTTTTATTACTGTCATTATAGTTTAAGAAGTTGGGCCAGTTGTCCCAATATTGTGTCCAACATTTGTCCCCTCATGAACATAATTTCAATCTATATCTCATACCTAAAAGTTTCGCTTAACGATAATAACATTTGTTGGGAAAATATGTGTAAACTCAGAAAATGAATCATCAATGGAGTTTTCACTTAGTGAGTATATGATCTTGCATAGAGAAATTCATGCATTATCTTAAAAGTGTTCTTTTTTACCTATTTTAGAGAAATATAATTTGCATAAATGAAAATTTAAAGCTATAAAGTTGGGTTTCCTCCTAACAAGCACTTTTTTAACGTCATTAGCTAGACGCTTATGTTAGGGTTCCTTGATATATATTATTTTCTTCTTCCTATTCTCTCTCATGAATTCAAGACTGAAAGGAAATTACTTCAAGGCTGCATAAAATGTTGTTCTCATCATCATCATTTTGAGAGTGTATAAAAACCTTGAATATCACTTTTTCTTAGTTGGAGTTAGTGTCTCAGACAAATTTTGAATAAGTGGATTTTTCTGTTTTTCCTCATTTGTTTCTTGAAATTTTTTTCTCCTTTTTAATCAAATCTTTATCCAACTTATTTTCTTCAACTTCTTTCCCATTTTCGTTCTTTTTTTATTCAACAAAAACTTCTTCCTTGTTTTCATCGTTTCCATTTTGACCCACTTTGTTGTATTCATTCGAGTTCGTTTCAGTTTTGACATTGGTTTACACATCAAGTAGATGCTTAACTAAATGACCAGCTTGGGTTGCAAGGTTTTTGATTAAAGCGTCTATGCTTTTCTAGCTTTCCTTAGTCACTTGCATGAGCTGATTTAGTGTCTCAAATTTTGATGTACTTCCTTGTTGAGAAGGATTATGGTGTCCTGCAATGGACAAATACATCTACTGATTGTATTTTCCAGTCTTGATGTACTATTTTAAGGAAAATTCTAGTATGATTGTTGTCTGTTGATTTATTTTGCATATTATCCATAATTTAAGTTGTTGTTACGTTGATCTTGCCATGCTCTTCATTGGTTGTCCAAGAAGTTTCTTTCTTCATTTGGTGGAGGGCAATGTCGTGTGTGATGATTTCTAACGTAAATCTCACAATAATACATTTTCCAATGTGTAGGCACCTCTACATTTCTTTATGAAAGCTTTGACAATTGTTTTGTTATTGTGCATAAATACATTTAAACATAGCTATCCAACAACTGTTAGTAGGTTAGTCGAAATAAAACAAAATATGCACAAATATAAATAAATATAAACAAGAACACTTAAGATGATAAAACTACTGCAATGTCTTTAAAGCTAACGCCAGTCCCCGACAACGACACCATTATAGTTATTAGGTTGAAAGAAAGTACGTAAATTATTTTATACACAAGGATTGGTCGGGTTTTAAAGATTATTTAACAATTTTTATGATTATAAGAAAAAGGTTGTTTTAGAATTGTTTGTTTTTGCGAAAATGAAATGAAAGAAAGTAAATTGAGATTTCAGCGTTAACAGGTCGGGATTAGATTTCATCACCCTTATCCTCATGTATAAACATTGTTCAATAATATGACCTTCTACTAAGTTGTTAATATTCCCACTAGTTATTCTCATCACATCTCATCTATGAAAAAACAAGTGAGATCATATTACCTAATATGCAATCTCTTGCCCTATTAACCAATACAACAATATTAAGTTACAACAGTGAATGCATATATCAATGCACCGTTTCACCAATATATGAATTCACGTGGATATCAAAATTAACTTTATCCTTAGGCATTAGAATCCAACAAATGGAGACTTGGATCTAGTAATGATCAATACCTCTCGCATGTCAAGTCATACCATGAAAACATGTTTTATGTAGCTAATCTAAAACCAAAATTCAGAATGAATAATAATATTAATGCTTAATTAGAATTACATAAAACATCATGACCATAATTAATACATGAGTACAATAAGTAATATACCTAACCCCAACAAAAGAGAATTAGCTACTCTTACTCATCATAGCTTTACACTTAAATCCTAGAAGAAGGAGTGTGAACAACATATACATTGATTCCTCAAGCAACACTTCCACCTTCAATAGTCTTCTCCTTATTATCTCTTGTTGAGATTTAATATTAACCTACTTATTTCTATACTACCTTGAATCCACTGAAAATATTTTTGAACTGAAATGGTACTCCTATTTATAGTTGTTGATCTAAGATTTTTGCTAAGTGCACCACCCATCCTCGACTAGCCCACCTACTTTCTTCTAGGTTAAGTATGATTTTTGTCCTACAAATTGCCCTATCCGCCATATCTCTCTAGGCGCACTGCTCATCCTCAACTCGTGTGCAAACCATTCCTTCACCTTGAAGTTTAACTTAGCCTTAAAGTTTTATTGTCCGCATATGCTTGCTAAGAATGTCTATGATCCTAACTTAGCACGTCTTGGTGCCTACTTCTGGCTTAGCCAACTTTTGCTGCCTATTTATGGCTAAGCGAGCCTGATACCTACTTTCTAGCTTAACCAATTTTGATGGGTTATCCAACTCTGACGCCTGTTTATGGCTTAATTAACTTTTGCTTGCTATTGATAATTTCCTTCTTTACCACATCCTTCAT
The DNA here is from genome assembly GCF_024323335.1 of Lathyrus oleraceus. Taxonomy (NCBI): domain Eukaryota; kingdom Viridiplantae; phylum Streptophyta; class Magnoliopsida; order Fabales; family Fabaceae; genus Lathyrus; species Lathyrus oleraceus. The sequence continues at coordinate 433,701,241 of NC_066583.1, read as the reverse complement.
GATAGGGTTAAATCTTCTTTGACTCTCAATATTATTCTTGGCATTATATTTTAATAGTGTTCTATGCATACATACAATATAGTTAATTTCTTTGATGTAAGATATATTCTAAGCAATAGATTTCTTACACCTCTTTAGAAGTTCCAGAAGTTGACACTTTTTCTCACCATGTAAGTCAGTGGCAATGATCACTAGCAACTTTTTCCTTGCCTCTAAATATGCATAATGCAAGTGGACAGGTAGTTTTCTAATTCAGGGGGTACCTCCATGGATGAAGCATCTTATTTCTTTGCTTCAGCTGTAATATCCAATACATCAAGGTGTTACCCCCTTCCTTCAAATTAGATCAATTGTCCACTTATAATTCCCTCATTCAACAATGCATTTTTCCAACCTACTCAACTCTTGTTCTAAGTTGTCACTGCTTTTCATAGGGTTCTTGTGGACCATAATCCCAACTAGATATTAACGAGCAATCAACAATCTCATATTTTGGGTACTTCAATGCATTTAAAACATTACATACCACTTGATGCATGTTGACTCTCATAGTCGGCTCTCCATATTTCACATCTATTAACGTTCTTCACGTAGCGAGAAATGGTCTTCCCAACAGAATAAGAGTCTCTTCATCTGCACTAAAGTCCATAATGATAAAATCTTATACAAACTTATCAACCCTTACCAACATGTCTTCAATCTTTCCTTAGGGGTAGAAAATGCTTTGGTCACCTAGTTGAAGGGTGATGGTTGTTGGTCTAGCAGCTCCAATACCTAACTTCTTGAAGATAGATAAAAGCATGAGGTTAATAATTTCCCCAAGATCACATAATTCTCTTCCATAAAAGGAATCTCCTATGTTGTAGGGTATAGTAAAGCTTCTAGGGTATTTCAACTTGGGAAGGAGTTTGCCTTGAACAGATTAACTACATTCTTGTGTTAATGCCACAATAGCAAATTCTCCCACTCTTTTCCTTTTAGTAAGAACACCCTTCATGAATTTGGAATAATTTAGAATTTACTGAATGACCTCAATCAATGGTATATTGATATGAATTTGCTTCAGGATTCCCATGAATTTGTCAAACTGCTTCTTTTCTGGAGCAGAAGTCATGCCAAAAGTTTTCGGAGTTATCACGGTGAAGAATCGGAGACCAAGCTATTGATTAGACTTGACTCATGAATCAAAATATCACCACTAAACTTTAATTTATCCAAGGGAAGGGGAAACGATTCAAAAATAACCCAATATATATACGCAAAGCTAGAAGATTAAACTTAAGCTAAGCAAAAAGGGGGGGAGGGATTCTAAGGTACGGGGGTGTGTTATAAAAAAGGAAGGTGTTATCACCCTAATCATCTGTAGTACTCTACAAGAACCTTTTAAATATATGTGTTTGGTTTAAAATCGTTTGCTATTTGATTGGGTAGATGAGAAAAATAACATCTTTTAATTATTTGTTGATTTGGGAAGACATTGAGGCTTATGCCTACGTACCCGTAAAGGATCAAAACCTCGTAGTTCGGGCTCAAAAGTAAGGAGGGATTTGTTGGGGTTGATTTTATAAGAAAGATATAAATTGTCATCTTAAGGAGAAAACTCACTTTTAAACCACCACAAATATGTGGAATATAGATCTTTGCATCAAATTGAATGAAGGGCTCTCACTTGGTTATATAATCAACAAGTGTGCCACATAACTCTTCCAAATGGAAAAGAATCAATATCAATCTCAACAATGTTATGTGGCAGGAGATTTAAATCTCAACTAGGGGATGACTCATGTCTAATCCTTTTATAAAAAGGTTTTAAACATGGAAAAGCCAATGTGGCAAAAGGGTTTGAATTAAGTTTGTGTTTTTTTAGGTCTTATGAAAAGACATTTGAATATGCTTAAGTGTTTTAAAGCATTTGATTAAGAAATAAAATGGAAAATAATGACCTAAGTCAAAGTTTATTATGAAAGTGGTTATAAGAAGGAGACAGAGATATAATCCTAAGGTTTACATTGAGGGGAACCTAAGATTGTATCTAGAAGTTTTGGATTAAGGGAAAGAAAACTTGTATAGGATGCAGATGAACGCACACACGCAAAATTATAAGAATGCCATGATTCTTTTCCCTTGGATATGAACAATAACAAGGTTGAACATGCATTAACATTAAGGCACAAAATATGGCAAATTACAATGGTAATCACAAGGTGAGTGAGGTATGGATCTCAATATTGATCATGATTTTTAGGCATTCAGATAAACATAAACAAGACATGACCAAGTTTCACATAACATCACAAGACACAACACATTGATGGTGAAGACAAAATCACATTTGACATGGTAAAGGCATTCATTGGTACATGGTAAACACAAAATGAATCTATTTAGGTCAAACATGCATCATATTATAAGTATTTACAAAATAAATAGTAAACTTGAATCAAAGTTCATGATAAGATCAAGCTTAAGTGGAAACCCTAATAATGCATCAAGATGCTTCAAAAGATTCATCTAAACAAAACCCTAAGTTTCATCTAAATAATCAATCACTAATATTTTAAAACAAGGTCATTTAATCATGGTATACATTGGTCACATAAACATCTATGATCACTTAGAACAAGGAAACAATAAAATAAAATTCATTAAAAGGCCTAAAAACAGCATCAAATGCACTAGTTTTTTACCTAATAAAAATGGTCAAAATAAATATATTTTTTGGGATTTTTTTTTATGGATTCATAAAATAGATGGGATAAGTAACAAGTGTGCAAAAAATCATTCAAAAATAATTAATATTTCATAGAGAAATAAATGCATGAAGATGTGAAGAAAACCATAAAAAATAATGGTAACAAGTAAGGAAAGTTTGGTCAAGGAGGTTTGAACCCTTGACCTAGTGGTTGCAAGCTAAGAGACTAGTCATTAGGCCACACACTAAGTGATGCTAGCAAGATGTGTGTGATACATAATATATTGAGGCTGAATGCAAAAGATGTAAAAAAAAAGAGTCTGGGGTAAGGGGGACTCAAACACCAAACCTTATGAATGCAAGAGATTTAACAAACCATTATTTTACCACTGCAGTGCAATGTCAATTCATGTATTAAGTTACATCAATTAAAATATATATTAAAGTCACTTTTAAAATTTAAAAATGACTCCAAACTTCATCTTCCTTATTCATCCCGTAGTCCACAATTTCTACCATTTTTACAACTTCTCAAAACTCCAACTCTCTCAATTCTTAACGAAATCAAAAGTTGTAAAGACCAAAATTGCTTAGAATTTTGTAAGGAATCTAATGGTATTAACCATTTTCATTTATTTTTCCTAAATCTCCAGAAATCAAACAAAATTCATATGAACCCTAAAGATTGAATTTACAATTAAATTCCAAACATCATCGATTAAGACCAAGGATCATAGGGGTTTTGTTCCTCACATCTTGGCAAGTGAAAACAAAAATGATGCAAAATGGTGCCTTAAATCATAAATTCCAAAAAATGAATACATACCTCAAAATGAAAATCGTGTTTTAAAATAGGGGTGTTCCAGATGTAATTTTATGATCTGAATAGCTTCCTTACACCTCAAGGAAGGTGTTTGAATGCCTGAGTTGAGCTAAGAGTGCTTGGTTCTCTCTTTCCAAATCAAGTTGCAAGCTATGAAAATGTGATTTGAAAGATGATGGTAGGTTGTTACAGAAGTTGTTCAAGTGTTTGGACAACTTCTAATGGATGTTTAGAAGTTATTTGAAGTGTTGGTTTGGAGAAAACACAAGCACAATGGAATTTGGAAGTTTGAGGTTTGGAGAATTTGCTACAATGGAGTTTTTATGCCAATTCTGGTGTGTTGAGTTATGTTAGCTCTCTATTTATAGAGGCTCCATATGGTTCATGTAACTTAAAGAAATCAATCTTGGTTCAATTGGAATGCTAGTTTGGTGATTTGGTTTCATTTTACACAAAAATGCATAATGGATCATGATAAAAAGGTGGAGTGAAAGGATGAGTTTAGAGGTACTTTTCTTGAGGTTTTGGATGTTTCTTTTTGGATTAAAGGTTAAGTGTGATCAGAAGAAACAGGTTGGAAGCTCAATGCAAGAGTGGTTCGAAAATTTGGCATTTATCAAAATGGATATGAAGCTTTTTGCAAATTCTTCCAGATATGGCATCAGGAATTGGTTAATGGCTCAATCCCTCGTGTAATGAACCAAGGGTTTTTGTAATGTTATGATTAAGGTGAGATTTAGAAGCAATATAACCTGCAAAGTAAGATTATGTAGCTTTCCCTCAAGGTTGCATGATGAACTTACCATGAAAGTGACCCAAAATTCAGATTTGGAGAGCCAACTTCATCTCTTCGAAAAGCCTAGCTCAAATATGATAATTTCATGCTCTTGGATGTTTTGGAAAGCTAAGACCATCCGCTACAACTTTCATGTTGGGAGTTTTACTCGAATCAATGTGGATCATGGTGACAAATGATGATCAAGTAAGTCACTTTTTGAAGGCCTTTTTGGTTGAAATTTTTTCTAAGTGTTTCAACTTTACGGTACCAACTTTATGGCGTCATAACTTGAAATCCTTTCAGTTTCAGGAATAAATCATCAAGGACAAAGTTGTAGTATGGAAAAAGAGATTTCATTTGAGATTTGGAGAAAATAAAATGGTTGCTTGGGTTGGAAGTTATGAACTTGGAAACTTGGCTCCTTAAACATATATTTTTTCATAACTTAGAAAAATTTACAAAACCAAATCTTGCCCTTTTTGCAAGTAACCTCGAATTTCTTGTTTTATCTTGATCAAATTCCTCCATCAACCATATTTTCATGATCCTTGATTTGAGAAGTCCATGGTTGACCAAAAATTTCAAAGGTCAAACTTTGACTTTGCCTCAATTGACTTTGTATTAGATGAATCCAATTCTTGCAATCTTTAATGAATGGGATCTCTTGGGAAAATTGGATGATGTGAATGGATCACTGATGATGTATTTCAAGTCTTTGAACCATACTTCAATATTTGGGATCATGCCTTGGCTAAAAAGTCAACCAATTGACTTTGGGTCAAAACCCTAGTTGAGGGTATCAGATAAACTTTGGCCTTGATGAGTTTGAGGTGAAATGATCTTGAACTTGATTATTGTTGATGGAAGTCACTTGATCACTTGGGAAGGATGAGGAGTTTGAAATGTTGAAAATCATGTTAAGTCTTTATTGATCAATCATTGAAAGCTCTTGGTGCAAAACCCTAACTTAAGACAAATAAAGTAGAAAATCTTTTTGTATTTTCAATAGGTTAGTAATGCAAAGATTCTAGATGTCATGCAAATGATATAAATGATGGTGGCATCTTAGGGTTGATAATTAGGGTATGACAGATGCCCCTATTTAAGTTTCTTCAATCCGGAGATATGAATATTGGAATTTTCATCTCGACGTGATTGGAGTGACTTAAATATAAACATGCATAATTTTTGGCCCTAAGAGGCCACCAAATGCTTATGATATGATATGCATGCAGGACTCATGAATTTTGTGAAGAACAATGTCATAAGGGAGTAACATTAGTTGAGAAAACACACAGGGATAAAGGAACACCACTGTGTGGACACACAAAAGGAAATTTAGTTGAGGAAGAAGATTTGCAAATTCCAATGGATCAGGGCTTCCGAGGGAATAGATCATTCCAAAGGATCGTGACTTCAACTTAGGAAGGGGTGATGGCTCCAAGGGGATGAGATTATCAACCCTACTGGGGAATGAAATTACTGACTACCAATCACGAGGCATCTTAAACAATAGGGTAGCTCAAGGAGGGAGGTACATTACCTACTACCAAACATGTGGTAGCCTAAGTAAAGGTAATCATCTTGTTAGAAATATATTGGATCACAATAGGTTTCTCAAAGGTAGAGATAACCGCCTGTTCAAATAACGAATCCATAATAAACTTCAATGGGGAAATGGTTTTGCAAAAGGTTCTTCAAAGGTATAGATGATCGTCTATTCAAATAAGGAGTCTAAATAAAAGTATGCTTCACTGAGGAAATATCCTCGCAATAGGTTTCTCAAAGGTAGAGATGACTGCATGTTCAAATAACGAGATAGGCTTCGCAACGGGTTTCTCAAAGGTAGAGATGATTGTATGTTCAAATAACGAGTTTCGGCTTTCACAACAGGTTTCTCAAAGGTAGAGATGAACATGTGTTCAAATAACAAGTTCAAATAAGCTTACATGACCAAAACATGATTCAACTTCTTCTTTACTTAAGTATTTCATTTAGAAAAGGCAAAATAAACATATGCATGATTCGGGTAATAAGCCAGCGAACGGGCATTGGTTTCTTCTTTAACCAAGTCTTTCTCTCGGAAAGGATCAGTGAGTAAGCTCTTAAAAAGGTGACAACTTATTGGGGAAAGAGAAGTAACTTCACCGGGGATCTTTGAAGGATGCGGGTCACTTAATCTTATAAAAAACTGGAATTCTCAAATAAAGAGAAAATCATAGTAAGGATCTTCAACATACTTCAATCGTGATTTACTGGGGAAAGTACCATTGGTTGTGATTAACACCTCACTGGTGATATAATTTCTTGTAATGGAACACCTCACCTGGGATATAAAGTCATGTGATGAAAGAAAGGTGCTTGTAGTAGTCTTCAACAAACTTTTATGACGAAATTTTATTGGGAGATGGCCATTTGTTGGAAAGAACGTTTGATATGATGATAACTTCATTGGGGATAAACAAACTTCTCAAAAAGAGTCTGCCATCTCTTATCCGAAATGGGCGTCCTGAAATAGAATAAGTTTCTCGAGAAAAGACAGCTACTTACTAGGGGTCAGAGATCATGAAACAGGCTTCTCAAACAAAGAGACAACTACCTGTTGGAAGTCTTCATCAAACTTTTTTGGAGAGAAAACCATCTGATGGAAGAAAACTTCTATGATGATAATTCCTTAGACATAGACAAGTTTCTCAAAAGAGATAACCACTTGTGTCCATACTGGGGAAAAGGATATGTCTTCACTGGCGATAATGAAGATGCTTTTCCTAGGGAGACAATACAAAATAAATGCACTCTCGATCTAGGTTTAAAAGCCTAGAGAGATTCACCATTAATTTCCAAATATTTGGCTCACTCCAGGAACAACTGGAGAGAAAACAATCAAGCAAGACTTTACCAATGGGGAATGAAGCTCAATTGGAATTTTATCCTATCCAAAGATTGAAAAGGACAACTAAAGCAACAATCTTCCACGAGGAATAAACTCTGTGGGGAATTAGAAAGGATGTAAACTCTCTACTTAAGGTTGACGACTCCTATGGGGAAGGAAACATAACACCCAAGGATGAACATAGTCAAATAAATTGAGGTAAATGTCATCAAGGAATGCAAAATGGATGTGAATTTGGTTATTCATGATATATATGCATGTATGTGTATATGCATGTATGCACGTTATGTTTATGCTGACAAAACAGACACGTTGGGGACATAATATGTTTCATATCTCAACATGAGATTGGCTAGTCTCATTAAGGTGGAAAAAATCACTGGAGATGAGTTAGAGGTCATCAAAGGAGAAAAGTCTTGTCACGAGGTCTAATTCTCTTTGGGGAGAGGAAAATGCTTCGCATGGGGATGAAATCTGAACCTTTCGTGGAGCAAAGATCTTGCTGCAGGGTTCCAATTTCTCTGGAGAAGAAGACTTCACTTAGGAAATAAAAAAAAAACATGTAGACTCTACCAAGGACGGGTGTAGATTGATCAGGAAAACCTTAAAAATGATTCTTCCAGGGACATCATCAAAATATGCAGCTTCCACCAGGGATAATGAAGATCGCTGAAAAAACTTGATTATTTATTTTAAAACATAATAGAAAATCAAGGCTTAACACTTTGCTAGGGAACATTGAGTTCCAAATGTATTTCCAGATGTATTTTGGCTTCTGATAAGAGCTAGTTGAGAGCTTTGACAGACAGGCGTTGCTTCAAGTGATCCAATCTGATCTGATGCAGTTGCTTGCCATAATCCTTTGTTTTTACCTAGATTTCCTTTTCATGCTTTCAATCTACTAGGATAATCATTTTCTGTTTATGTCTCTAACTTTTGGCTGGACCGCCATTTCGGGTTTTCAGTCCACCGAGATGCTCATTTTTTTCTATGTCGCATTTTCGGGTTTTTGAATTAGCGAGATGTTCTTTTATTTTTCTAGGCGAAGTATTTCTTAACTACGTCAGTATTCATAGGACGTGGGAGCTCCTCACCATCCATATTTGTAAGAATCAAGGCCCCATCAGATAAGTCTTTCTTGACAACATATGGGTCATCATAATTTGGAGTCCACTTGCCCCTAGAATTAGATATAAAAGATTGAATCTTTTAAAGTACAAGGTCACCTCCGCTGAATACGCAAGGTCAAACCTTCTTGTCGGATTGTTTCTTCATTCTCTGCCGATATAACTGACCATGGCATAAAGTCGTCATCCTCTTTTCTTCAATCAAATTCAGTTGGTCATACTTGCTTTGACACCATTCAGCTTCGGATAACTTAGCTTCCATCAAGACACACATTGACGATATCTCTACTTCTATTGGGAGCATTGCTTCCATGCCATAGACAATAGAAAAAGGGGTTGCCCCTGTTGAAGTGAGGACGGACATACAATATCCATGTAGAGCAAAAGAGAGCATCCCATGCTAGTCCTTATAAGTCACTACCATCTTCTGAATGATCTTCTTGATGTTCTTGTTGACAGCTTCAACAACACCGTTCATCTTGGGTTTGTAGGGAGAGGAAATGTGATGTTCAATCTTGAACTCTTCACACATTTCCTTCATCATTTTATTGTTAAAGTTTAAACCATTATCAATGATGATTCTTCTTGGCACACCATAACGATAAATAAGTTGATTCTTGATAAATCTGACTACCACCTGCTTGGTCACATTGGCGTATGAGGCCGCTTCAACCCACTTTGTGAAATAATCAATAGCCACCAGAATGAAATGATGTCTGTTGGAAGCTTTAGGCTCAATCATACCAATCATGTTGATGCCCCACATAGAGAAAAGCCATGGAGAGGAGAGAAAGTTGAGAAGAGTCGGAGGTATATGTATCTTGTTAGCATAAATCTGGCCTTTGTGACACTTCTTCACATACTTGCAACAATCAGGTTCCATTGTCAGCCAATAGTAACCTACTCTTAACATTCTTTTAGCCATTACATTTCCGTTGGAATTAGTACCAAAGGAACCGTCATGAACTTCTTGCATCAACATGTATGCTTCATGTCTATCCACACATCTGAGCAGAATCATGTTAAAGTTTCTCTTGTATAAGATGTCTTCATTCAGAAAGAAGTTACTAGCCAGTCTTCTGAAGGTCTTCTTATCTTTATTTGATTCCCTAAATGGGTATTCTTGACTCTAGAGATAACACTTGATGTCGTGGTCCCATGGCTTGTCATCAGAGACTTCTTCCATTGCAAATACTTGAGCGGGTCTATCAAGATGCATAACATAGATATTAGGCACATCATTCCAATGATTCAAAATGATCATGGAAGCCAAAGTTACCAAGGCATCTGCCATTTGATTTTCCTCACGAGGGATGTGATGAAATTCAATCTTGTTGAAGAAAGTAGATAACCTCCTTGCATAGTCTTTGTATGGGATTAGGTCGGGTTGACGAGTTTCCCGTTCTCCTTTAATTTGATTGACAACTAGAGCTGAGTCTCCATAAACATCAAGATTTTTTATTCTAAGATCAATGGCTTCTTCTAGACCCATGATGCAGGCTTCGTATTCCACCATGTTATTCGTGCACTTGAATGTTAATCTTGCAGTAAAAGGGATATGTGAGCCATGAGGAGTGATGATTAGTGCCCCAATACCATTACCATAAGCATTAATTGCTCCATCAAATATTAAACCCCATTAGGAACCTGGCTTTGGCCCTTCATTTGGCAGTGGTTCATTGCAATCTTTGTCTTTTAAGCACATCACATCTTCATATGGGAATTCAAAATTTATAGACTCATAATCTTCTATTGGATGATGAGCTAAATGATCGGCCAAGACACTTCCTTTGACAACTTTCAGGGTGTGATACTCAATGTCATATTCGGACAAAAGCATCTGTCAACAAGCAATTCTTCCGGTAAATGCAGGCTTTTCAAATATATACTTAATCGGATCCATATTAGATATCAACCAAGTTCTGTGATTCATCATATATTGACGGAGATGATTGGCAGCCTAAGTTAGAGCACAACAAGTTTTCTCTAGCATGGAATATCAGGACTCTTAGTCAGTGAATTTCTTACTCAAATAATAGATGGCATACTTTTTTCTTCCCATTTCATCCTGTTCACCCAGGAAACATCCCATAGATTCTTCTAGCACAGTCAGATACATAACCAATGGTTTTCCCTCAACTGGCAGGGACAAGATAGGAGGTTCTAGGAAATACTCTTTGATACTATTGAAGGCTTTTTGACAATCATCCGTCGAAACATAACCTTGATCCTTTCGGAGGAGCTTAAAAATGGGAGCACAAATAGCAGTCATATGAGATATGAACCTTGAAATGTAGTTCAAACATCTAAGGAATCCCCTCACCTTCTTTTCTGTTTGAGGTGCTTGCATTTCTTGAATGGCTTTAACCTTGTCGGGATCAACTTCAATACCCTTTTGACTGACGATGAATCCTAAGAGCTTTCCTGATCGGACCCCAAAGGTGCATTTGTTTGGGTTCAATCAGAGTTTTTATTTTCTCAAACATTGAAATAGTTTTGAAAGATACTCAACATGATCTTCCCCAGTCTTTGATTTTGCTATCATATCATCTACATAGACTTCAATCTCTTTATGCATCATGTCATGAAAATGAGTAGTCATAGCTCGTTGATAGGTGGCACCAACATTCTTCAAGCCTAAAGGCATTACTCTATAGAAAAATATGCCTCAAGGTGTAATAAAAGTTGTTTTCTCCATATCTTCGGGCGCCATTTTGATTTGATTTGGAAAATCCATCCATGAAAGAGAAGACCTTGTACTTGGCGGTGTTGTCGACCAACATGTCAATGTTGGCAGAGGAAAGTCATCCTTAAGAATGGCTTTGTTTAGATCTATGTAGTCAACGCACATGCGAACCTTCCCGTCCTTCTTGGGAACTGGCATAATGTTGGCCAACCACTGCATATATTCTGATGTGACAAGGAAACTTGCATCAATTTGCTTTTGCACTTCCTCTTTGATTTTGATCGCCATGTCCGGACGAGTTCTTCTTAACTTTTGCTTGATTGATGGGCACTCTGGCCTCAACGGCAAACGATGCTCCAAAATATCAGTGTCCAGCCCTGGTATGTCTTGGTATGACCAGGCAAACACATCGGTATATTCTCGGAGAAGCTCTATCATCCTCTCTTTGACCTCTGGCCCGAGCAGTGCTCCAACTTTGACTTCTTTTCTATCCTGTTCAGACCCCAAGTTGATTACTTTCACAGTCTTTTTGAATGGCTGAGTGGTTTTTTCTTCATTTTCGAGCAGTCTAGAGATTTCATCTATAGTGTTTTCCTCTTATTCTTCTTTCGCTTCATAAACATGGAATTCAAAGTTGCAAGAGGGCATAACGTCATTGGTTTTAATGAATATGTCATGAATTAATCTACACATGTGATTTTATTCTTGTTTTAGAAACAAATAAAGTGTGAAGTTGTATGCAACTATCTGGAAGTGTTTATTTGTTTATTTTAGATTACCATTTTCCAGAAAAAACAGTAAAACAATAAAAACAACAATATGGAAACAAAATAACATTTTCATTGATTTAGTTCTTGAAACACAAGCCCAAACATTATCATTTTCTCCTTAGGCATAACGAAAGTATTTTTTGAAAAGAAAACAAACAAACAAATATTACTTTGAAATGTGAACAACAACAGGAACATCAACAGAAATCCAGTTTTGGCGAATCACTTTGCAGGCTATGATGTTGGCTGGAACATCTTTAGGACTTCCACAATGGAATTGGCTTCAGCTTCTTCGTGTTCTGACCCAGGGATATATTCAAGTTCTTTATGTTGAGGAAAGTATAAAGGCACATATGCATCTTCTGCCTCGAGATCGTATTCAGGATCGTCGTAGTAGGTTCCCATGCTGAATCATCATCCTTAGTGATGGCACTAACTTCTGGCAAAGTGGGATTGATTAACCCTCCACTATGGAAAGTTTCTTTGATTGAACAAACATATTTACTTACTTCTGCAATCTTCTTGGAAGTAGGAGAAAAGCCTAAACCCTCTCGGTGTTTATTTTCTGGAAGATCCAAAATTATACCCCAACCATCGGTTATACCATCATTTACTAGCCGTTGTGCATCCTTGAATGAAGAGATGGATACTCCTCTCTTGACATATTTGTCAATCAAAGAAAGGGCTTGGAATTGAGTTCTAAGAGCTTCTTCAGGTTCAAGATAAGATAAAGATGATAAGTGACTCACAACCAGTGCTTGCTCCCCACAGACGGTCACTAGCTTCCCGTTCTTCACAAATTTAAGCTTCTGACATAGAGTGGAAGTGACTTCCCCAACTTCATGGAACCAAGGACGACCCAGTAAACAACTATACACAGCTTCTATGTCCATCACCTGGAATGTCATCTGGAAAGTATGAGGTTCGATGGTCATAGGAAGGTCGACTTCTCCAATGACTGTTTTTCTGGAACCATCAAAAGCTTTGACAATAATCCCGCTACTCTTAATAGGAGCACCTTGAAAATAAAGTCTGGAAAGTGTCGACTTCGGCATGACATTGAGAGATGAGCATGTATCCTTTAACACACTTGACAAAGAGTCATTCATACAGTTGATTGAGATATTTAGTGCCATGTTATGATTTCTTCCTTCTTCGGGGAGCTCTTCATTACTGAAACTCAAGTTGTTGTAGGCCGTGATGTTAGCGAAAATACCATCAAACTGTCTGACCGTCACATCGTGGTCTACATAGGCTTATTATAAGACTTTTTTCAAAGCTTCACAGTGAGCCTCAAAATTCATCAACAAAGATAACATATATACATTGGAAGGTGTGTGCAGTAATTGTCCCACCACATTGTATTCACTTTTCTTGATGAACTTCATCACCTTATTATCATCACTTTTCGGATTCATGCTGTCAGATTGGCCAACCGGTTCAAAAGGGATCTCAACATGAGCCTGCTTTCTTGCTGCGACATCCTCAGTCCTTTTTGCAAATATACGCTCACTCCTTGTGACCCTGCTTACATCATCGACGTTAACAATGAAGGGTAGAGGAACCTCCTTTCCATTCTCAGTCATTATACTTGTAAGGCACGTATTTATCAGATTGGTAGGGAACTGGGCCTGGTAAGTTAATGACCAGAGGAGTCACAAAATTCTTCCGACTGTCATAAGTAATCTGAATAGGCTCGGAGTCGTTGACCCAAGGAATTGTGACATTCACTTCATTGTCACTATTGACCATATTGACCTGATTATAATCTCTGGCTTGGTAGGCTACAATGTAACCTTGGTCCATTTGATTCTGGAGATCTGTTACAATAGTTAGGCATCCTTGAGAGTTCTTGGAACAAACCCCACAAGAGGCATAGTTATGTGGAGGCATAAAACCATTCTTGCTATATCTGGCATGTGTCTTTACTAAGTTCTCACCCAACAACCGTACATCATAGATCCGAAAACTGGCTAGGCAACCATATACCATGTTAACTGAGGTTGAACCATGTTGCGGTAGAGGATTAACTTGAACATTGAGGTTTATATCCTTAAATGAAAGGATACCAGTCTTTGTGAGCCTCTGAGCATCTGACTTTAGACCAAAACAATTTTCAATGTTGTGTCCCGGTGCCCCTTGATGGTAAGCACAAAATTGATCTGCCTTGTACCAATAGGGAAGGTCCTTTGGCAAGGGTGGTGGAGACCTTGTCTGGACATGATTTTTCGCTAGCAGTGCAGGAAACAATTCTGCATAGGACATTGGGATAGGATCAAACTGTGGCCTTTTTTGAATATGATTTTGATTGTTGAATTGAGAGCAAGCTTATTTTGGAGGTTCTTGATGATGTTGACTTGATGGCTGTTGCTGAACATATTGTTGTTGCTGATGCTGTTGAGGATATTGTTGTTGATGTTGATGCGAGAACTGTGGCTGATAAATTGGCGCTAACATTGGTGGACTAATGATTGGTGAAATGAATGCAAATTGTTGATACTTTCTTCTTTGTCTGCCCTATGAAATGACACTAACATCCGATTCTTTCTTGTTGGATAAATTATTGGCGGATTTCTTAACATGACTAGAAGCATCGACTTCCTTAGTCAAACGTCCCTCTCGGACTGCTTCTTCAAGTCACATGCCCATGTTTACCATCTCGGTGAAATCATTGGGTGCACTGGCGATCACGCGGTCATAGTAGAATGAACTTAGAGTTTTCAAAAAGATTTTAGTCATCTCTTTCTCTTCAAGTGGATGGCAAATTTGTGCAGAATTTCACGTTACCTTTGATCATATTCCTTGAAATTCTCTTTGTCTTTCTGAGACATGGCCCAGAGTTGATCTCTGTTCGGAGCCATATCTACATTATATTTGTATTGACGAACAAAAGCTTCACCAAGGTTGTTAAAAGTACGGATATTCAGGCTCTCTAAGCCCATGTACCACTTAAGAGCGACGCCAATTAAATTGTCTTGAAAGTAGTGGATCAAAATTTGATGGTTGTCAGTCTGAGTGAACATCTTCCTAGCATACATCACCAAATGACTTTGAGGACATGAATTTCCTTTGTATTTCTCGAAGTCTGGTACTTTGAATTTGGGCGGAACTTGAACATTAGGAACCAAGTAGCCTTAGGAAGCGGTCTTGCCAAAAAGATCCTTACCTCAAAAAGAGTTGATTTCCCTTTACATTTCTAAGAACTGATCTTGAAATCCCTCTAACCTTTCATCTACTCCATCAACTTCTCTTGGAGAAGTGTGATAAATGTTTTCTTCATTATAATGGGTCGTATGCACCACAGAAGGAGGTACAAACATCACAATAGTCACTACTGGAGCTTCAGCGTTTTAAGGGTGGTATCCGGTTGGCATATAACCGTGAGGCACGCCCCAAGGGAAACCGGTTGGAATGTGATATTATTGATCATTGACGGGCACCACTGGAATAGGCGTCGAGACGTTCTCAAAGATTGTTGTTCGTTGCACTAGATCTTGAGAATTGTTCGATGACTGATTCTGAGCAGCCACCAAAGTCTCCATCATAGTAGTAAGCCTTTCCAAACTGTCTTTCAAGGTGATTACTTCCTACCTGAGCTCTTGATTTTCTTGTTCAAGATGACTCATCCTTCTCCGGCGACTAGCTTGAGTATTGTACTGGTGATTCAATTTGACTATTCGAGGGAGAAAACATGTGTAAGTTTCTTGAAATGCAGGAACTTGTGCTTGAATGATGCATGATATGCAGGAAAAATATGAGTTTTAATTTTTAATAAACTCAATAATTTATGGAAAATATTATAGAGACAAAATTTGGTATAAGCTAAACAAAAACCTCTTTTTATTAAACAATTGAGGGATTACAAAGGATGAAATACAATTTCAACGATCCTAAACAATACAAGAGGAAAACAGCTAAGTCTATGAGTCCTAAGGAATCCCATCTGTAGAAGGTCCTTCTGCTGGCTGATGCTTCCTCTTATGCGTCTTTACTTGAGTGTTCTCAGTCATAAGCTTGTCGATGATTCCCTTCCAAGCACCTGAGGTGGGAGGTATGCTGGAGAACTTATGAAATGGTTGGACTATAGAGAGAAGTAAACCATCTTGTTCCTCCTGTTTCTTCACAGCTTATTGTTCTAGAATCTCAATCAAATCATCCTTCTCCTTTAGCTACTGCTCCATCTCCATCTTCTTATCATTCAAGACATGATACTTGCCTTCCTAAGTCTCTATTTCCAATTTCAACCTAGCCAAAATTTCTTGAAACTCTTCCCTATTCTCAATAGGAATGATGGATGATGATGTTATATCACAAGGGAATTAGGGCTTCTCAAGAGCATAGGGCATCTTAAGTTCATTGGCTCTAGCAAAAACCCATTGGGTGTAGGGCTCAAAAGCAACATAATTCTTTCTTCCTAATCGGCCTTTTCCTTTCCTATGAATGTTGCGCCAAGCATGTATGATTTTATCCTTCAAACCGGAACTCTTTTCTTTGTTGAGGTAAAATAAACCTGATAACAGAAGGTTATCGGGTTTATCTGCCATTGGATATCCTAACTAGCATCTGGCAAAGATGGGGTTGTAGTTAATTCCCCAATGTACACTAAGAAGAGGTACATTAGGAAATTCACCAGAACTGTCAATAATTACTCCAACATCATAGGAGGGGTCATACCAATTATATTTCGTTGATCAATGGACATGAACCTCTGAGACCATCTGAGCTTATGTGGATTCTCCGTGAAGAGCCTGGATCTGGGTAAGTGAGAAATAAACCACTTATATATGAGAGGTGCACAACAAAGAATGGTTTCACCACCTTTCTTAGTCTTGTGATGGATAAAATGGTAGGTATCTCCAAGTAATGTAGGTATTGGGTTACCAATTAAGAATATTCGTACAACATTCATATCCATAAAGTTATCAATGTTTGGGAAGAGAACAATTCCATAAATGAGTAGAGCAAAAATGGCTTCAAAGGCATCTCTACTATCTGCTTCTGCAAAGACAAAGGCTTTCTCCATCAGGAATCTAGAGGTTAGACCTAGAATCCCTCCTTTTGTAATAAAGTTGACATTCACAATAGACATTTCTAGGTGAAGTGCTTCTGCAATAGCTGCTGGTGTAGGGCTCTTCTCTAAAACCACTGAATGGTAATTTGTCAGATACTGGCAAACTAAACTAGTAAGAGTATTCTTCTAGAGTAGGCATAAGCTGGTAGTCTGGAAATGTGAAGCAATGGTAGAGTGGATCATAAAATTGTACTTGGGTGTTGAGAACTTCATCTTCAACCTTGGTATTCAAGATACCCATAATTCTTCCATACCGAGCTCTGAAATCCTCTGGACTAACTATCGTAGAACCAAGCTTCTTCAACTCTGTTAAGTCAGGACCTTTGAAAGTGTATTTCTTGGTATTCCTCCTCCCAAATTCCATTTTAACTATCGATATTTGCAAAAGAAAACTATTGAGTTTCTTGTTTTTTTGCAAAAAGGTTTTTATGGACGCATGAATGCATGTTTCACAAATACAGGTTTAGGGTTTTGACATTAAGCATGGAGCCAAGGCTATAACCATCCCACAATGTATGAACTAATGGGTTATTTCGTACCTGTAGAATAAGGTTCTAAAGTGGTCCCCAAGTCATAGATCCATCTTTAAGATATTATCGGTTGAACGACTTGCTCGCAGACTAATAATATTCCCAAGAGAAACTCGTCTGAGTGTAGTGTCGTGTAACAATTACCTCAGATCTTACACCAGGATAATCTCCGCACTACATCCTAAAAAGGCTTAGAGGGGTTAAAAGGGTTCTAAAGGTCCTCAATTTCTTAGAATCTCAAGTCAAAGATAATAATGCCACTATGATTTACTCGTAACAAGAAATATTACCATCAAAGGGTTCTCCACTGAGCGGGGTTATATCATATGTTAATCATGCTTAGGATTACTCCATACATGTAACTTTGATTATACCACCATCCTATTTTATTTGTATTCTCTAATTCGGGTTAGGATTTCCTCACCACTTATATATCTCCAAATGAAACCCAAGCAAACATAAAAAAATAAATAATAATAATAATAACACATATAAACAAGTTAGGTATCACCCACTTAATATTATGTCCCTAGTGAAGTCGATATTTCTATCGTGGTGAAGAATCGGAGATCAAGCTATTGATTAGACTTGACTCATGAATCAAAATATCACCATCGAACTTTAATTTATCCAAGGTAAGAGGAAAAGATTAAAAAATAACCCAATATGTATACGCAAATCTAGAAGATTAAACTTAAGTTAAGCAAAAGGGGGAGGGAGATTCTATGGTACGAGGGAGTGTTATGAAAAGGGAATGTATTAGCACCCTAATCATTTGTAGTACTCTACAGGAATATTTTAAATATATGTTTTTGGTTTAAAATTGTTTTCTATTTGATTGGGAAGATGAGAAAAAGAACATCTTTTTATTGTTTGATGATTTGGAAAGACATCGAGTCTTATGCCTACGTACCCATGAAGGATCAAAACCTCGTAGTTCGGGTTCAAAAGTAAGAAGGGATTTGTTGGGGTTGATTTTATGAGAAAGAGACAAATTGTCATCTTAAGGAGAAAACTCACTTTTAAACCACCACAAACATGTGGAAGATAGATCTTTGCATCAAATTGAAAGAAGGGCTCTCACTTGGATATAGAATCAATAAGTATGCCACACACCTCTTCCAAATGGGAAAGAATCAATATCAATTTCAACAATGTTATGGGGTAGGAGATTTAAATCTCTACTAGGGATTACTCATGTCCAATCCTTTTATAAAAAGGATTTAAACATGGGAAAGCCAAAGTGGCAAAAGGGTTTGAATTAAGTTTGTGTTTTTTTAGGTCTTATGAAAAGATCTTTGAATATGCTTAAGTGTTTTGAAGTATTTGATTAAGAAATAAAAGGGAAAACAATAACCTAAGTCAAAGTTTATTATGAAAGTGGTTATAAGAAAGAGAGAGAGAGAATCCTAAGGTTTACATTGAGGGGAACCTAAGATTGTATATAGAAGTTTTGGATTAAGGGGAAGCAAGTTGTATAGGATGCAGATAAACACACACATCAAAAATGACAAGAATGCCATGATTCCTTTCCCTTGGATATAAACAATAACAAGGCTGAACATGCATTAAAATTAAGGTACAAAATATGGCTAAATACAATGGCAATCACAAGGTGAGTGAGGTATGGATGAGAATAATGATCATGGTTTTTAGGCATTGAGATAAACATAAACAAGAAATGATGAAGTTTAATATAACATCACACGACACAACACATTGATGGTGAAGATAAAATCATACTTGACATGGTAAGGGCATTCATTGGTACATGGTAAATACAACATGAATCAATTTAGGTCAAACATGCATCACATTATAAGTCTTCAAAAAATAAACATTAAACTTGAGTCAAAGTTCATGATAAAAACAAGCATAAGTGGAAACCCTAATCATGCATCAAGATGCTTCAAAAGATTCATCTAAACAAAACCCTAAGTTTCATCTAAATAGTCAATCACTAATATTTTAAAACAAGACCATTTAATCATGGTATAATGCCCAAAATATGATCATGTTTAAGCAAAGAAAATGCTACCAACATCAAATAAGACCTAAACAAATATGCATTGGTCACACAAACATCTATGATCACTTAAAACAAGGAAACAATAAAAGAAAATCCATTAAAAGGCATAAAAACAACATAAAATACACTAGTTTTCTACCTAATAAAAATGGTCAAAATAAATATTATTTTTTGGGATTTTTTTATGGATTCATAAAATAGAGGGGATAAATAAAAAGTGTGCATAAAATCATTCAAAAATAATAAATTTTGCATATAGAAATGAGTGCATGAATTTGTGAAGAAAACCATAAAAAATAATGGTAAAAAATAAGGAAAGTGTGGCCAAAGGGGTTTGAACCCTTGACCTAGTGGCTACAGGCTAAAACACTAGCCACTGGACCATGCACTAGGTGATGCTAGTATGATGCATGTGATACATAATATATTGAGGTTGAATGCAAAAGATGTAAAAAATAAAAGAAACAAAACTCTGGAGCGAGGGGGATTTAAACCCTAGACCTTATGCATGCAGGACACTTAACAAACCATCGTTTTACCACTGGGGTGCAATGACAATTCATTTATTAAATTTTATCAATTCAAATATATATTAAAGTCACTTTTAAATTTTAAAAATGGCTCTAAACTTCATCTTCTTCATTCATCCCATAGTCCACCATTTCCACCATTTTCAAAACTTCTCAAAACTCTAACTCTCTCAATTCTTAACGAAATCAAAAGTTGTAAAGACCAAAATTGCTTAGAATTTTGCAAGGAATCTAATGGTATTTACCAATTTCATTTATTTTTCATAAATCTCCAGAAATCAAACAAAATGCATATGAACCCTAAAAATTGAATTTAAAATTAAATTCCAAACATCACCGATTAAAACCAATGATCATAGGGGTTTTGTTCCTCACATTCTGGCAAGTGAAATAGTAATAAAAATGATGCAAAATGGTGCCTTAAATAATAAATTGAAGAAATGAATACATACCTCAAAAATGAAAATTGTGTTTTGAAATAGGGGTGTTCTAGATGTGATTTTATGATATGAACAACTTTCTTACACCTCAAGGAAGGTGTTTGAATGTCTGGCTTGAGCTGAGAGTGTTTGGTTCTTCCTTTCCAAATCAAGTTACAAGCTATAAAAATGTGATTTGGAAGATGATGGTAGGGATGTTACAGAAGTTGTTCAAGTGTTTGGACAAGTTCTAATGGGTGTTTAGAAGTTGTTTGAAGTGTTGGTTTGGAGAAAACACAAGCACAATGGAATTTGGAAGTTTGAGGTTTGGAGAATTTGCTACAATGGAGTTTTTGTGCCAATTATGGTGTGTTGAGTTATGAGGCTTGAATCTCTATTTACAGAGGCTCCATATGGTTCATGTAAATTGCAGAAATTAATCTTGGTTCAATTGGAATGCTAGTTTGGTGACTTGGTTTGATTTTGCACAAAAATGCATAATGGATCATGATGAAAAGGTGGAGTGAAAGAAGGAGTTTAGAGTTACTTTTATTGAGGTTTAGTATTTTTATTTTTGTTTTAGAGGTTAAGTGTGATCATAAGAAACAAGTTGGAAGCTCAATGCAAGAGTGGTTGGAAAAATTGGCCTTTATCAAAATGGACATGAAACTTTTTGTAAAACCTTCCAAATATGGCATCAAGACTTGGTTAATGGCTTAATACCTTGTGTAATTCACCAAGGGTTTGTGTAATATTCTTATTAAGGTTAGATTTAGCCTGCAAAGAAAGATTATGTAGCTTTGGCTCAAGGTTGCATGATGAACTTGCCATGAAAATGACCTAAAATTCAGATTTAGAGAGCTAACTTCATCTTTTCGAAACTCCTAGCTCAAATATTATAATTTCATGCTCGGACTTTTTGGAAATCTAAGACGATTATATACAAATTTCATATTGGGAGTTTTCCTTGAATTAATATGGATAATGTTGAACAATGATGATCAAGTAAGTCACTTTTTGAAGGCAAATTGGTTGAAAAGTTTTCTAAGTGTTTCAACTTTTTGGTACCAACTTCATGGCTTCATAACTTGAAATCCTTGTATTTTTTGGGAATAAACCATCGAGGACAAAGTTGTAGTATGGAATTAGAGCTTTCATTTTAGATTTGTAGAAAAGAAAATGGTTGCTTGGATTGGAGGTTATAAACTCGGAAAGTTGGTTCCTTAAACATGTATTTTTTCATAAGAAAAATTTACAATACCAAATATTGCCCTTTTTGCAAGTAACCTCAAATTTATTGTTTTCTATTGATCAAATGCATCCATCAACCATATTTTCACGATCCTTGAGTTGAGAAGTCCATGGTTGACCAAAAATGTCAAAAGTCATTCTTTGACTTTGCCTCAGTTGACTTTGTATCAGATGAATCCAATTCTAGCAATCTTTAATGAATGGGATCTCTTGGGCATATTGGATGATGTTAATGGATCACTTATGATGTATTTGAAGTCTTTTAACCATAGTTCAAGCTTTGGAATCATGCCTTGGCTAAAAATTCAACTCGTTGACTTTGGGTCAAAACTCTAGTTGAGGGTATCAGATGAACTTTGGCCTTGATGAATTTGAGATGGAATGATCTTGAAATTGATTCTTGTTGATATAAGTAACTTGATCACTTGGGAAGGATGAGGAGTTTGAAATGTTGAAAATCATGCCAAGCCTTGATTGATCAATCTTTGAAAGCTCTTGGTGGAAAACCATAGCTTAAGACAAACAAAGTAGAAAATCTTTTTGTATTTTCAATAGGTTAGTAATGAAAAGATTCTTGATGTCATGCAAATGATACAAATGATGATGGAATCTTAGAGTTGAAAATTAGGGTATGATTAGGGTGCATTGCTCATTTTGCACATACTCCTTCACAAGCTCCTCCAAGGGTGTTGTTTTAGTGGGTTTTGATTCTTCCACTTTAATGTGTCAAGAATAGTAGGATTTTCACTTGGTAGATCTTCCCTTGTTTGTGTTGATCTTTCATATTATCTTCCACCTCTCAACTTGATATCATTGCATGTTTCAATACTCTTGGCACCAGAGATAGAAGCTGAAGTTTTAGTGGAGTTTGGAAGTTCTCCCAAAGTTATAGAACTGAGTGCAGAAGCGATCTGCCTTACTTGTTTCTCCAAATTTTTAATGTTTACTCCTTGAGCTTGAAATTGGTTCTTGCTCTCTTGTATGAAATACCTCAAAATACTTTCCAGCTGGTTATACCCTTGACTAGCCATAACATGATTGGGTGCGGAAAAACATGCGGAACTTGAGGTGCTTGAGGCTTGAGTTGGTTTTTAGTGTTAGTCCATGAAAAAATTGGATGGTTACACCATCCAGGATTGTAAGTGTTGATGTAGCGGTTGTTGTACTTGTTGTGAAACTCCTAATCCACATGGGATAAATGTTGGACTAGATGGTAGGATAACTTATCAAACACTTAAACCAGTTTAAAAACAATTTGATAGAAATAATAAATCAATGCAGAAAGTTGTAAAATAACACAAGAGATTGGTAACCCAGTTCGGTGAAACCACACATACATCTGGGGGGAACTCTACCCAAGAACGAAAATTCACTACTTTGAATTAGAACAATTAGTCTTATAAGAACATTAGAACCCTATGAAGTTTTATGCCTCTCCCTAATCCTAGTGAATTTCTATTTAGGTCCCCCCTAAATATGAGAACCCTTCTCACTTTCTCTAATCACTAACCCCCTGTGACCAACCTCAATAATAAGTTTATTGATTGTTTAATTTACAACTCAACTAAGACAAACTAATAATGCCAAGTTATTGAAACACAATGGTGTACAACAAAGATTCAACAATAATCTAGTTAAGGAATTAGCATGGAAGACAAGTAACAAAGACTTACAAACCCTAGAAACAAAGAACTTAATCTTGCGTACAAATCTCCACTAAGCCGTGAGAACTGAGTCTCCTTATATAGCAAAGTCTTCTAGGCTTTTTCCTTATGAATCTCTTATTTAAATTCGTCATAATAATAGTTGAATCAGTTATATATAATTTGCTCCTTAAATCAATCCAAAGGATATAATTTGTTACATTAAAATTCAAAATTAAATCTCCATTTAATGCTTATTTGATCTCCAACAGCTATCAAACAAATCAAACACACATTGATAATAAATTTGCAACAAATCTGATTAAGAATCAATTAGAAATTTTGCACCAAACAATATCCTTTATGGTTTGCTGAACAAGGTCATGTGTTGTACTGCACATGCTGGAACAACATGTTCCACATGTTGCACTTGTACATACAAATTAACTCATTTGCGTAACTAGAAGATATGTTGTTGAAGAGTGAATCTTTAATAGAGAGATACTGAACCAAAACTGCAATATCATTTGTCTATTATCAGAGACCAGATGTTGTAGCCTACATGTTGGAACACCGTGTTTAACATGTGTCCCTTATGCACTAGAAGAAGCTTGAACGATTCCATGTCATTTTGCATAATGCAGCCAATCCTAAAAGGACTCTTTTGTTTCCCACATAGTTCACAAAAATTGGATTTGTTGTGTTATCCTAAAATAAATGAGCTCCCCTATAATAGATAGTGGTAATCTCTGATGCGTTTGTTCCAACTTTGACAGGCTCGTCTACTGGAACGTCAGGACTCGTCATCATCTTTTTCATCATTTGGTGAATCTGAGGCACTTAAGCATCAACGGTTGTAGTCTCAGTGACGTCATGGACACCAACTGGATTATTTTGAGCGAAGATAACATCATCTCTTGTAACTGGCCATTGGTAAGTGTTGGTCATAATATTTTCAATCAACTTATAGCCTTCTTCCTAGGATTTGTATAGAAAATCTCCATTAGATGATACATCCAACATGTATTTTGAGGATGAAACCAATCCATTATAGTATGTTTCTAGTTGAATACAGATTGTTATTCTATGGTGATGACATTTCATTAACATCTCTTTGAAACGTCCCCAAGCATCAAACAATGACTCATTATCTCCTTTTATAAATGAAGTAATCTCATTTATCATCTTAGCATTCTTGACATAAGGAAAGTACTTATCTAAAAAAAAATTCAGCTAAGGCCTTATCTGTGGCTATGGAAAGTGGGTTCTAATTTAGCCATCTCTTAGCTCTATCCCATAGAGAGTATGGAAATAACCTGGGTCTGAAAGCATCATCAGTAATTCCAGGTATCTTGAAGTTGCTGGCTACTTCCAAGAATTGCCTCAAGTGCAAATGTGGATCTTTATTGGTAGCTCCTGAATATTGGCATATTGCTTGCAACATTTGAAACATCATAGGTTTGAATTTGAATTGTGACACTATGATCTCTGATAGTATACTCCTCCTATGTTGGGTAGGAATTTGGAGCAAAGAAATGGTCTAAACGGGGTGAATAGACCCTTTGAAAAATTTGACCGATTTTCAAAATGAAATATCAGAGTTTTTCAATGCGGAAGTCTTATAGTGAAAAATAGAGACCTTATGCTTGAATTGGAAATTACTCACAGATAAAATTACACAATTAACAAATATCTTAGACTGATTAGAGATTATATTCAAAGAGTTACAAACTACAATGAATTGAAACTTTGCAATTTACACGAGATGTGTTCCTTACAAAATAATAATTATTACAGGATTCTAACATCACAGTCTTCATAATTTAATCAGCACAAAAGCACAAATAGGTCCAGATTCTAACAAAACCTAAACTTATGTAATAAATCGCTACTAATAGGAATGAACCATAAATTACAATAAGAAACGAATACCTAAACATACAATAACCTACAAAAATTAAAATGCAAGATAGATAGATAGATAGATAGATAGATAGATAGATAGATAGATAGATAGATAGATAGATAGATAGATAGATAGATAGATAGATAGATAGATAGATAGATAGATAGATAGATAGATAGATAGAGAGAGAGAGAGAGAGAGAGAGAGAGAGAGAGAGAGAGAGAGAGAGAGAAAGAGATATTACACCGGGATGTATAGTGGTTAAACTCTGTCGTCCTTGCAGGAGTCAACTCCATTTTCCAATTGTTTCCCATCGAAAGTTGATCTTCCAATATCTTTTTGTTAGACGATAGTATCGATCTAGAAAGGGGGTTTAATATATCAGTTTTGAAATTTAGCGCTTTTTAAAAATGTTTTCAACGGTTGCGGAAGCACCCTAGATTGTAATCGTCTAAACAGTCAAGTAATAGAAAGATTGTATATGCGTGAAACCGAATGGAATTACTTAAGATAGAGATTATCAACCCCTATCTAAATCAATCGATTAGCCATTATGATCCTTGATATCGTTACCTCTAATAATTCTTGACACAGTAAGAGATTAAGTAAAATATTACTAAGTTTGTGTGGGATTAATTTTATCAAACAATTGGTGTGCACTCCACACCAAGTTTCAATTTCACTCAAAATTGAATGTGCAGAATTTTATTCAGTTGCAATCAAAGTGATTGCAACAATTTATCGAACTGTTACTATACATACCAATCAAGCGATATTGATTTTACGATTAATTTCACACAAAACATAATTAATGCAGAATTTAAAGAGTTAAGAGATAGAAAGAACAAGACCGGATTTGTTGAGGCAATTCCCCTATCGTCCTCGCTTAGGGTACGTCTGCCCTCAATTCTAAATCTAGAATTGAGATGTTTTCATTAACACGTTCCAAAGTCAATACAAGAGAACAAATGATCACCACCATTCAAACCCTAGAGTTGTTGCAGATCCTATTCTATTCTCTCCCCTTGATTCGAGTTGAACCAAGTTCTTCAAGCGCTTCGAACAAACCTCCGGTTACCGCTACCTTATTGCAAGAACGCCACGTTCTCCAAAACTTGAACTCGGCTGATTTCGAACATAAGTCGCTTGAACCTTAAGCTTTCTTCACAATCCTCCGGTTACTGCTACTTGTTTGACTGAACCTTTCGTTCTTCAAACTTTTCACTCGGCTGAATCTGCGAAGCAAAGGTTAGTGCAAAACCCCCTAATTCTTGGAGGACAAAACCCCAATGGTTTTATTCAAGAAAAACCCACACAAAATATCAACTCAAACTAAGATAATCCAATCTTATTTGAACATTATCACAATAGTAGTGTACAATACTCAACAAAGATTATTATGTGTGATTATTGAGAAATGCAATAAAGAATGAAGATGAAGAGCACTTTGGTGTATATCTTTCACTTTTGTTATTGTTTTGCTGAAGAAGATACACATGAATACTTATATGATGCATGGACCAAATAACTAACATAAAATAAATATTTTGCAAAGTTACACAACAGAAAATTATGTAAAACAGGCGATGAGTTGACTCAAACAGGGGATGAGTTAACTCAAACAGAGTTTATTTCAGGGTTGAGTCGACCTATGACTCGACCTGTTCGGACCCGTGGCGAAATGGTTCAAATGAAAA
This sequence comes from Lathyrus oleraceus, assembly GCF_024323335.1. Classification (NCBI taxonomy): domain Eukaryota; kingdom Viridiplantae; phylum Streptophyta; class Magnoliopsida; order Fabales; family Fabaceae; genus Lathyrus; species Lathyrus oleraceus. The sequence continues at coordinate 433,674,396 of NC_066583.1, read as the reverse complement.
TGGGTAATGAGTCGACGTAAGGAGTGAATGAGTCGACTCATTCAGGTTTCCCAAGATTGAGTCGACCTGTGACTCGACCTGTTCGGACCCGAAGGTTTTGCTCCGAGTCATGAGTCGACTCACAGAACTTAAACTCCCAAAAATGAGTTTTGTGATGTATTATGACCAATTTAAACAAATCTCCTATGAACCTAGGATATTTAATATGATTAAGTTCATGATTCACGTATATGATACGCTTCTATATGCTTGGACACACTGAACCTATATTTTGAACATTTTAAAGGATGAATGCTTTCTATGCTATGATGATATTATCTAAAGACACGATATGGGCGACTAGAGAGGTTTGACATCATTAAAATAAAGACTAGGCATATTTTCCCTCACACACTCCCCCTTTTTGATGATGGCAAACTGTGGCACAAACGCGTACTTTTATGGATATCCTCCCCTTGATTTTATGCATGCCTTCGAACATTCTGCTATTATCCATTTGCTAAATCAGTTGTTTGATTTGTTTCCATTGCTTCTCCCCTTTTGACAACATCAAAAAGAAACAATGAAACGGTCAACATGAAGTAAAAATATTCAGAATCACTTAGACAACGACTTTGTAACATATAGTCATCAACAACCATGCACATAACAGGAAGTCAATGGAAGAAGTATAGGCATAATTATCTCACCGAGAAAAACACAATAAGTAAATAAGATTATAATAAGTGTTCAACAGATACATTAAGACAAATAAGTAACTAGAATAACATGCACACATAGGAAAATAGAAATGCATTGAATTGAGAAATCATCTAAGGTTGTCGACCATGGAAAGGTTCATGTCTGCCTCTATACCCGGAAGGTGGACGCGAAAGTGTGTCTTCTTCATAGAGGTTGGTTAATTCAATGATGTTCGTGTTAAGTGTGTTTACGGATCATGCGAGAACGCGATTAAATCCATCAATCCTTTATAGGATGGTGGAGGAAAAAGAGTTAAAGTTGTCATTGTGAGTTTGGATTTGACTCCTTAGGTCCGTATACCGTTCCTCTTGGATGGAAGCAAAAGATGCAAAGTTGTCACTTTGAATCTGAAGTTGTTCCTGCAAGGCCGTGAATCTCTCCTCTTGAAGTGTAGCAAAATTCTGCTGCTAGATTTGCATGTTTCTCAACATTTCCATTACTTCAGAGTTTTCGGGTTGAGAAGAGGGTGTAGGCATATAGGATGAATGACTGCTGGTCCATCCAGTGTGTTGCCATTCTCGCCAGCCTTAATTATTGGATGGATGTTGTCCAGGAGTAGGACCAAGCCATTCACCATGGTCAGTGACTTGATGATCGTGCTCCATAGGTTGAGAGTTGTCTTCATTATTTTCTTCCTCATCTTCACCATCTTCATCCTCATCCTCATCCTCCTCCTCCTCCTCCTACTCATCATCATCATCATCATCATCATCATCATCGTCGTCATCATCATATTCTTCCACAGGTCGAGCATTAGTGCCTGGAACTGGTTTACGAGTCTTGTATAGTCACGTTGTGCGATCCCAAGTGTAGCCCATCAAAGTCATAGTTTTCTGAAAAAATTCTTGATGTGTAGTTATGGATTTGTATGGAATTTCGTGAAATGAAACATTTGCTCTCTGAAGTATACTTTGAATAAATGAGGGATAACAGAGAGCAGTGCCTCTACCTGATTCTTTTAGAGCAAAGATCCTACTTGCAACGTAGTGTGGCCAATTTACTTTTATTTTGTGTTTCAGCGCATAAACCATGTGTACTTCGGCCTTGTCCACTTTGGAGTAACCGCCTTGTTTAGGACGCAGAATATGCGTCACAATCCAGTGTAAAATCCTGTCAAGAGGCTTCAACTGACCCTAGTCACATTAGTAGGGAATAAAGTGCTCTGAACAACATCTGGAGAAAACGATTTCCTCAACATTTGGTTTAAGGCATTCCTAAACTCATAGTCTGGAGCATACACAATGTCGATAATCTTGAGGTCATTTGGAGATGATAGTGGAGAGATCTGAAACAGAGATTTCCACACGTCATCATTCATTTCAAAAACATTATTACCAATATTGCATGTAAACTTAAAGCCCTCAAATTTTTCATCCACGCCAATATAAAGCAATTTGACAAAATTCCATTATACTCAATGATACAGTTTAAGAACAAATCAATTCCTTGAAAACTAATACGTTCAACAACGTTTGGAATGTACATGCGTCCAACCACTAATGATGAGTAAACATATTGCTTTATAACTGTTCTGTTTTTGAACTTATTTTCATAGGTTTCAGCAAGATCATCAGAGAGTAAGGATAAAGCAGTTACCGGAACATTCAATCGAGATGGTGGATTCCCAGTGTGAGAAGAGGGCCCTCTAGCAGATCTTTTTCCAGATGCTCTTGAAGCCATTTGAGTGTTGTTGGTAAGAAGATCTTAGGGTTTTTGTGTGGAGGAGAGTGATAGAGAAAGGGAGAAGATTGAGTGACCAACTGAATTAATTATGCAGAAAAAGACAATTCTTGATAACTGAGTCGACCAGATTGAGAGGCATATGTGATGTATCCAGCAACGAAGAGTCAACTCATGGGTCGACGTAGTGGGACCTAAATTTAATACAGTCTCTGTATTGGGCAGCAAAGAGTCGACTCACATGTGTGATGAGTCGACACACTGATGTTTGAAATCCCAAAAGAGTAGATCTTGGGTAGCGATGAGTCTACGCATGGGTCGATCTGTTGGGACCCGAGGGAAATACTGGGATTGAGTTCTTAGTGATGGGTCGATGCATGGGTCGACCTGTTGGGACCCGAGGGAAATATAGGAATTGATGAGTCGACTCACAGGTCGACTTGTTGGGACCCTTGTTAGTAGTTAGATGATAAGAGGTTCAAAATAATTTTCTTAATGCAGAATGCATGATAAATAAGATACCTAAGCAAGTTCAAGCATAATTCAAGCATAGAAATGGATCACATCTAGTTCAAACCAATCAACATGAATATCAAAACTTAACAAGTATATATACATACATAATTGATCAATATAGGTCAAATGGATAGGAACAACGTTATCTCCAATGGTGATAGACGACAAGTGCCCTCACATATAAATCACGGAGTGGACATGTATATATATATATATATATATATATATATATATATATATATATATATATATATATATATATATCTATATGTATGTATACATATATATATATATATATATATCTATATATATGTATGTATACATATATATATATATATATATATATATATATATATATATATATATGTATGTATATATATATATATATATATATATGTATATATATGTATATATATATATATATATATATATATATATATATATATATATATATATATATATATATATATATATATATATATATATATACATATATATATATGTATGTATATATATATATATATATATATGTATACATATATATATATATATATATATATATATATATATATATATATGTATACATATATATATATATATATATATATATATATATATATATATATGTAAACGCGATCCGAGATATCGAGAACACCAAGTTCCCTACGGATGTGGAAGAAGGGCTTTGTCGTAAGTGGTTTTGTGAAAATATCGGTGTAGCGGGGTATCCGTTACCATTAGAGATATTGACAAATCCAAGGTAAATCAGACAAGTCGAGTCGCGACCGCACTTCTATTTATCCAAAGGAATGGTTAGAAAGCGAACAAAAACCTAAAAGTTTTAACAAAAACTAGTAAAAGAAACAGAGATCTAGGTAAGGGGGTTGGTTATGCAATGGGAAGGTGTTAGGCATCCAAAACATCCTAGGTACTCCTAGGGAGCCCTTTTCACACTTGTGGAGGTTGTTGTCTTGTGAAAATTTTGTTTGTGCAAACATGATTGAAGAGATGAGAAAAGAATATACAAGTTTATTTACGTTTTGGTGTTTGGATGGATAAACCCATTGCCTACGTACCATCTTATAAAAAAGATTAGGATCAAAACCTCGTAGTTTGGGGTAAAAATCTCAAAATGAATGAGTGGATTGATTGGTCCAAAAGCCTTAAGGTCTTTTGTTATCAAAGGGAGAAAACTCAACCTAAAACCACAAGTCCACCATGTGAGGATAGCTTCAACATGCTAGTGAGGGGTTAACCCTATAATAAGCATGGAAGACTCATTGTCCATCACTAAGGACAAAGGTGAGTATTACATCTACCACAAAGATAACTCAAACCTAATAGCTAAAGGTTATGGAAAAAATTGATTAAGAAGTGGCCTTTGGAACCACAAAAAGAAATTTGAATGGGTTATATTTTACCAATTAGAAGTATATACAAAAGTGGTCAAAGTTGACTTAAAGATTCAATTCAAAATAAGTATTATGAAAAGAAAGTTTGAAAATCAAAAGCATAAGGCTTAGGTTTCTAATGTTTGAAACAATAGTTAAATGTTTGCACAAAAAGGGTTTTGGCTTGGGTTAGAGTGGAGAGATGAAGAAGAAGGGCTAAATCCTAAGGAAAACAAAAAGATGAGGGATAAGAAATAAAACCACACCAGGATTTCCTCTCTTGAGATCATATTGATGATCCAAGTAGCTCCCATCCTTTGGAATAAGCAAACACAAAGTATAAGCAATCAAACAAGTCTCATAAGAGATCCTCAATGTATCCTGTATCTTCCACTTGGATGAACATGGTAATGATCCTCAAATTAAGCTCAAATGGGAAATCCTAGCACAAAAGCACACACATCAAAAGTTCCATGGGGTAAAACAAGAATGGACAGAAGTGAGTTTAGAGATTTGGTCCTTTCTAATCCATCTTCAACATTTAGATCCTTTTACTCCCATTTTTGCATAAGGAAAAGGTCCTAGAATCTAAGTCCAATTCTCCATTTCTTTGCATATGGGAAGTCCTAGAAACTAAGTCCATTTCTTTGCATTTGATCCACAACAATCAAAACAAAAACACAAGCAGAATAATATATACACAATTATATGCTCAAGTGAGCAAAAGGCAAATGGCATTAACATAAACATGTGCTCAAATGAGCAAAGAGAAAAGCAAATGAATAAAATGTGCAAGAAAAGTAAATTGCATAAAAGTAAATTGCATAAAGTAAAAGTTAGGAATTAGTGGTTAGTGTTAGTAGTTAGTGTGCCATAAGGCAAATTTAGCGCTATGTTAAGCAATCGTAATTGGACTTATGTAGAAGTCACAACTATCTGAGGCCGGTCAATAATAATGTAGGCAACAAACACAAGTTAGGAGTCTTGATTAGTGAACCAAGTCCCAAAAACTTGCCATGCCAAAAAGAAGAAGAGAAATGATCTTGTATTGGTTTAAGTCTTTTGCATGATTTAAAAGACAACCTATCCTTAATGCAAAGCCATTCACTTGATCAATTGATCAAGATGAATTAGATTTGAATCAAGGAAGGTTAAATCCCTCTAATCAATGCTAACTTATCCACCTTCAACTCATTGATCAAAAAGAAAAAAAAGAAGAAGAAGAAGAAGGAGATGAATGATGGAGAATGGAAATGGCAAAGTAAAAGTGCATTAAATGAAATACAATTTTACCAATCCTCATATGTTGACCAATAACACTGAAAGTCAGGGTCAAACAATCAAAAAATAGAAGTGAGATGAAGATTGGATGTCAAGAAATGAATAAACTATTTTTGGCATTTTTTTAATATTAAAAATAAACTTGAATTAAAATAAATGGAAAGGTCAAACTTCAAAATCACTTCAAATCAACCTTGAAAGGTCCAAGTGATTTATCCTAAGTTCAACAAGGTCAAACAAAGTTTGACAAAAAATTTCAGCATTTTTTAAAAGTCAGAAACTATTTTTAACCAATTAAAAATGAATAAAAATAACCTAATTGAACTAAAATCTCAAATAAATCTCAAATCAATTCAAAAATTGATGAGAATATTTTTCACAGATCCATCATCATTCAAATAGGTTAGGAAAATATTTTTGTATTTTTTGAATATTAAAAACTATTTAAAATGAATTAAAAATAACCAGAAAAGAGAAAATTCACAAAAATTATCAAATGATAAAATTAAAAATATTAAAAATCAGAAATAGAAACTAGAATTTATTTGGGAAATAATGCAATTGGTCCCATATTTTTTGGAAATAAAATGAGAGAGATATGATTTTTTGAAATAAAAGGAATTAAACAAAAATAAAAAGAAATTCAAAAAATGCAAAAAAACGAGAGCCCTTGGATCTGAGCTCATTAATTGAGCTGGCAGATCCAAGGATCCAGAGGCGCACGCTCATGAAACACCTCAGTTAATGCGTGCACACGTGAAGAAATTAAAAGTCATAACAAGCAACGCTCCTGATTGCATCTGGAAATCAGATCAAGCGGTCCAGATTCAAACTGGACATGATGAAGCCACCGGAAACTTCATCTTCTCCGGTGAGCTTCCCAGATTCCTGCCATGTTCAAAAAAATGCAGAAACGCAAATGGCCACCAAATGAGGCGATCTATATATCAATCGAAAGAGGAAGTGATGTACATCACTCCTATACCATGCACTTCCACTCTAGATCCCTATAAATGGAGAAATCAAAGCTGGAAGTATGATGGTGTTCATCATGAACTTCATGTTTTTGCAAAATTGAAAGCACAAATCAAATGCCTCTATTGAGAGGACTTCAGCCAACATTAGATCCAAGCAAAAGAGTCCATGGATGAAGAGAATCGAGGAAATTACCAGTTGGAGTGCAAGCTTGAGTTCTGGTGAATTGAGCACGAAACCTTGCTTACTTTATCAAAACAGAAGTCCAATGGATCAAGGTGAAGAGGTTTAGGAACTTTTAGATAAAAGAAAACAGTCGAGGAAACTGAATTCTAGATCTGAAAATTTTAGAGAAAAGAGTGAGTTCCTTTGTGTGTGGTTGAGGATTCAATTCAGCAAAGGTTCAGGCGCCTTCAGGTTAGTGAAATGAAGCTCATATGCAATGTATTTATAGGCAAGGCAATGCTGAATGCATGATTTCAAATTTGCCTGAATGGAAAGGGCCTCCATGCATGGGCCTGTAGAGGCGCATGGAGAGCCCAATTCCACTTGGTTTTAGAAGCTGATCATCATCATGTAAGTTTTGGACGTGCAGATGAGGTATATTTGGATCATGCATGGCAATTGAAGTGATTTTCATAAAATGCACTATTTCATTGAAGCCTTCAAAAATGCTATGTCCAAAATCAAAATGCAAGCTTATGAGTAATGGTTGGAAAGCTTATTGCATAAGGAACAAATGTCATGCTGGTCAAAACTTCATTTGGGCCTTGGAAATTAGTGAAATTTGAGCTTGAAGGGTGATGTGCAAAACATATCAAGGTAAGGTTTCTAAAATTGGCCAACTTTCAAGCCCTTCTGTTTTGATGATGCAAGCTCCAAATGGAAACACCTCCAACATCAAAGTTGTAGATCATTTCAAGAAAATTAAAATGGACTTAAATTTTGCATCATTTGGATTTTTGTTGAAATAGTTATGGGCACTTGAAGTTGGACTTTTTTGACTTTTAATGCCTTTGAGATGTATTTTAAAATGTCTTGCATTATAACATGTATTTTATTTGAGATTTTGAAATTTTGTCCAACATAACATTTAAAGTAGACATCTTAATATTTCCAATGCATTTGATCCCACCTCAAAATCATAAAAAATGAGTGAGTTATGTCCTTGGGAAGTTGACCCAGAATTAGGGTTTCAGTCAAAATGACCTATAATGTATTGGAATGGAAAATGGTTTTCCAAGCTTCAAATCAAATTTTGATGAACATGAAAGTTGTTCATATTGTCCTTAAGAACATTGTTTCTTTTGGAACCATCTCCATTTGACCAACATATAAAAAGTTAGGTCTCAGTGCATTTCGAAATAGTTAGATGAATTGACTGATCAACTTCTCAAGTCCATGACTCATATCTTGATGAATTGATGATTGAGGACACTTAAATAAGTTCAATTATGCATGAAATGATGAATTAAAGGACTTCCCTTGATTGTATTTGACTATGGGCTGAGGTTGCTTCATGAGCAAGGCATTGTGATGCACAGATGAATTAGGGTTTCTCTGGGGAACAAACCTCAAATCCTTTGACTTGCCTTGATCAAACATGATGAATTGAAACACTAGGGGGGCATATTTGATGGATGATATCTTTGGGAACCATTACCATGCTTGCTTCCTCCTCCTCTTGACCATGTCTTTATACCAATGACCTCCTTGAAGCTTTTGATCTTGTGATTGCTCAAGCTACAACCAAAGATGTTAGTGACATATTTTTGTGCTTTTGGTTAGCAAAAAAAATGAGAAAAGCAATGATATACAACTCAAGCATGCTTGGTGATCTCAAACCACTCACAAGGAGTCCCACCCAAAGGCAAAGGGAACGAAGATGCTCAATCATCCTTGAGGCTATGCAATGCAATGTTATGATGCCATGAGGGATCTTAGGGGCAAAATTAGGGTCATACAGATGCCCCTATTTAAGGTCATTCTAGCCGGAGAAGGGAAGATTAAGTTCTTCGTCTCGACGAGGTAGAATGGGCTTAAATAATAACAAAGATACGAATTTTGGTCCCTAAGAGACCTCATGATGCAGATGTATGTATGCAAAAGGTACTACACTATGGGTATATGTGTCCACGATGGTAAAGATTAAGAGGAAAGCGATGACTCCCATGAATAATTCATTCTATGGGGTAGAGACTCTACTGGGGAGTAAAGGACTAAAAATGCGTGAGCAGGTCACGACTCAAAGCCGGGGAAAAGAGTCTCCAAAGGGAACGAATCCATTGGAAAGACTCGAGCTGACTCAAAGATGCATGTATTAGGGAATATGCCAATACAGCGACATTATCCACAATGGATATTTCAGATAAAAATCTAGACGAAGACAATCCACTAAGGACTCACTTGGGACACCCAACAGAATCTCCTAGGGAAGCAGGGGAGTGAGGTATTACCGGTTACTGGGTAATAAGCACAAAGAGACATGTGATCCGAACACCGGTATAAGGGTGAGAGATACCACATACTCATGAAGAAATGAATATCTAATACCGGTATAAGGGCGAGAGATATCAAAACTTCAAACATCTGAGGAAGACCTAAAAAGGTATATTTCAACTCAGGAACTCTGACTCCACAGGGGACAAAAGTCATAATAGGGAGAAGAAAGGAAGGAACACCAGGGATACCGGTTACTGGGCATATAATAGGTGACCAACCAACGCGTGAATTGGCGAATATTTCCAAGACACTCACCATACAAAAGAGGGCTAAAAGCAAACTCGATTATAGGATGGATATTCGATTCCGCAAAGGGGATATGAATCTTACTCGACTTGGGAAGAACAAAAGGCTTCAACCAAGGAGTGCATGAGATATATTGTCTATTACCGTCAGAACATAGATAATATACTCGTATGGAAGATTATCCACAACCGGTTACTGGGTTAATAAAGGATAAATCGACCGAAAAGAAAAGGTGTCGGGATACCGAAACTAGGTATATAATGATGACCAATTCAGAAGAGAATCAATCGTCACCAACAACAGGGTAAACGAGAGATAACTTGCTGGGGATAAATCGCATAATCAGGGAAACTATCCGAGAAAAAAGAGGGAATATCAACACCGAATATTGGACGAAGATAACCGTCAAGGAGGGGATTACACCTACCGGATACTGGGTAGGAAACCACGGAAGAGTAACCGTCATCGATTATGATGAATAAAAGTTTAACTCTACGAGGGAAAAGATCAGGGTTTACAACTACCGGTATAAGGGTAGAAAAACCACAGACTCCGCCGGGGATAAAATGAATGATTACTAATTACTGAGCAATTATTCATTTATCACGGGGAAGCAAAGGAAACAGTCACAAGATGCCAATTTAGGATCAAACCAAAGAGGCGAACTGAATCAAGACTCGTCCTCATGAGGATATAACTCAATAGGGGAACCCATCCCAATATATGTGTTGGGAAGGAACAGAAACAACCATCATCCACGAAGATATAACTCGGTGGGGAATGTGGAAGAAAGGATAGACGCTTTCTGCCTATGGAGCTGACTCTATATGGAGAGATCAGACACACACATCTGCTTGGGGGAATCTATATCACCATTAGCAGGAGATAACAAACAACGATATATGGCGAAGAATGCAACATGAATATCTGAATGTTAAGATTATGCATGCATTATGCGTGATTTATGTTTGATGAATGTTGACAAACAGACATATCTAACACAAACAGGTCCAGGAATCAACCACCCGGTACTACATCTCAAGAGAGAAAGCCAGGATCACCGGAGAATATCCAATCTTCCGGGGATCAGAGATACCAGGAAACAACAATATCTCTGCAGGGAATGAATCATCACAGATAAAATCCACCACACCAACAACTCTACTGGGGATCTATCTAAGGAAAAGAAGGAATACTGGGGACCAACCACCAAATACCAAACCTTCCAAAGAGGACACATCTGCTGAAGAGGAAAGATCACTGCTCTGCTGCAGAGAAGGGAGGAGAATAACAATATTCTGGGGGAAGAGGATACAGTCATTCCAGGAATATGAAAAAATGTCTTACCCTGTTGGAAATCATACCACCCTTGGGAGAGTACTGATGATCCCTTAAGTATCCTTTCGTCTTTGTGAATGCTCACTTTGTTTAAAACAATTTGTGAAAAAATTTATTTATTTAAAACAATGATATTTTCTCAATTAAAACATGCAAAACATTTGTTGAATGGAAACAAATAAGAGTGCAAATAATTGGATAAAGGCTCAAATTTATTTGATGGAATGGTAGTCTGCAAATGACAAGACTCCATAGATCTTTACAAATTTGAAATTGGTGATATATATTGGAAAAGGGCTGCATTGAACATAATGACCGTTTCTCCACCAATTCCGAATCCGATGTATTTGAAGCTTCGGTTGATGATGACTGAGCGAGAATCTCTAATGGATGATAGTTGTAGAACAAAATTCTTGTCAGGATGCAGTTACTTGCCAAACCCCTAATTTTTGCCTAGATTGCCCCAGGATGAGGTGCTTAATCTAGCGGGATACATATATTCATTTTTTATGTCTCTAACTTTTGCCTGGATCGCCCTTTCGGGTTTTCAATCCACTGAGACGCTCATTTTTACCTAGGCTTCCCTTTTGGGTTTTCAACTTAGCGAGCTATTCTGTTTTTATTTTTAGGCGAAGTATTTCTTGACTGCATCTGAATTCACAGGACGACTGAAATCCTCCCCATCCATAGTTGTAAGTACCAAAGCGCCGCCTGAAAAGGCTCTCTTAACAACATATGGCCCTTCATAGTTTGGAGTCCACTTGCCCCTGGAATCGGGCGCGAAATACAAAACTTTCTTGAGCACAAGGTCCCCTTCTCGGAACACACGAGGCTTGACCTTCTTATCAAAAGCTTTCTTCATTCTCTGCTGATATAACTGGCCATGGCACATGGCAATCAATCTCTTCTCTTCAATCAAATTCAGTTGGTCATAACGACTCTGAACCCATTTAGCATCAGTCAACTTGGCCTCCATCAAGACTCTCATTGATGGGATCTCCACCTCTACTAGGAGTACGGCCTACATGCCATAAACTAGAGAAAAAGGGGTTCCCCGTGTTGAAGTGCGGACAGACGTACGATATCCATGTAAAGCAAATGGCAGCATCTCATGCCAATATTTATACGTAACAACCATCTTCTGGATAATCATCTTGATGTTCTTATTAGCAGCTTCAACAACCCCATTCATCTTTGGTCTGTAAGGAGAAGAATTATGATGTGCTATCTTGAACTCGCTACACAACTATTTCATCATCTTGTTGTTCAAGTTAGATCCATTATCAGTAATGATCTTATCTGGCACACCATATCGGCATATGAGTTGATTCTTGATATACTTCACAACTACCTGCCTGGTCACATTTGCATATGATGCCGCTTCAACCTACTTGGTGAAGTAATCGATTTCTACGAGAATAAATATGTGTCCGTTGGATGCTTTCGGCTCTATCATGCCAATCATGTCAATTCCCCACATGGAGAAAGGCCATGGTGATGAAATCACATTCAGAAGTGTTGGAGGAATATGAATCTTATCCGCGTAAATCTGACACTTGTGGCATTTCTTCACATACTTGCAGCAGTCGGACTCCATTGTCAACCAATAGTAGCATGCTCTCAACATCTTTCTAGCCATGGCATGTCCATTGGAATGACTACCAAATGAACCCTCATGGACCTCAGTCATCAACAGGTCTGCTTCGTGTCTATCCACGCATCTGAGCAGAACCATGTCAAAATTTCTCTTGTATAGCACATCTCCATTGAGGTAGAAACTGCCTGACAATCTCCTCAAAGTTTTCCTATCTTTCATAGATGCCCCAGGTGGGTAAATCTGGCTCTGCAGGAAACACTTGATATCATAATACCAAGGCTTCTCATCTTTTACTTCTTCAACCGCAAACACATGAGCTGATCTATCCAAGCGCATCACAACGATATTGGGGACTTCATTCCAATATTTAACCATAATCATCGATGCAAGTGTAGTAAGAGCGTTTGCCATTTGATTCTCATCTCGAGGAATATGATGGAAGTCAACCTTAGTAAAGAACGTTGAAATCCTCCTCGCATAATCCCTATAAGGAATAAGGCCAGGCTGATTCGTTTCCCACTCACCCTTAATCTGATTGACAACGAGGGCCGAATCACCATATACATCAAGATGCTTGATCCTAAGATCAATGCATTCCTCCAATCCCATAATGCAGGCCTCGTACTTAGCCATATTAATCGTGCATTTGAAAATTAGCCTTGCTGTAAAAGGAATATGTGTGCCCTGAGGAGTAATGATTACTGCCCCAATACCATTTCTATACTGATTTACAGCGCCATCAAATACCATACTCCATCTGGAACCAGGCTCTGGCCCTTCATCAAGTGTAGGCTCATCACAGTCTTTCATTTTCAAATACAGAATCTCCTCATCTGGGAAGTCATACTGAACTGACTGATAATCTTCGATCGGCTGGTGTGCTAAGTGGTCAGCCAAGATACTACCTTTGATAGCTTTCTGAGCTCGATACTCAATATCATACTCAGACAACAACATCTGCCAACGGGCAATCCTCCCAGTTAAAGTAGGCTTCTCAAATATGTACTTGATTGGATCCATTCTGGATATCAACCAAGTCTTATGATTTATCATATACTGGCGTAAGCGCTTAGCAGCCTAGGCCAAAGCACAACATGTCTTCTCAAGCATTGAGTATCGAGACTCACAATCAGTGAACTTCTTACTCAAGTAGTAAATAGCATACTCTTTCTTTCCTGATTCATCTTGCTGACCAAGGACACAACCCATTAAATCTTCAAGAATAGTCAGATACATAATCAGAGGTATCCCTTCCACAGGCAAAGACAGGATCAAAGGCTCGGACAGGTACTCTTTCATACTGTCAAAAGCTTTCTGGCAATCCTCGGTCCAATCATGAGACTGATCTTTCCGGAGGAGCTTGGATATCGGCGCACATGTGGCAGTCATGTGGGATATAAATCTGGAAATATAATTCAAGCGACCAAGAAAACCTCGGACTTGCTTCTCAGTTTTGGGCGCAGGCATCTCTTGTATTGCTTTGACCTTTGCAGGATCAACCTCAATACCTCTTTCACTGACGATAAAACCCAATAACTTGCCAGAACGGACTCCAAATGTACACTTGTTGGGATTTAGACGAAGCTTAAACTTCCTCAAACGTTGAAAAAGCTTCAACAGGTGCTCTACATGTTCAACTTCCATTCTTGACTTAGCAATCATATCATCAACATACACCTCAATCTCCTTGTGCATCATATCATGAAACAAGGTGGTCGTAGCTCGTTGATACGTGGCTCCGGCGTTGTTCAAACCGAAGGGCATCACTCGATAACAGAATGTTCCTCAAGGTGTGATGAATGTTGTCTTCTCCATATCTTCGGGTGCCATTTTAATCTGATTATATCCAGAAAATCCGTCCATAAATGAGAAGACTTTGAATTTAGCTGTATTGTCTACCAACATATCAATATGTGGTAAAGGGAAATCATCTTTTGGACTAGCTTTATTCAAGTCTCTATAGTCCACACACATCCGGACTTTTCCATCTTTCTTAGGAACGGGCACAATATTGGCCACCCATTGAGGATATGTAGAAGTCACCTGAAACCCCGCATCAATTTGCTTCTGAACTTCCTCTTTGATCTTCACTGCCATATCAGGACGAGTTCTTCTGAGCTTCTGCTTCACAGGCACGCACTCAGGCTTCAAAGGCAGGAAATGTTGCACAATATCAGTATCTAGACCAGGCATGTCTTCATACGACCATGCGAAGACATCAACATATTCTCGTAGCAACTCAATCAACCCCTTCTTAACGGATTCTTCCAGGAGTGCCCCAATCTTTACCTCTCGCATACAATCTTCAGACCCCAAGTTGACTGTTTCCAGATTCTCAAGATGTGGCTGAATGATCTTCTCTTCATGCTCAAGCAGACGGGTGATCTCATCAGGAATCTCTTTATCATCATCTTCCTCTGCCTCAAATACAAGGAATTCAAAATTGGGAGATGGCGTTGGATCATTATGTTCAATGGGTCTAGAAATCAACCTGCATAATGATTTTGGATATGAAAAGCTTTAGAATTCAAACAAGGCAAATCGTTATGCAGATGAAAAGATTGATTTTATTCTATTTTTTAGGGTTTTATGTGATCACCAATTTCATGCAAAAAGCAAAAAGGGAAAATAATTTGGAAAAACAAACATTTAACATGAATTTATTGAATGAAAATATCATTGTATTTATGTTGCCAACAATGTCATTACTTCTCCTTTTGGCATGGGAGAAGGGTTTTTAAACAAAGCGATCATTACGTTGACTTGTGGACAACTTTAGGAATATCCACAGCGACCCAATTGTTGCAGATCCCTCCAGGGACAATGAAATTGCCCGAATCCTCTGCATCCTCTTCCAAGACAGCAACAACTTCTTCATCCTGACCATCGTGGATGAACCCTCCACTCTTGAATAATCCTTTCTCGTTGAAAACCCCAGAAGAAAAGCCAATGCCAGCCCGAGACTTTTTGTCTTCCAACTCAATCATTTTTCCCAAACCAGCAATTGCACCACACTCGATGGCCAACTTCTCATCTCTATAGGAAGCAAATGAAGGAGTTCTCTTCTCAACAGGCTCGGCTATAGATAAAGCTTGGAAAGGAGTTCCAACTTCATCCTCAGCATCTATATACGAGAAGGAAGACAAGTGGCTAACCAGGAGAGCCTTTTCTCCCCCTACCACTACCAGTTTCTTGTTCTTCACAAATTTCAGCTTCTGGTATAGGGTGGATGTCACGGTGCCAGCCTCGTGAATCCATGGTCTGCCTAAGAGACAGCTGTACGATGGGTGAATGTCCATAACCTGGAAGGTAATTTGGAAATCACTTGGTCCAATCTTGATTGGGAGATCAACTTCCCCAATCATAGTCTTACGCGACTCATCAAAAGCTTTCACAACTACTCCACTCTGCCTCATGGGAGGCCCTTGATATGACAATTTTGAAAGAGTGGACTTCGGCAATACGTTCAGGGATGACCCAGTGTCCACCAGCACATTGGACATGGCGTCGTCTTTGCAATTCATAGAAATGTGTAAAGCCAAGTTGTGGTCTCTTCCCTCCTCGGGGAGATCAGAGTCACAAAAGCTCAAGTTGTTACAAGCAGTAATGTTTGCAACAATGCTATCGAATTGTTCTATTGTGACATCATGATCTACATATGCCACATCCAAAACCTTCTGCAGAGCCTCTCTATGTGGTTCTGAATTCAGAAATAGTGATAACACGGATATCTTGGATGGCGTTTGTAGAAGCTGGTCTACAACATTGTACTCACTCTTCTTGATGAGCTTTAGCATCTCATCACAGTCTTCTTTCATATTGTCACTCGGGCCAACAGAAGCAGGAGTTATCAATGTAGAGGAGGATTTAACAGCAGGTGCCGGATTCGGAGAATTCACCGCATTCCCAATCGGGCGTTCAACAAAATCAGCATTAGCTTGAGGCTTCCGTGGTGCTGAAAACACACGACTGCTGTGGGTCAAACCACTTACATCAGCGATGTTTACAACGGAGGAGGATGGCAAAGACACCTCTTTCCCATCTTCTACAGCAACAGTATTGTAACGGAAGGGAATTTCTTTTTCAGATGAGTACGACACAGGACCGGCAGGTTTAATGATCAAGGAAGGAGAAAACTTCTGCTTGCTACCATCGTACTTGATGATAATAGGTTCGGGCATCCGGAACACCGGGGAGATTACATTGACCTCAGTCTCATCTTCGTCGACATTTCTGTCTTGAAGGATCTCAATGACTCCTTCATCCAGCATTTCTTGAAGATCTTTACGCACCTGGCGACAACCCAATCGGTTAACAGGGCAGATTCGACATCTATCATGATCGTGCTCATAGTGACTGTACTCGCATAGCAAACGATGCAACTCGACCAGAGATTGTCGAATATGACTGACATATTTGACCTTGTATTTGCCAGGGCAGCCCTGGACCATGTTAACAGATTTCCCATGCTCGGGAAATGGGTTCTTCTTCACCATAGGACCTACGTCCTCGAAACACAGAATGCCACACTTCACAAGGTCTTGAACCTTGGTCTTCAAAGGATAGCAATTCTCCACGTCGTGGCCGGGAGCACCAGAATGGTATACACAATGCAATTCGGGCTTATACCACCACTGGGGGTTAGCAGGTATAGCCGGTGGGTCTCTCAGAGTAATCAACTTCCTCTCTATCAATGAGGGATATAATTTTGCGTACGTCATCGGAATAGGATCAAAAGTGACCTTTTTCCTCTCGTAACTAGTGCTAGTTTGATTACTGTTTCGAGGCTGGTAGGCCTGCTGTTGCGGACGGTGCTGTTGTTGCTGATATTGCTGATGCGATTGTTGATTATTGCGTTGCTGGTACTGTTGGTTGTCTCTGAAAACAGGTGCTATATGAGCCACTTGGTGTTGGTTATCGGCGGGACGCACAGTCTTCCTCCTCATAGAGGGTCTTCTTGGTTTCACATGGGAGGTCACAGCATGTGCCTCTCCATCTTTCTTCTTTGCAAACGCCCCATAACATTTGGCAGAAGAGCCTTCTTCTCTGGTTAGACGTCCTTCTCTAACCCCTTCTTCTAAACGCATCCCCATATTCACCATCTCGGTGAAGTCAGAAGGAGCGCTAGCGATCATCCGCTCATAATAGAATGAACTCGAGGTCTTCAGAAAGATCTTGGTCATTTCGTTCTCTTCTAGCGGAGGCACGATCTGTGCTGCCACCTCTCGCCACCTCTGGGCATACTCTTTAAACGTTTCCTTATCCTTCTGGGACATGGCCCTCAATTGATCCCTATCGGGAGCCATATCCACGTTGTACTTGTACTGCTTGACGAAGGCCTCGCCAAGATCATTGAAAGATCGGATGTTTGCACTGTCTAGACCCATGTAGCAACGCAGAGCGACACTGGACAGACTGTCCTGAAAGTAGTGGATGAGCAACTGGTCGTTATCAGTCTGAGTAGACATCTTCCTGGCATACATGACCAGGTGGCTGAGAGGACAAGTGTTTCCTTTGTATTTTTCAAAGTCAGGGACCTTGAATTTCACAGGAATCTTCACATTTGGAACTAAACAGAGATCGACAGCAGAATTGTCGAAGAGATCCTTTCCTCTAAGAGTCTTCAATTCCTTGCGAAGTTCAAGAAATTGATCATTCATAGCGTCCATCCTCTCATAGACATCTGGGCCCTTAGACGACTCAGAATGATAGATGGTGTCGTCTACCCTAGGCATGGTATGCACGACAGGAGGAGGAACAGCAAGGACCGGGCTAGATGCCGGCATAGAAGCAAAAGTTGGAGCTGGACCCTCGGGCATGAAGTTAGGAGGCATCCCCCACGGAAACCCGGTTGGCATGGCTGTTGGAGCAAAGTGTACACTGGCAGCAGGCACAGTAGAGGATACAATCTCTGAGATAATTGTCCTCTGGGGAGGAGTTGAAGGCGTTGGAGAAGACTGGCTCTGGGAAGCCAAGAACGATTCCATCAAAGCACTCAGTCTTGCCACTTCCTCCTTGAGTTCACGGTTCTCTTGCTCTAGTTGATCCATCAGTCTTGCAGAGTTGGCTCTAGTGTAGTACTGGTGAGTCAGCTTGTCTTCAAAATAAATAAAGAGCACAGAGTTAGACCACAGGACAGGAGACCGGAAACAAAACCTGTTTGTGCACATGATGCATGCAATGCTTGTGCATATGATTTTTTTTATGCTTCAAAGGAACTTTAGGGTTTTACTTGCAAATTGTTGGAATCATTTAACATTTATCGCATATAGAAATATCTCATAAAATAATATCAGGAAAAAGAAGTACAACAATGTCAATCATGTACAAGAGGAAAGGAAAATAATCATCCTATGGATCCCTAGAAACAATCATCTAAAGCTCGGGACACAGGAAGATAAGATGCGCGAAGCCTCTTCACTTCCCTTTCATAGGCTGCCTCCATATCCGCCTTCTCTTTGGCAAGTCGATCGTACTTTCTCTTCCAGAACCGGGAAGACTGAGGAAGTAGAGAAGTCCATGCGTCATTAGGATCATCAATAACCTGATGCTCGAGGAACTCTATCAAAGCATCCTTCTTCTTAATCTGCTGAAGCAACTCTTCACGTTCATGGATCCAGGCACGTGAACGGTCTTCGTGTCTCAACTCCTTTACTCCTTGATTAGGGAGGGTTGAAGGCCCAACCATAATCATAGGTGTAGGTCTCGGATACTCATAAGGCATGAGATACTCAGACGCTCTCTTCCTCACCCAAGCAGTGTAAGGCTCCAAAGCAATGCAATTCTTAGGACCCAACTCCTTCCTTCCTTTCTTATGAATCTTGCGCCAAGCGCGGATCATCCTAGCTTTCAAGCCTTGGGGATTTTTACCCTCCTGAAAGAACACACCCTCTAACAGAATGTTATTAGGTTTATCCTTTAGGGGGAACCCAAGCTGACGACGTGCCAAAATAGGGTTGTAGTTAATTCCACCACATGTACCAAGAAGAGGCACATTGGAGAATTCACCACAAGAGTCGATAATCTGCACACCATCATACACACGGTTATACCAAGAGATATCATCATTAGTTAGAGACATAAGTCTCGTGGACCACCGTAGACATCCCTTGTTTTCCTTGAAAGCGACCGTCTGAGGTAAGTGAGAAATAAACCACTTATACAACAGAGGAAAACAACACACAATGGCACCACCACCCTTTGCATTCCTCATATGCAAAGAGAAATAAGCCTCACCCAACAGAGTCGAAACGAGATTAAGAGTAGAAAAGATCCTAATAGCATTCACATCCACAAACTTGTCGATGTTGGGGAATAAAACCAATCCATAGATGAGAAGTACAAATTTGGCTTCAAAAGCATCCTCACTCATGGCCTTCCCATACATAGTAGCTTGAGCAATGAGGAACTCAAAAGGGAGACCTTGAATTCCACCTTTGGTAGTCATATGAGCACCAACCAAAGATTCATCTATGTGCAACATGTCTGCTATGTCTCGAGTAGTAGGAATACTCTCCAAGCCACTGAGTGACAACCTGATCCATAATAGGTATACCCACAAGATAAGCATACTCCTCAAGGGTTGGCAAAAGCTGAAAGTCCGGAAAAGTGAAGCAACGGTACAAGGGATCATAAAACTGCACCAATACACTCATCAATCCTTCGTCCACCTGAGTAGTCAGAAGAGGAAGAAGCTTCCCAAAACGAACTTTAAAACCCAAGGGATCTAGTACATAGGATGTCAAATTCCTTAACTCTTTCAAATCTGGTTGTCTGAAACTGTACTTCTTTGTATTCCTTCTTTGTCTTTCCATGTCTGAAAATTTTGCAACTAAACCCCTTAAGTTCCTTGAAAATTTCCTTATTATTTTGATGATATGAATGCAAATGGGTACATGGATGCATGAATGCAACAATCACACTCAAGGATCAAGCAAAGCACACCAAACAAAGGTCATGGGATGGATCATATCACCCTTAATATCAATCATCCATTTTGGTGGATTATGGTTTACACCTTATCAACACCCAAGTTCCATTGATATTAAGGATGCATGAACGGATCAACCATGAATCAAGGGTTTGTTGCAAGTCACGAGCATGGAGTTTAGGTTAAGAACCTCCCAAAGGGAATGTACTAGGGTTTAAACCTGCCAAACATGTTCTACAAGAGGTTCCCATAGTCATCATCCCATCTTTCGGATATTATCGTAGAAACGACTACTCGTATTCCAAAAATATTCTCAAGAGAGACTCTTATGAGTGTAGTATCGCGTAACAATCATATCAAATCTTACACTTGAACGACCTTCGCACTACATCCTAAGCATAGGCCAAGATGGGCTTGGTAAACTAAGGTCCTTGGCTTCTAAGGTCTATATTGGAAAGAGTAATGTCTAACCACATTTTACTTGTGTGACATTATTGATCCCAACATGACCTCCACCAAGTGAATGGACTTGCAAGTCAACTTGCTAAGGAATAACTCCACACAAGTCAACAAGACTACACCATTCTCCTATCCTAAGTGCACTCGAGTCCGGGTATAGAACTCATCTCACAAAGATCACCAAGCATACAAGGAATTAATATCAAGCAAATCAATCATTACACACAATAAAGTAATCCCAAATTGCATAAAAATATGTCACAAAACAATACAATACAACAAGCATGAAAAGTTGGCAAAACCCACTAGGATTCTTTGTTCCCCAGCAGAGTCGCCACTTTTCTGTAGCGGGGTATTCGTTACCATTAAAGATATTGACTAAATCCAAGGTAAATCATACAAGTCAAGTCTCCACCGCACTTCTATTTATCCAAAGGAATGGTTAGAAAGCGAACAAAAACCTAAAAGTTTTAACAAAAAATAGTAAAAGAAACAGAGATCTGGGTAAGGGGGTTGGTTATGCAATGGGAAGGTGTTAGGCACCCAAAACATCCTAGGTACTCCTAGGGAGCCCTTTTCACACTTGTGGAGGTTGTTGTCTTGTGAAAATTTTGTTTGTGCAAACATGATTGAAGAGATGAGAAAAGAATATACAAGTTTATTTACATTTTGGTGTTTGGATGGATAAACCCATTGCCTACGTACCATCTTATAAAAAAGATTAGGATCAAAACCTCGTAGTTCGGGGTAGAAATCTCAAAATGAATGAGTGGATTGATTGGTCCAAAAGCCTTAAGGTCTTTTGTTATCAAAGGGAGAAAACTCAACCTAAAACCACAAGTCCACCATGTGAGGATAGCTTCAACATGCTAGTGAGGGGTTAACCCTATAATAAGCATGGAAGACTCATTGTCCATCACTAAGGACAAAGGTGAGTATTACATCTACCACAAAGATAACTCAAACCTAATAGCTAAAGGTTATGGAAAAAATTGATTAAGAAGTGGCCTTTGGAACCACAAAAAGAAATTTGAATGGGTTATATTTTACCAATTGGAAGTATATACAAAAGTGGTCAAAGTTGACTTAAAGATTCAATTCAAAATAAGTATTATGAAAAGAAAGTTTGAAAATCAAAAGCATAAGGCTTAGGTTTCTAATGTTTGAAACAATAGTTAAATGTTTGCAAAAAGGGTTTTGGCTTGGGTTAGAGTAGAGAGATGAAGAAGAAGGGCTAAATCCTAAGGAAAACAAAAAGATGAGGGATAAGAAATAAAACCACACCAGGAGTTCCTCTCTTGAGATCATATTGATGATCCAAGTAGCTCCCATCCTTTGGAATAAGCAAACACAAAGTATAAGCAATCAAACAAGTCTCATAAGAGATCCTCAATGTATCTTGTATCTTCAACTTGGATGAACATGGTAATGATCCTCCAATTAAGCTCAAATGGGAAATCCTAGCACAAAAGCACACACATCAAAAGTTCCATGGGGTAAAACAAGAATGGACAAAAGTGAGTTTAGAGATTTGGTCCTTTCTAATCCATCTTCAACATTTAGATCCTTTTACTCCCATTTTTGCATAAGGAAAAGAGCCTAGAATCTAAGTCCAATTCTCCATTTCTTTGCATATGGGAAGTCCTAGAAACTAAGTCCATTTCTTTGCATTTGGTCCACAACAATCAAAACAAAAACACAAGCACAATAATATATACACAATTATGTGCTCAAGTGAGCAAAAGGCAAATGGCATTAACATAAACATGTGCTCAAATGAGGAAAGAGAAAAGCAAATGAATAAAATGTGCAAGAAAAGTAAATTGCATAAAAGTAAATTGCATAAAATTAAATTGCATAAAGTAAAAGTTAGGAATTAGTGGTTAGTGTTAGTAGTTAGTGTGCCATAAGGCAAATTTAGCGCTATGTTAAGCAATCGTAATTGGACTTATGTAGAAGTCACAACTATCTGAGGCCGGTCATTAATAATGTAGGCAACAAACACAAGTTAGGAGTCTTGATTAGTGAACCAAGTCCCAAAAACTTGCCATGCCAAAAAGAAGAAGAGAAATGATCTTGTATTGGTTTAAGCCTTTTGCATGATTTAAAAGACAACCTATCCTTAATGCAAAGCCATTCACTTGATCAATTGATCAAGATGAATTAGATTTGAATCAAGGAAGATTAAATCCCTCTAATCAATGCTAACTTATCAACCTTCAACTCATTGATCAAAAAGAAAAAAACAGAAGAAGAAGAAGAAGATGAAGGAGATGAATGATGGAGAATGGAAATGGCAAAGTAAAAGTGCATTAAATGAAATACAATTTTACCAATCCTCATATGTTGACCAATAACATTGAAAGTCAGGGTCAAACAATCAAAAAACAGAAGTGAGATGAAGATTGGATGTCAAGAAATGAATAAACTATTTTTGGCATTTTTTTAATATTAAAAATAAACTTGAATTAAAATAAATAGAAAGCTCAAACTTCAAAATCACTTCAAATCAACCTTGAAAGGTCCAAGTGATTTATCCTAAGTTCAACAAGGTCAAACAAAGTTTGACAAAAAATTTCAGCATTTTTTAAAAGTCAGAAACTATTTTTAACCAATTAAAAATGAATAAAAATAACCTAATTGAACTAAAATCTTAAATAAATCTCAAATGAATTAAAAATAACCTAGGAAAATATTTTTGTATTTTTTGAATATTAAAAACTATTTAAAATGAATTAAAAATAACCAGAAAATAGAAAATTCACAAAAAATATCAAATGATAAAATAAAAAATATTAAAAATTAGAAATAGAAACTAGAATTTATTTGGGAAATAATGCAATTGGTCCCATATTTTTTGGAATTAAAATGAGAGAGATATAATTTTTTGAAATAAAAGGAATTAAACAAAAATAAAAAGAAATTCAAAAAATGCAAAAAAACGAGAGCCCTTGGATATGAGCTCATTAATTGAGCTGGCAGATCCAAGGATCCCGAGGCGCGCGCTCATGAAACACCACAGTCAATGTGTGCACACGTGAAGAAATTAAAAGTCATAATAAGCAACGCTCCTGATTGCATCTGGAAATCAGATCAAGCGGTCCAGATTCAAACTGGACATGATGAAGCCACCGAAAACTTCATCTTCTCCGATGAGCTTCCCAGATTCTGGCCATGTTCAAAAAAATGCAGAAACGCAAATGGACACCAAATGAGGCGATCTATATATCAATCGAAAGAGGAAGTGATGTACATCACTCCTATACCATGCACTTCCACTCTAGATCCCTATAAATGGAGAAATCAAAGCTGGAAGTATGATGGTGTTCATCATGAACTTCATATTTTTGCAAAATTGAAAGCACAAATCAAATGCCTCTATTGAGAGGACTTCAGCCAACATTAGATCCAAGCAAAAGAGTCTATGGATGAAAAGAATCGAGGAAATTACCATTTGGAGTGCAAGCTTGAGCTCTGGTGAATTGAGCACGAAACCTTGCTTGCTTTATCAAAACAGAAGTCCAATGGATCAAGGTGAAGAGGTCTAGGAACTTTTAGATCAAAGAAAACAGTCGAGGAAACTGAATTCTAGATCTGAAAATTTTAGAGAAAAGAGAGAGTTCCTTTGAGTGTGGTTGAGGATTCAATTTAGCAGAGGTTCAGGCGCCTTCAGGTTAGTGAAATGAAGCTCATATGCAATGTATTTATAGGCAACGCAATGCTGAATGCATGATTTCAAATTTGCATGAATGGAAAGGGCCTCCATGCATGGGCCTGTACAGGCGCATGGAGAGCCCAATTCCACTTGGTTTTGGAAGCTGATCATCATCATGTAAGTTTTGGACGTGCAGATGAGGTATATTTGGATCATGCATGGCAATTGAAGTGATTTTCATAAAATGCACTATTTCATTGAAGCCTTCAAAAATGCTATGTCCAAAATCAAAATGCAAGCTTATGAGTAATGGTTGGAAAGCTTATTGCATAAGAAACAAATGTCATGTTGGTCAAAACTTCATTTGGGCCTTGGAAATTAGTGAAATTTGAGCTTGAAGGGTGATGTGCAAAACATGTCAAGGCAAGGTTTCTAAAATTGGCCAACTTTCAAGCCCTTCTGTTTTGATGATGCAAGCTCCAAATGGAAAAGCCTCCAACATCAAAGTTGTAAATATTTTCCAGAAAATCAAAATGGATTTAAATGTTGCATCATTTGGATTTTTGATGAAAGAGTTATGGGCACTTGAAGTTGGACTTTTTTGACTTTTAATGCCTTTGGTCAAAAAGGACCTATAATGTCTTGCATTATCACATATATTTTATTTGAGATTTTGAAATTTTGTCCAACATAACATTTGAATTAGACATCTTAATATTTCCAATTAATTTGATCCCACCTCAAAATCATAAAAAATGAGTGAGTTATGTCCTTGGGAAGTTGACCCAGAATTAGGGTTTCAGTCAAAATAACCTATAATGTATTGGAATGGAAGATGGTTTTCCAAGCTTCACATCAAATTTTGATGAAAATGAAAGTTGTTCACATTGTCCTTAAGAACATTGTTTCTTTTGGAACCATCTCCATTTGACCAACATATAAAACGTTAGGTCTCAGTGCATTTCAAAATAGTCAGATGAATTGACTGATCAACTTCTCAAGTCCATGACTCATATCTTGATGAATTGATGATTGAGGACACTTAAATAAGTTCAAATATGCATGAAATGATTAATTAAAGGACTTCCCTTGATTGTATTTGACTATGGGCTGAGGTTGCTTCATGAGCAAGGCATTGTGATGCACAGATGAATTAGGGCTTCTCTGGGGAACAAACCTCAATTCCTTTGACTTGCCTTGATCAAACATGATGAATTGAAACACTAGGGGGGCATATTTGATGGATGAGAGCTTTGGGAACCATTACCATGCTTGCTTTCTCCTCCTCTTGACCATGTCTTTGTACCAATGACCTCCTTGAAGCTTTTGATCTTGTGATTGCTCAAGCTACAACCAAAGATGTTAGTGACATATTTTTGTGCTTTTGGTTAATAAAAAAAATGAGAAAAGCAATGATATACAACTCAAGCATGCTTGGTGATCTCAAACCACTCACAAGGAGTCCCACCCAAAGGCAAAGGGAACCAAGATGCTCAATGATCCTTGAGGCTATGCAATGCAATGTTATGATGCCATGAGGGGTCTTAGGGGCAAAATTAGGGTCTTACAATCAACAAGTTGATTTTTTCTATCAACATGCTCGAAGACAACATCACCTTTCTCAACATGATCTCTAAAAAAGTGATGCCAAATTTCAATATGTTTAGTGCGCGGATGTAGTATAGGATTTTTGGTTAAATTGATGGCGCTTGTGTTGTCACAAAAAATGGGAATACGTTCAAGTTGAACATCGAATTCGAGTAATTGTTGTTTGACCCACAAAATTTGAGCATAATAATTACCTGCAACAACGTATTCCACCTCGGCGGTTGACAAAGCAACTGAAACTTGCTTTTTGTTGTGCCAACTTACCAAGGAATTTGAATAAAAATTACAAGTGTCGCTGGTGCTTTTCCTATCCGATTTGCAACCGACAAAGTCGGAATCGGAGTAACCAATCAAAGAGCAATCACTTCCCTTAGAGAACCAAAGCCCATACTTTGAAGTACCACAGAGGTATCTAAGTATGCGCTTAATGACTTTTTAATGTGATTCTTTGGGACATCATTGATACCTAGCACACATATATACACTAAACATAGTGTCTGGTCGAGATGCGGTAAGATAGAGGAGAGATCCGATCATACCTCTATACCTTTTGATATCTACGATCTTACCATTTTCATCTTGAGCCATATTAATAGCGGTAGGCATTGAAGTGTCGATTACTTTGAAGTTTTCCATATCGAAGCGTTTAAGTAGCTCATTACAATACTTTGTTTGGATCACGAAAGTTCCTTCTTCAAGTTGCTTGATTTGAAGTCCGAGGAAGTAATTTAGCTCCCCCATCGTGCTCATTTCGAATTCTCCCTGCATCAACTTAGAGAACTCCTTGACCAAATTATGTTAGTAGATCTAAAAATAATGTTATATACATAGACTTGTACTAAAATGGAGTGTTTTTCTTGACGCCTAATAAAAAGGGTAGTATCAACCTTCCCTCTTTAGAATCCTTTCTCTAGTAGAAATTTGCTAAGATGCTCATACCATGCCCTAAGGGCTTGTTTGAGGCCGTACAAAGCCCGTTTGAGCTTATAAACATAGTTGGAATGCTCATGGTTTTCAAAGCCGGGAGATTGAGATACATAGACCTCTTCATTTATGTGACTGTTAAGGAAAGAGCTCTTGACATCCATTTGAAATAATTTGAAATTTTGAGAACAAGCATATGCAAGCCAAAGGCGTATAGCCTCGAGTCGAGAAACCGGAGCATAAGTTTCCTCATAGTCTATGCCTTCCTCTTAGTTATACCCTTGAGCAACAAGGCGAGCCTTGTTGCGAGTTATGACTCCATTTTCATCTAACTGGTTCCTAAACACCCATTTAGTGTCAATTACTCGATGGTTTCGCGGAGGGGGAACGAGATCTCACACCTCGTTTCTTTTAAATTGATTAAGTTCCTCTTGCATGGCTAGAAACCAACGTTCATTGAGTAATGCGTCTTTGGAGTTTTTAGGCTCATTTTGAGAGACGAAAGCGAAGTGATAACAAAAGTTACTTATCTTTGACCGTGTGGCAACTCCCTTTGAAATATCTCCTAGAATATCATTAATGGGATGATCCTTGGATGATTTCCATTCCAAAGTAAGATCATTGTTATTGATGGAATGATCCTCCTCTTTCTTTTCGGAGTTAAGATCCGACTCCTCCTTAGCTTTTTCCGGATGGGGTTCAACACGATTTTTTTCTTGATCTTTTAGTATGTCTTCCGAAGGAACACCTGCACCATCAACAATACTACTTTCTCCGACAATTTTCGGATAAGATTCATCAAAGGAAACATGCACAGATTCTTCAATAATAAGTAACCTTTTGTTGTATACTCTATATGCTTTACTAGATTGAGAGTATCTGAGAAAGATACCTTCATCAGCTTTTGAGTCAAATTTACCAAGGTTTTCTTTACCATTATTTAATACAAAGCATTTACATCCAAAGATATGAAGATATGAAACATTTGGCTTCCTTCCCTTTAGCAATTCATAAGGGGTTTTGTTTAGAATAGGACGAATGAGTATCTTGTTCAATACATAGCAAGCCGTGTTTATGGCATCGACCCAAAAGTATTTAGGAAGGTTGTTTTCATTGATCATAGTCCTTCCAAGCTCTTCTAAAATTCGGTTTTTACGTTCCACAACTCCATTTTATTATGGAGTTCTTGGAGCAGAAAAATTATGAGCAATGTCGTTTGTTTCACAAAATTGCTCAAAGAGGTAGTTTTCAAATTTACCTCCGTGATCACTTCAAATAGTAACCATGCTAGTGTTCAATTTGTTTTAAGACATCATGGAAAAAAATTCAAAAGCAGAAAATGTGTCACTTTTACTTGCTAAGAAGATAGTCCAACAAAATCTAGAGTAGTCGTCTACTATAACAAAACCATAGTAGTTTCCACCTAGACTTTTAATATTAGATGGCCCAAAGAGGTCCATATGGAAAAGTTCAAGGGGTCTCATTATGGAAACAATACTTTAAGATTTAAACGAGATCCTTGTTTGCTTTCCCATTTGGCACGCATCACAAAAGTGATCTTTTGAAAATTTGATTTTGGGAAGACCAACTACTAGATCTTTTGAGACAACTTTATTAAGCAAGTCAAAGTTGACATGCGCTAATCGCCTATGCCAAAGCCATGTGTCTTCACTCATGGAGACGAGACATTTAGCGCTTGTAGAGGATACTTCATTCAAGTTAAACATGTATACATTATTTTCCCTCCAGCCCTGAAGCACATCATTCTTATTATCATTATGTTCAATCATGCAACAATCTTTTTAAAACTAGACTTTATACCCTTTGTCACATAATTGGCTAATACTGATAAGATTGTGTTTAAGGCCTTTAACTAAAAGGACGTATGAGATAGTAGTAGAGGAGGGATTACCTACACTACCTTTTCAAAGTATAGCTCCCTTGTTATAGTCACTCTAGGTCACAACCCCTTTCTTCTTATCCACAAAGTCAAAGAATAAGGAAGAGTCACCCATCATGTGTCTTGAGCATCCACTATCCAGAACCCATGTTCTCTCCGTATCCTCAAGACATTCCACCTACAAATTTAAACAAGGGAAGGAGGTACCCAATTTTCATTGGGTCCTAGTGTGTGAGTGAAACTTTGGTTGCATTTGGGCAACCATTGAAAAATGCCTTTAGGAACTAAAAATCTCCTAAATCGACATTTAGCAATAGTATGTCCCTTTTTGCAACAATATAGACAATTTAAGTTCGGATGAGAGTTTCTTTTGATAACATGATCCTTTACCACATAAGTGTATTTTTTATAAGGATTATTCATGTTGCTTCTAAAATGTGATTAATCAATAGCAAAGGTAACTTTAGGTTGTAAAGCCTTGTCTAATTTAGCTTGGAGAATTCTAACCTCTCTTTGCCAAATGTGACAAGTTTCACATCCAGACCATCTAAACCAAAATCCTTATCGTCTTCCGTTTTTCCTTTAGTAGCATCTATCATAGATTTCTTAAGAGTTTCTAATTCCTTTTCGGAATCAGAAATCTTCTTTTCGAAATGACTGGAAAAATTTCTTATTTGAGGCCAATCATTTAAAAGCTTTCTTGGCCTCGTTGTGTAGAGTACTAAAGGAATTTTGCAAATCAACATAAGACATTTTATCAGTATGATCATATTTGGAATGACTTATATTCTTGTTCTTCTTTCGATGAGTTGTAGAAAAAGATTGACAATTTCTTCTTCATCACTTGAGTTATCGTCACTTGAGTTATCATCACTTGAGGGCTTGCTATCGCTCTTCCATGCAATGTATGCTCTTCTAGGTTTGCTAGGTTTGTTATGGCATTTGTCTTTTCCTTTGTCTTTCTTCAATAAGGGACACTCTGACTTATAGTGACCGACCTTTCCGTAATTAAAGCATGATCCTTTTGACTTGGTTGTCTTACCTTCCTCTCTATTCGGGAATTTTGATTATCTTCTATAATTGACAAGATTTTTGTCCGAATGTTGGACTTCATTTTTTCTAAGGTATCGGTTGTACCTCATAACTAACATCCCAATATCTTCATTTGAATCTTTGTCATCATCACTTGACTAACTCTCATACGCATCCTTGGTGGATGACTTATATCTTGAAGCCTTTAAAGCGATAAACTTCCTTTCAATGTTCTTATCTTTCTCCTTCTTCTCCTTCTTTTGATTCTTCTCATGTTTCTCAATATTCATGAGCTCTTGCTCATGCTCTTGAAGCTTTCCAAACAATGTCGTCATGTCCAACGTTCTTAGATCATTGGCTTCCTTGATCACGATGACTTTTGGTAGCCGATCCCTGTTAAGATATCTTAAGATTTTATTAGTATAAACATCATTAGGGGTATTTCTACCAAGAGAATTTAACCGATTTATTAGATGAGAAAATCTCTTTTTCATATCGACAATGGTTTCACCATCTTTCATATAAAAAAGGTCAAATTCTTGAGTTAGGGTGTTGATTCTAGCTATTGACATCATTGGTTCCCTCATGGGTAATTTGCAATGAGTCCTAGATAGCTTTAACACTAGTACAATGGGAAACCCTATAATACTCATCAACAGCTAAAGTGGCAATGAGCATATTTCTAGCTTTCCAAGCGTAGCTATACTTTTTCTCATCTTTTTCATTCCATTGTGCTTCAGGTTTAGGTATAATAAAACCATCCACATTGGTCATGGTTATTTCCATATGACCATCTTGGATTACTTTCCATACTTTCCTATCAATAGAGTTGATATGAATACACATACAATCTTTCCAATAACTACAGTTTTCACCGGTAAAAATAGGTGCCCTATTGTACGCCCTTTTAGGATCGTTACTCATTTTCTAAAAAGTTATATGCGAAGCACTAGATGAACCGACGCTCGTGATACCACTTGTTAGACGATAGTACCGATCTAGAAGGGGGTTGAATAGATCAGTTTTGAAATTTAGCGCTTTTTAAAAAAAAAATAAACGGTTACGGAAGCACCCTAGATTGTAATCGTCTAAACGATCCGTTAATGGAAAGATCGGATATGCGTGAAACCGAATGGAATTACTTAAGATAAAGATTATTAACCCCCTATCTAAATCAATTGATTAGCCACTATGATCCTTGATATCATTACCTCTAATAATGCTTGACACAATAAGAGATAAAGTAAAATATTACTAAGTTTGTGTGAGACTAAATTTATCGGACATTTGGTGTGCACTCCACACCAAGTTTCAATTTCACTCAAATTGAATGTGCAGAATTTTACTCAGTTGCAATCAAAGTGATTGCAATAATTTATTGAATTGTTACTATGCACACCAATCAAGCGATATTGATTTTACGATTAATTTCACACAAAACGTAATTAATTCAGAATTTAAAGAGTTAAGAGATAGAGAGAACAAGACCGGATTTGTTAAGGCAGTTCCCCTATCGTCCTCGCTTCGGGGACGTCTTCCCTCAATTCTAAATCTAAAATTGAGATGTTTTTATTAACATGTTGCAAAGTCAATACAAGATAACAAATGATCACCACCAATCAACCCTTAGAGTTGTTGCAGATCCTATTCTATTCTCTCCCCTTGATTCGAGTTGAACCAAGTTCTTCAAGAGCTTCGAACAAACCTCCGATTACCGCTACCTTATTGTAAGAACGCCACGTTCTCCAAAACTTCAGCTCGACTGATTTCGAATGCAAGTCACTTGAACCCTAAGCTTTCTTCACAATCCTCCGGTTACCGCTACTTGTTTGACCAAACCTTCCGTTCTTCAAACTTTTCACTCGGCTGAATCTGCGAAGCAAAAGTTAGTGCAAAAACCCCCAATTCTTGTAGGACAAAACCCCAATGGTTTTATTCAAGAAAAAACCATGCAAAGTCTCAACTCAAACTTAGATAATCCAATCTTATTTGAATGTTATCACAACAGCAGTGCATAATACTCAACAAAGATTATTATGTGTGATTATTGAGAAATGCAATGAAGAATGAAGATGAAAAGAACTTTGGTGTATATCTTTCACTTTTCTTGTTGTTTTGTTGAAGAAGAGACACATGAATATTTATATGATGCATGGACCAAATAACTAACATAACATAAATATTTTGCAAAGTTACACAGCAGAAAATTATATAAAACAGGCGATGAGTCGATTCAAACAAAGTTTATTTCATGGTTGAGTTGACCTATGACTCAACCTGTTCGGACCCGTGGCTACATGGTTTAAATGAAATTGGGCAATGAGTCGACGTAAGGAGTGGATGAGTCGACTCATTCAGGCTTCCTAGGATTGAGTCGTCCTGTGACTCGACCTGTTCGGACCCGAGGGTTTTGCTTCGAGTCATGAGTCAACTCACAGAACTTAAACTCCCAAAAATGAGTTTTGAGATGTATTATGACCAATTTAAACCGATCTCCTATGAACCTAGAATATTTACTATGATTAAGTGCATGATTCACATATATGATATGCTCTTATATGCTTGGACACACTGAACCTATATTTTGAACAGGTTAAATGATGAATGCTTTCTATGCTATGATGATATTATACAAAGACACGATGTGGGCGACTAGAGAGGTTTGACATCATTAAAATAAGGACTATGCATATTTTCCCTCAAATTTTTGACAAATTTTACACGAGTTCATACAATTACCAATCCACAGTAACACTAAGAAAAATAAATCTCCTATCTGGATCTTGACTTGTATACATCTTTGATGTTGAACTCTCTATGAAATATTTACTCGATTCTGACTTTTTTGAATGTTTTAGCTTTTCTAATCTACTCCAAGTCTTCGTGTATGGCGATCACGCTTGATCTAACCAATTTCATGAGCGATGAATTATCCAAAGATTGTGAAGAACTTCTACCTGGTTTATAGACTTCCACACAACGCTATCAAGGTTAACCTAGAGAGAATAACCTCCTTCTTTTCATTAGAATTTTTCACAACTAGTCACAACAACCACAATCTTGCAAGCTTCTTGAAAATATTTATCGAATCTTCAAAAATGTTAGTTTCAAGACATGTCTCACTCAACAATTACAAATCTTCATAATCAAGATCTGAATTCAAACTAGAGGTTGAAGATGAAAAATATTCTATTTGCAAGAGATTTTGAGTTTTCAAAAATGAAGGTTGTTGATTTCACAAAATGACACTTTGATATGAAATTTCTTGTATAGAATAAGATGAAAAAAAATTATATGCGCTGGAGATTTTGCACAATGTAAGAACAAAATTAGTTCTACAATAGAAGTCCAGGATTTTGATGATAACAAAGGATGAAACCAAAAATGGCACCATAACAAATTTTTTCTAAGTGTGCAGAACTCTGAACAGCAACAAGGGACTCTGATCGTGTTATCAAATACAAACATTGATCAGATACGAAGTACTAGAAGATCAGACGCATCTAAGGAAGAAGTGCGCCCAAGAAGTTCTGAATCTGAGCAAAGCTAGACTGTAAAAAGAACCAGAAGCTCTAATATCCACTGGTCTTAGTTCTGATGATCTAGAAGACTATTACTCTGAGAAGCTCTGATGAATTCAGACACGATCTCCTTCTGAAGAATGACTCCGATACAACAAGATTCTGAATCAAGATTCACCAAGTCAAGAAAGAGTAACGGAAAGAATTTCTCAATATGGAAATGAAGTATTTTAAGAAAGAAGTTATTCAGAGAGACAAATTGGTTATGGCAAGAAACACAGAAGTAATGACATTGAATGCTCATCAAAGACAAATATTCTGTCATCACTCCAACGGTCCTTCTCACTACTATATAAAGGACACCCTACCTCATTAAAAAAAAACAACGCACAGAAAAAGTCATTCATATTCTCTCTGTCAATTTTCACGAGTTGCTGCTCATACGTGAAAACTATTGCTCCAATATTTTCTTGTAATACTTGCTTACTTCTAGAAGCACTTTCTATTACAAATTTATTCTGCTAAATTGCTTTTGTTCCTCAAGTGACTCTGCGTAGTCTGCATACTTGAGAGGACTAAGAGATCTTTCTCTTAGACGATTCGTTGTGTAATCTTTCAAGATTAGTGGATTAAGTCCGTTTTGAAGGTGAAATCACCTAGGCCGGGTGGACTGGAGTAGCTTTGTTTTCTAAGCGAACCAGTATAAAGTTCTGTGTGTTTTTATATTTGAAAAAGCTTTTATTTTCTAAAACAATTCAAACCCCCCTTTCTTGTTTTTCTCACCTTCGGTTGGTATCAGAGCTTCGGCTCTTTTATTGATTTTCTAATCAAACACTTAACAGTGTAGAGAGATCCAAAACGAGAAAAACTATGGCCAACACCAATGAAAGAGATAGTTACAACGCTAAACCTCCAGTCTTTGATGGAGAGAAATTTGATTACTGGAAAGACAGAATTGAAAGCTTCTTTCTGGGTTACGACGCTGATCTCTGGGACATTGTCACAATTGGTTACATACCACCTGTAACAGATGCTGGAGTTGCCATTCCCAGAAGCAAAATGAAAGATGATCAGAAGCGTGAATTCAAGAATCATCACAAAGCCAGGACGATACTTCTCAATGCCATATCCTACAATGAGTATGAAAAAATCACCAACAGGGAAACAGCTAAAGAAATACTTGACTCCCTGAGGATGACTCATGAAGGAAACTCTCAAGTCAAAGAAACAAAGGCTCTGGCTCTAATCCAGAAATATGAAGCCTTCAAAATGGAGGACGATGAAGCTGTAGAGGTAAAGTTTTCTAGATTTCAAACTTTAATTGCAGGTCTCAAAGTGCTAGATAAAGGATATACAACTGCGGACCATGTCAAAAAGATAGTCAGAAGCTTGCCAAAGAAATGGAGACCCATGGTCACAACCTTAAAGCTATCAAAGGATCTGAACAACATCAACCTTGAAGAACTTGTCAGTTCACTCAGAAGTCATGAGATAGAACTAGAGGAAGATGAGCCTCAGAAGAAGATCAAGTTTGTAGCACTAAAGTCCAGATCAGAAAGGCACAAGTCTGATAGAAACAAAGCTTTCCAGGCTGAAGAAGAAGACATTGACGACTCTGAAAAGGAAGATTCTGACGATGAGGAAGAATTATCTTTTTTGACCAGAAGAGTAAAACAACTCTGGAGGAAAAGGAATAATAACTTCAGAAAACCAAGATCCAAAGGAGATCGATCAGAATCAACTTCGAAAGGTAAATCTAACAAAGATGTTACGTGTTATGAATGTAAGGAAACAAATCATCACAGAAATGAATGTTCCAAGTTGAAGAAAGACAGCTCCAGAAAAGAGAACTTCAAGAAAAATTCTTTCAGAACCAAAAAGGGACTGATGGCTACCTGGGACGACAGTGAATCTGACTCATCAGAATCAGACTTTGATGAACAGGCAAATGTGGCACTCATGGCTACGACCTCCAAGAATACTTCAGATGAAGAATCTGAATCTGAAGAGGTATTTTCTGAACTTTCTTGATCTGACCTAGAATCATGCCTATCTGAAACTCTAAACTCATATCAGAAACTCAAACAAAAATTTAAAGCTATAAAAGGTGTGCTTGAAGAAACACTAGAAGAATGTGGTAAACTTGAGATAACAATTTTTGAACTAAAAGATGAAAACAGAACCTTGATATTAGAAAGAGATTCAACAAAGAAAAATTGCTCAAAACTTGAAGAAGCGTTATCTCAAGCTCCACAAACTTCAAACACAATAATTTACGAATATGAAAAATCTTTTAAAAATTTTCTGAAAATGGGATAGAGAGGAGCAGAATGGCATCCATGATTTATGGGGTCAGTCAGAACAATAGAAGAGGAATTGGGTATGATCCTAGTGAAGATAAAACTTCTACTAATGACCAACCTAAATCTCCATTTTCTTATCACTATACACATACTCAAGCATAACGATTTAATGATGCTAGAAAACCCAAAGTGTTAAGAAACTCTGGGAAAACTAATCACAAAGGACCCAAAAGATTATGGGTACCAAAGGATAAGATTATTTATGTTGCAGATATCTTATGCAGCAGAGTTAAAACACCAGTCATGGTACCTGGACTCTGGATGCTCGCGACACATGACTAGAAGAAAGTATATGCTCCAAAACCTGGAACTTAAAGATGCTGGATTCGTAGGCTTTGGAGGAGATCAGGAAGGAAGGATCAGAGGCTTCGGAACTATTGGTAATGATACTCTTCCCTCTATATCTGATGTTCTCTATGTAGAAGGATTAATGCATAATCTGTTATCAATAAGTCAATTAAGTGATAACGGGTATGATGTAATCTTCAATCAAAAAACATGTAAAGCCATAAATCAAAACAATAGTTCTGTCCTATTCACTGGCAAGAGGAAAAATAATATTTATAAAATAAATCTTTCGGATTTAAAAGAACAAAATGTAAAATGTTTAATGTCTGTTCATGAAGAGCAATGGGTATGGCATAGAAGCTTGGGCCACATTAGCATGAGAAAGTTATCTCAACTAAATAAACTTGAGTTAGTCAGAGGTCTACCTAAGCTGAAGTTCTCTTCAGATGCTCTATGTGAAGCATGTCAAAAAGGAAAAATTTCAAAATCATCTTTTAAAAAGAAAAATACTGTTTCTACCTCTAAGCCTCTGGAACTTCTTCACATTGATTTATTTGGTCCTGTAAAAACAGCATCAGTCAATGGAAAGAAATATGGACTAGTTATTGTTGATGATTTTAGTCGCTGGACATGGGTAAAATTATTAAAGCACAAGAGTGAATCTCACTCTGTATTCACTAGCTTCTGTTCCAAAGTGCAAAACGAATTTGACTCTAAAATCATCAGATCAGAAGTGATCATGGTGGGGAATTTGAAAATAATTTTTTTGAGGAATTATTTGTCTCAAATGGAATATCTCATGATTTCTCCTGCCCTAGAACTCCACAACAAAATGGAGTTGTAGAGAGGAAGAATAGGACACTCCAAGAGATGGCCAGAACCATGATCAATGAAACAAATATGGCTAAGCACTTTTGGGCTGAAGTTGTAAATACAGCGTGTTATATTCAGAATAGAATCTCCATAAGACCTATTCTGGAGAAGACTCCCTATGAACTGTGTAAAGGAAGAAAACCCAACATTTCTTGTTTTCATCCTTTTGGATGTTCCTGCTTTATTCTAAATACTAAAGAACATCTGAACAAGTTTGATTCTAAAGCACAAAAAGGTATTATGTTAGGATACTCAGAACGCTCTAAAGGCTACAGAGTATATAATACAAAAACCAAAATTGTGGAAGAATCAATTCATGTCAGATTTGATGATAAGCTTGACCCTGAAAAGTCAAAGGTAGTTGAAAAACTTGCAGATCTGGAGATTACTCTTGCAGGTTCTGATGAGAAGATCAAAGCACCTGAAGCAACTGTCACTCAAACTTCAGAAGGAACTAAATCCACAGCAATCCCAAAGAAAGCTAAAAGTCGCCTCAACATATCTGAAGAGCTGATTCTGGGAAACAAGGATGAACCTATCCGAACTAGGTCAACCTTCAAGGCACCTGAAGAAACTCCTCTGGGACTAGTATCTCTGATCGAGCCTACTTCCTGTGATGAGGCACTTCAAGATAGCGACTGGGTTCTAGCCATGCAAGAAGAGCTAGATCAATTCACAAAGAATGACGTATGGGATCTTGTTCCTAAACCTAAAGGCACTCACATTATCGGAACCAGATGGGTGTTCAGAAACAAGCTGAATGAGAAAGGAGAAGTTGTCAGAAACAAAGCTCGGCTGGGGGCTCAAGTTTACAGTCAACAAGAAGGCATTGACTACAATGAAATCTTTGCCTCAGTCGCCAGGTTAGAATCTATTCGCTTACTTGTCTCATTCGCTATAAATCATTCTATCAAACTGTATCAAATGGATGTCAAGAGCGCATTTCTTAATGGTTATATATCAGAAGAAGTGTATGTCAACCAACCTCCAGGTTTTGAAAATTCAAATTGTCCAGAACATGTTTTTAAACTTAAAAAATCTTTATATGGACTAAAACAAACTCCCAGAGCATGGTATGGAAGATTAAGTAATTTTCTTCTGGAACATGATTTTATCAAAGGGAAAGTTGACTCTACACTCTTTTGTAAAAACATTAATAATGATCTCATGATATGCCAGATATATGTTGATGATATCATTTTTGGTTTAGCTAACGCCTCTATATGTCAAGAATTCTCTGAGCTAATGCAGGCAAAATTCGAAATGAGCTTAATGTAAGAACTAAAGTTCTTTCTAGAAATTCAGATTAATCAAGCTTCAGAAGCCACCTACGTTCATCAAATTAAATACATAAAATACATTCTAAATAAATTTGAAATGGCGGAATGCAAACCTGCTAAGACACCAATGCATCCAACTTGCATTCTGGAAAAAGAAGAAGTTAGTCAAAAGGTTTGTCAGAAGCTCTATCGTGGTATGATAGGATCTCTTCTCTATCTGACTGCTACACGTCCTGATATTCTATTTAGTGTTTGTCTCTATGCCAGATTCTAATCAGATCCTAGAGAATCTCATTTAACATCAATTAAGAGAATACTCAGATATCTGAAAGGAACTCCTAACCTGGGCCTGATGTATGAGAAAACATCAGAGTATAGACTATCTGGTTTTTGTGATGCAGATTACGCAGGAGACAAAATGGAACAAAAAAGTACATCTGGAAATTGTCAGCTCTTGGGAAAGAATCTGATATCCTGGGCCAGCAAAAGACAATTAACCATAGCCCTGTCTACTGCAGAAGCGGAATACATTTCAGCATCACTATGCACTACCCAAATGCTCTGGATGAAGAATCAACTAGAGGATCTTCAAATCTTTGAGAGTAACATTCCTATCTTCTGTGACAATACTGCTGCCATTTGTTTAAGCAAAAATCCTATTTTGCACTCCAGAGCTAAGCACATAGAAATAAAACATCATTTCATTAGAGACTATGTTCAGAAAGGGGTAGTAATGTTGAAATTCATTGATACAAACCATCAATGGGATGACATCTTTACCAAACCACTTGCTAAAGATAGATTCCTCTTCATCTTAAAGAATCTGAACATTCAAAATTGTCCTGAATAAAATATGCCTCTGAGTTAGCAATATAAGATTCTGATGTAAACACAGTGGATTCTGCATCTGACTCTGATACTCCTACCCAGTTAGAAGTCATCTGAGTTAGAAATCTCCAGGAACCAACCCCTTGGTATTCCTGAAGATCAGATAGAGCAAACACGTGGAGCACCTTGCGTCTGACCTTGGAACTTCTAGACAACTGTCTAGCAGTAATCAAGAAACAATCTCTTGAGATCTCCTCGAGCAGTGTACTGATTGTTGGGATTAGACATCATTTATGAGATGTAATCATTCTCCCTCTAACGTGCATACTTGGTTTTTGTGCTAAACTTTGTTTTGTGTGTCGTTTTGCATGCGTCCTAATTTGGGTATTTAAACTCTTCTCTTCACACATTACACACTTTTCACTCTAACAAACACTCTTAACCCTCTTGGAAGTTCTTTTCTCCCTCAAGGCATTGCTGTAGCGTGCATTCAAGTTCCTCAACATTCAACTCAGTTCATCAACCAACATTCATGGATTCTCAACAACAATCAGTGTATAACTTCTCCCAACAGATGAATTCCAACGAGCAAGCTCCAAGCTCAAGGACTCCAAACCCAGTTGTTACCGGTGTCGTCTCCACTCCCATCTACAAAGAGCCTCACATTATTGATCGTGAGCCTCATATCAACCTTGCTACACCTTTTGAGAAACTCGAAGTTTTGTGTGAATCACTGATGGATTTTGAAAACATGCGAAGGAATGGTGTTGACCTCACTAAAGAACTGAAGAATTAAGGTTGGGGAAACTACTTCCAACGTCTCTATGGTCCAGTTTACACAAACCTGGTTAAGGAATTCTGGAGATTCGCTGATGTTGACGATCACTACATCGTCTCCTATGTTCTGGGAGTCAAGATGGTGATCACTAAGAAGTCCATTGCTGCTCTTCTGGGCATGGAGAAAGATGGAGGAAGAAGAATTTACAACATTAATCCTAGGGCAAAGTATTTGTCCCTTGAGATTAATCCAACTATCTTCCAACAGAACGTTGAAGGCAAACACTCCAAGAACAAGGAACTACACCAGAACCTCTGAGTCTGGCTGAAGATCATTTTGGTCACCATCCATCATCGCCCAGCTTCCAACTCCTCAGACTACATCAACACAGACCAGAAGTGCATTTTGTACTGCATCCACAAGGGTCTGAAGCTCTGCCTCCCTGCACTCCTCTTCAAGTATCTCAGAGACTCTATGAGAGATACCAGAAATAACATGAAGCCCAGAAACTACATTCCCTTGGGCAGACTCATCTCTGAAGTCCTGATAGAAAGCGGCCTCGTAGATCATCTGATTCAATTCAGACTCATGGAAGATGTGATGATCGACACTGGAAGAGCTCTGAATGCCCGCAATCTGAAGAGCATGGGGATTCTGGATCACGTAAGGGTCAAACCAACTCTGGACACCTCCTGGGAAGCTCTTAAAGATCAGAGAAAGATTCCACATGAACTCTATTTGTTCTCAATTATCGACCCTTAAGAGGTTGTCATGTATTACTTAGATGATATGCGGAAACAAGGAGTTGAGTTCTCAGACTTCAACTTAGACTGGCTGCCAGAACGCCCTCCAGACTTCATGAAACGACCACGAGGACCATCTGAGAAGGCGAAGCAGGCGAAGAAAGCGAAGCTGGGAGAATCCTCTGGATCAAGACCTCCAGTACCTCTGACTGGATCTTCTGGTAAGTCTGTTTCTCTCCCTCCTTCTGTATAAATTAAGCCTATTGCTTCCTCCATCCCTCAATCAAAACTCATATACACCAACTCAGAAACTCCTCCCTCAACCACCAGACCATCTAACCAATCCTCGCAAATATTTAACCTAGCCACCACCTCTCTACCTATTTCGGAAGCAGAAATGCTAAACGAAATTACTTCACCTTCCTCATCCTCTTCTCTAGAATCATCACCCTACTATAACCTTTCCTCCGATACTGAACCATCTAACCCTCACTCCCCAACCCTGGCTCAGCTCCAAACACGTGCTCTGGCCTCTCAATAGCCAACACAGTCTCTTCCTGAACCAGAAGTCACCTCATCACCCACGGAAGAACCAAACAAAACCACATCTGACCCTCCACCATCTGAAACAACTCACGCTGAAACTCAACCACCCAACTCTGACATACCCTCACCGAATACATCCGCTGAACCACAAACTCCCACACTCAAACTAAGCCCTCCCACTTCTCCACCCCTAGCCTCTGAACCTGAAAACACCCTTCCAACCCTTGAGGAAGCAATAATGGTGTTTGCAGAAGCTTCCGTTGACAAGGTCAAGTCTCTGACCATCAACTCTGGCATCAGTGATGATTCCTCCGCCGTAAGGACTCACTGGAACAAAGTGTTTAGTTGGATGACCTCTGAAGCCTTTAAGATGAAGGGCCTCTCTGAGCAAGTCCGCAACGACTTCATCAGAGACGCGGAGATTAGACTACAGGAGCGCCTAGCTAGAGAAGCTAAGGAGCGAGCATGCAGAGAAGCAGAAGAGAAGGCCAAGCAAGCAGAATTGCAAAGGATCAAGGAAGCTGAAGCCAAAGCTCTAGCTGATGCCGCTGCTGCCCCTGAAGCTGAAGCCAAAGCTGCCGCTGAAGCTGAAGCACGCCTTGCTGAAGAGTCTGCCACCAGGGTAGACCAGGATGCTCTGACTCAGGGGGAGTCCTCCACTTTTGTCCCTCTGGTTCTAAAGACTCTTGAAGGACTTCAGAAAGAATAGTAGGAAGTCTGAGCCAGATTGGATCAACAGGACTCGGTAAATGCCAACATTCAGAATCTGCTGACCCAGCTGCTCCAGAGGATGCCTCCTTCTCCAAACCATTAGGCACCTAGGACTTGATTATGTGTTCTTTTCCTTTGTGTTGCTCTGATTTGCTTGTTGCTTTCTGCATTCTTGTTTCTTTTGCGTTTCTGGCATTTGTATCAGCTATATGTGAATATATATATATATATATATATATATATATATATATATATATATATATATATATATATATATATATATATATATATATATATATATATAT
The DNA here is from genome assembly GCF_024323335.1 of Lathyrus oleraceus. NCBI lineage: Eukaryota > Viridiplantae > Streptophyta > Magnoliopsida > Fabales > Fabaceae > Lathyrus > Lathyrus oleraceus. The sequence continues at coordinate 433,632,385 of NC_066583.1, read as the reverse complement.
ATATATATATATATATATATATATATATATATATATATATATATATATATATATATAACCTTTTGCTCCATCATTTTCACTAAGTCTTTTTGATTCTGACAAAAAGGGGGAGAACTAAAAACAACTCTGATGAAAACATATCTAACTCCTATCAGAACTCTGCAAACATTGTTTCTAATTTTTGACTTAGAATTTTGCAGGAAACAAAGAACTTCCGAACTCCCAGACTTATCTCAGGGGGAGCTCACTTCCATCTGATCTAAAAACTCTTATCTAAAAATGTTTCATCTCTGAATTAAAATTGTTTTGTCTTCATCAAAAAGGGGGAGATTGTAAGAACAAAATTAGTTCTACAATAGAAGTCCAGGATTTTGATGATAACAAAGGATGAAACCAAAAATGGCACCCTAACAAATTTTTTCTAAGTGTGCAGGACTCTGAACAACAATAAGGGAATCTGATCGTGTCATCAAATACAAACATTGATCAGATACGAAGTACTAGAAGATCAGACGCATCTGAGGAAGAAGTGCGCCCAAGAAGTTCTGAATCTGAGGAAAGCTAGACAGTAAAAAGAACCAGAAGCTCTAACATCCACTCGTCTTAGTTCTGATGATCTAAAAGACTAGTATTCTGAGAAGCTCTGATGAATTCAGACATGATCTCCATCTGAAGAATGACTCCGATACAACAACATTCTGAATCAAGATTCACCAAGTCAAGAAAGAGTAACGGAAAGAATTTCTCAATATGGAAATGAAGTATTTTAAGAAAGAAGTTATTCAGGGAGACAAATTGGTTATGGCAAGAAACACAGAAGTAATGACATTGAATGCTCATCAAAGACAAATATTCTGTCATCACTCCAACGGTCCTTCTCACTACTATATAAAGGACACCCTACCTCATTAAAAAAAAACAACGCACAGAAAAAGTCATTCATATTCTCTCTGTCAATTTTCACGAGCTGCTGCTCATACGTGAAAACTATTGCTCCAATATTTTCTTGTAATACTTGCTTACTTCTAGAAGCACTTTCTATTATAAATTTATTCTGCTAAATTGCTTTTGTTCCTCAAGTGACTCTGCGTAGTCTGCATACTTGAGAGGACTAAGAGATCTTTCTCTTAGACGATTGGTTGTGTAATCTTTCAAGATTAGTGGATTAAGTCCTTTTTGAGGGCGAAATTACCTTGGCCGGGTGGACTGGAGTAGCTTTGTTTTCTAAGAGAACCAGTATAAAATTCTGTGTGTTTTTATTTTTGAAAATGCTTTTATTTTCTAAAACAATTCAAACCCCCTTTCTTGTTTTTCTCACCTTCAAATGTTAGTTTCAAGACATGTCTCACTCAACAATTACAAATCTTCATAATCAAGATCTGAATCCAAACTAGAGGTTGAAGATGAAAAGAATTCTATTTGCAAGAGATTTTGAGTTTTAAAAAATGAAGGTTGTTGATTTCACAAAATGACACTTTGATATGAAATTTCTTGTATAGAATAAGATGAAAAAAATTATATGTGCTGGAGATTATGCACAGAAATAGGTGACAAATGGTTATTAAATTCGAGTAAAGAACATTTGTTGATTTGAGTCAAATGAGAAAGTAAAGTGAAACAATATTAACATAAACGAAACGACCCACTTCCTGTGATTCGAGTCATGTTATATATCTAATTAGAATCATGAAAGGTCATGATTCAAGTAATCTACAAAGCTTGATTCAGATCAAATCGGACAGAGGCAAACAATAAAAAGTGAAACACTTTATGATTTGAGTCATGTAAAAAGTGTGATTCGAATCAAACTAGGTAGTGGCTAACATGACTTGTGTGATTTGACTCATGTGCAACTTGTGATTCGAATCACAATGTTGCATGATTCGAATCAAGTGTAAATTGTGATTCAAGTCACAGACACCAGAATTTTCCTATTCTTCTTTGTTTGATTTGATTCAAGCCATAGATTATGAGTGATTCGAGTCACACACATAAATCTCAATTTTCAAGTTTTTCAAAATAGTTTAAGATTTCACTTCTCACATAACTTTAACCAACATAAAATATGGTCCCTTTTTCATTAACTTAACGAATTGACCTAAAACACTATGATCACACTCAAATACACACAAATTAATTATGCATGCTAAAATGAAAGAATTCAAGACTTAATTCAATGATGTACAATTGAAGAGGAGACTCTATAAACAATAATAAATGAAACGAAAGCTTAAGAGACAATCAACAAAACCTTATTGGGGTTTCCCCCTGAATATATTAGAGACATCCAACTTCAGTCTCCCCTTTTTTATGCTTGGCAAGATTTTACTTATAATTGAGTCGATTTTGAGCCAAAGAAAATAAATGCTTATGCCCCTTCCCCCTGAAACATTTCACACACATAACATCATAAAATGCATTAAAAAATTTAGACTCACATTACAAATTCTCCCCCTTTGACAAGATCAAAAATAGATATATGGTAATGAGTATAAAACACCTAATAACTAGCATCAAAGAAAATTAAATCTAGATGAACACATGAGATAAAAACCTAATAAGAACATATGACATCATAGATCAGATACAGAACACGAAGATATACATGCTACATGCAACAAACATGCAACTAGACATACAACAACATATCAAAACAAACTTAAGTGATCAAAACTACTATGAATGGAAGATTAAATAATGAATGAACAAGTATATGAATGCTCAAATGCACATAATTAAAAACATGCATTTAAAAAGACTTTAAATGTAAGAATGAACAATCATAAGCATGCTAGATATGAATGGGTAAAATAAAGAATATCGTGAGTGCAACTTTATGTTATATGTATTCTGTATGATGTCAAAATTAGGATACAATATCATTTATGTGTATTGGACATTATCCTCTAAGTCTTAATGTGCATCTTAGCATTAAGAAGCATAACAACATTTTGAAATGAGTTACAAAAAGATTCCATACATGAAAAACAAGTTTTTATGAGAACAAAAATCTATGTGTTGACACATACGTTCTATAGGTCGACACAAAGAAGAAAAAGTTTCCTATGTGTCGACACATGTAAGTTACACGTTAGCTCATGTAAGTCATTTTTAAAGTCTGTAGCTTATATTTGATGTGCCGTTTATATAGGTTGACACATGACCTATACAGTCGATACATGGAATATACATGTCGACACATGCATCGAACAGGTCGACATATGACTTACATAGGTCGAAACATGCAATGTATTTTTCCAAAAATTCATGACTTTTTCAAATATTTTGCATTCATTTTGCCTCCAACATGCATGCATATAAATACTTCAGACATGCATAATATCCAGTAAGATTCTAGAGTAAACCTACATGAAACCGAGATTTCAAAGAGTTCTCATCATCTTCAACCTACATTCTATGCATACACACAAACAGACTACATATAATAATTCTTTGTTTGGGTTCCATCTAGAATTAGAGTTGATAATATCTAATTTAGGTTGTTAAATTATAAATTGGGTTGGGATCTTTGAGGGTTTCAAATAAGAAAACCAAGGTGGGGTTTTCCTTCAAGATCAATTAGGGATTTAGAGGTTTTGGACAAGATTACGCAATATGGACCTGATCGAGTGAAAGCTTTAAAGAACAAAAGGTTCTTACAAAGGAACAACATGGGGTAATTGATCATATTTGTAAAACTTATGTTACAACAATTCGCAATTTGGATTCGATCGAGTGAAGACTTTGAAGAACAAAAGGTTATTGTAAAGAAGTAATGTGAGACGGTGAATCAAATTGACATTTTTGGGTTACTTGATCAAGCTCAGATCAAGGGAAGAGAAAGTGTCAGAATCAACATCAAACTTAGGGTTTGTTTGGTTGGATTGCTATATTTCTCTTGTATACTACTTTTGCAAAGTAAGGTTAATGTCATTATCTCAATTCGAGTTTGAATTGAGGGAAAACATACCCATAGCGAGTTCAATTAGGGAGTTGCCTAAACAAAACCATGTGTACTCTCTCCCTCTCTCTCTCTCTATCTATCTCTCTCTCTATCTCTTTTATATTTCATTTGCAAATTATTAAATTCATTGATAGTGCGATCAATACGTTAGGTTAATTATTTTGAAAACCATTTGAAAAAGGTTTTGTTGAGTTGATCACAATCAATTAGACTATGGTTGGATTTGAAGATCAACAAAACTAAACAAAATTCTAAGTGAAATCTATATTGCACACAAGGTGTTCGATAACTTGTCTCGATAGCATTTTTGTGTATTTTATCATTAGAAATAGTCTCTATTTTTAGCATGGTATTCAATTGATTATGGTTGATAGTGTGTTGATATAATTGGTGTTTATTATCATATGTTGATTATAATTACGCATATCTGAGCTTTTTGGTAGCGGTTCGGTTAGACAATTTGATCTGAGTTACTTCTGCTCGCCATAAAATTTTCAAAACAGTTATTTTTGTTAAAGTTTTTAACTTGTGATATATTTACCCCCTATAGATCGAAGCCTATTGTATAACAAGTGATATCACGAGCTCCGATTTATTTCGTGTTTCAATATTCGCTTATTACAAATGGCTACTGAACCTAAAGGGGCATACAATAGATCAACCATTTTTATCGGTGAAAATTATCGTTATTGAAAAGCTTGTATATATGTGTATCCATTTCAGCTCGGTTGATAAGGGTTAATGGGACATTATCATCAATGGTCCTAATCAAATTACAATGACCAATGGTGAAGGTGTCTTCTTACCAAAACCTTAAGATCAATGAAATGATAATGATAAGAAATTATGGTCACATGATTGGATAGCACAAAATATTATCATATCCACACTTGGTGTTGATGAATATTATCCTGTTTCCCATTGTGAAACTGCCAAAGCTATATGGGACGCATTAGTAGTTTCCCGTGAGGGAAATAATGAAATCAAACAAGCTAGGATCAATATCTTGAATCATAAGTTTGAACTATTTCGCATGAAGCATGGTGAAACCATTGCCGACTTGAAAAAGAGGTTCACACATCTTATAAATCAGTTGAATGCTCTAGGTAAGCCTATTTCCAATGGTATTGCTACTAATAAAGTTTTGAGGTGTCTTAATAGGGAATGACAACCCAAGGTCACTGCAATCAAGGAATCGAATGATCTTAAAACACTTGATCTCGCAACTTTATTTGGAAAGCTAGAAGAATATGAGCAAGAACTCACTTGCTTGGAAAAACATGAAAAGGAGCATGAGAAGAAGATGAAGAAGGAGAAAGGTAAAGACAGTGAGGTAGAAAAGAAGTCTATTGCTCTAAAGAATTTAAGTTCAAATTCCTCGATAAATGAGAAAAGTGATTGTGAAACAAGAGATGACAAGAATCCCAATGATGAAGAGATGGGGTTGTTCGTCAAAAGGTACAAAAGGTATATTAGGAAAAATGGAGTGAAGCACTCCGACAAGAACCTAATCAAATTTAGAAGTCTATCTAACACCTCAAAGGAAGATGGAAATAATAAGGGTAAACTTAGAAGTTCATGCTACAATTATGGAGAAGTCGGTCATTATAAGCAGAATTGTCCTATGATCAAGAAAGGCAAAGGGAAAGGTCATCACAAGAAATATAGAAAGTCTAGAAGAGATTTTGTTGCTTGGGAAAGTGAAACTGATTCCTAAAGTGATGAAATCTCAAGTTCAAGTGTTGAATCAACCCGGATTTGCCTCATGGAAAACAAAAAGAAGAAGAAGAATTTAAGTCATTCTAAGCTTGAAACTATTAGTGAACTATCTTATTCTCAATTAGAAAAAGATTTTGAAAATCTACATAGAGAATCCGTAAATGCTTTTAAGAAGTTAACTTCAAACAAAATAATCTTTTCACATTTAGAAGCTAAAGTCTTAGAAATCGAAAATAATATGGAAGCTCGTAAGAAATCTATGATAGATATTCAAAAGGAAAAGAAAGAGGATGAAAAACCTTCATAGTTTGGTTGTGAATCTTGTCACATTTGGAAAAAAGAGGTAAATACTCTTCAAGCTAACTTGGACAAAGAATTACAACTAAATATTATATTTGTTATTGATCCATCAAAGTTTAAACGGTCTTTGAGCCCTTCATATAAAAAGTATAAATATGTTCAAAAGGACTAAAATAGAAAAAGTATATCTCATCACAACTTATCTTATCACTATTTTTGCAAGAAAGATCATACTATTGAAAAATGTAAGTTTAGGAGACTTTTTATTCCTAAATGTGTTTTTCAATGGTTTCCCAAATGCAACCTTGGTTTGACTCACTCTCAAGGAACTAATGAAAATTGGGTACCTATTTATCTTGTTTGATTCTATAGGTTGAATGTCTTGGCTCTAAGGAGAAAATGTGGCTTCTCGATAGTGGATGATTAAGTCGTATGAAGGATGACATCTCTCTATTCATTGACTTTGTGCCAAAGAAGAAGGGGTATGTTACCTATGGAGATAACAACAAGGGAGAAATACTTAGAAAAGGTAGTGTAGGTAATCCCTCATCTACTAGTATCTCCGATGTTATTTTAGTTGATGGTCTTAAACATAATCTTCTTAGCTATGTAAACTAAGCTACAAAGGATTTAAAGTTTCTTTTACAAATATTGTTGCTTGTTTGAACATAATGAAAATAAGGATTGCATGTTTAAAGGCTTGAGGATTAATAACATCTATATGCTTAACTTGTATGACATATCGTTGGTAGGAACTAAGTGCCTAGTGACCGTGAGTCAAGACTCTTGGTTATGGAATAGACACCTAGATCATGTCAACTTTGATTTACGAAACAAAGTTTTCAAAAGACCATTTATGCGATGCAGCCAAATGGACAAGCCAATAAGAGTCTCATTTAAATCGAAAAACATTGTTTCAACTTCGAGACCTTTTGGGCTTCTTCATATGGATCTCTTTGGTACCTCAAGGACCAAAATCATAGGTGGTAATTACTATGGTTTTTTTTATAGTAGATCATTACTCGAGATTTTGTTGGGTCATGTTTTTGTATAGTAAAGATGAGACTTATTCAGCTTTCAAACAATTTGCAAGATTATCCCAAAATAAGATGAATTTGAAAATTGTTTCTATCCAAAGCGATCATGGAGGAGAATTTGAAAACCGTCTCTTTGAGAAGTATTATGATAAATATGGCATTGAACATAATTTCTCCGCTCCAAGAACCTACAACAAAACGGTGTTGTGGAGCATAAAAATCGTGTTTTAGAGGAGTCGGCTAGAACTATGCTCAATGAGGGTAATCTACCTAAGTATTTCTTTGTCGATTCCATTATCACGACATGTTATGTCTTAAATAGGATACTAATGCTTTCTATCTTATATAAAGCTCCCTATTAACTATTAAAGGGTAGAAAATCTAATTTATCGCATCTTCACATTTTCGGATGCAAATGCTTTATTGTAAATAATGGAAACGATAATATTGGGATGTTTGATGCGAAAGCTGATGAAGGTATCTTCCTTGGATACTCTTAATCTAACAAAGCTTATAGGGGTTATAACAAAAGATTACTTGTTGTTGAAGAGTCGATACACATCACTTTTGGTGAATCTTATCCAAGAAAGTCGGAAAAGGCGTCTCTTTTCATGATGCAGGTGTATCTTCACAAGACATTCTCAAAGAACCCGAAGAAGGAATTGATCAGCCAAAAGCGGTGGAACATGAGATAACGATTATGAGAAGGAAAATGTTGAAAGTCCAACTGCAATAGATGATCTTTCTTTATCTTCGAGAACCTCCAAGGATCATCTTATCAACAACATACTTGGAGACATCACTAAAGGTGCGACAACACACTCCAAGATAAGTATTTTTTGTTATCACTTTTCATTCATTTCACAAGTTGAACCTAAAAATTCCAAAGATGCCTTACTTTATGAGCATTGACCTATGGTCATGCAAGATGAATTAAACTAGTTTAAAAGAAATGATGTTTGGGACCTTGTCCCTCATTCGAGAAATCATCAAGTTATTGGCACCAAATGGGTTTTTCGAAATAAACTCGATGAAAATAGAGTGATAACTCGGAACAAATCCTGACTAGTGGCTCAAGGTTATAACCAAGAGGAGGGAATTAATTATGGGGAAAATTATGAGTATCTTAGTCATATTTACAAGCTAAAACGAGCTTTGTATGGTCTCAAACAAGCACCTAAGGCTTGATATGACTGACTTAGTAAGTTTTAATCATTCAAGGACACTCTATGGGGAAGGTAGATACAACACTTTTCACTAAGCATCAAGGAAAACACACTCTTCTAGTTCAATTTTATGTAGATGATATCATTTTTGGTTCCACTAACATGCAACTTGCCAAGGAGTTTTCTAAGCTTATGCATGGTGAGTTTGAGATGAGTCTCATGGGGGAGTTGAATTACTTCTTTGATCTTCAAATCAAGCAACTCAATGAAGGGACTTTCGTGTGTCAAACAAAATATTGCAACGAATTGCTAAAGATATTTGGGATGGAAGATGCAAAATTGATTGACACTCCAAAGCCCATACATAGAAATTTTGAAAAGAATGAAAATGGTAAGGATGTTGATGTTAAGAAGTATAGAGGTGTGATTGGATGTCTTACTGCATTTAGGCCAAACATTATGTTTAGCGTGTGTATGTGCGCTCATTATGAATCGGATCCTAAGGAACCGCATCTAAAATCCATAAATTGCATTCTTAGATACCTTAATGATACATTTAAGTATGAACTTTGGTATTCCAAGAGAAGCGTTTGTACTTTGGTTGGTTATACCTGTCGTTGTCGCAACCTAAATGCGAAACGAAACAATCGGCGAAAAAAGCAATGACAGAAGAGTCGCCACCGTGCGTTATTTATCCCAAAGGAGGGAAAGGAAACGCTCGAAGTAAACCTGGAAAAAGGAAAGGAAAAGACAAGGTCTCGCAACCAAATCTTGGGTTTGGGAGTCGATTATGCGAAGGCAAGGTATTAGCACCCCTACGCATCCGTAGTACTCTACGGGGTCCACTCTTGTTGTTCTTGTCTAAAGGGTGTGGGTTTATCTAATGTACTATTCCTAAAAGAGGGGTCAAAAGAAAATGACACGCACGGATGTCGCATCCACTGCATACATATCTCATCTGAATATGAGAATCAGAGTCTTCGTAGCTCGGCTACCTATGGGTTAAAGAGGAGTGTGTTCGCTAAGACATCGCGTCTTATGCCTACGTATCTCATCTGGAATGAGAATCAGAGCAAGCCGTAGTTCGGCGAACCTATTTTTGTTTGTTTTGTGTTTTTTAGATGAACGATGTTACTACGCAATCTACCGGATGCTCGACCTTTAGAGACTTACTCGCCTGTAGTAGAAGGAGTTAACGTGTTCTTAGGAGAAGAAAAATCAATGAGTTGGTTTTTGTTTTAGGAATACTCATGCAAAAAGGAAGTCCTAGACGAAGGAACCGTGCTACCTTAATTGACATGCAAACGAGAGACTATACGAAGCCTAGCAATCCTATGGGGAGACGATCACACCATACAAAACAAACATGCATAAAGTAAACACGCCAACAAGGGGGCTCAAACATACATGGGTAAGGCTTTAGTCAAGAGGGGTCATATCAACCTTGACAAAGAAGCCATGGAAGGGTAATCAAACAGGCTCTTAACCACTGACACGGAACGTCCGGGTGAACAGATCAAAAAGGGTAATGAGGATAAGACCTCATAGCTCTTAACCCTGGACAGGGTGAGCTCATGACAACAAGTGGGGATTCAGAAAGGTGGAACCCTCTCCACTGACCGATCGGACAAAAGATCTTGGGCTTTTGTTCTGAAGCATCGACACGTAGTGCGAGCATAAAGAACGACACACTGAATAACAAGGGATTGACTACTAATCCCTTTTATTCGTCAATTGCCTCTTCATGGAGGTCTTTAGCACTGGTGCCTCTTCTTGGAGGTCTTTGGGCACAAAAGTAAACACACAAAAACATTGCCTCTTATCGAGGTCTTCCAGCTAAGAAAGCGGTAAAATGCAGGAAAGATAAAGGGATCAAGAGATCTACCACACGGATAGAAATCCGAAGTAATAACAGCTAAAGAAGCAAGAAACCCGATGATCTCTAAAGCTAGCACCACCAAAGAAAGCAAGTCAGCAAGGTAATCGGAATAAATCTCCAAATGGTATCCCATAAATAAAGTGGAATACCAAGCAAGCTATCTATTCAAGAGTCATGTGAGTCCTCAAAAACTCAACAAACAGGTTAGAATAACAAGATGGGGTGCAATCAAGAGTTGCACCAAACAGACGAATCATAGCAACTACATGAATCATGCTGTTAAAGTTCTTAAAAAGCTCACAAAAAGCAATCAAGGATAGGAGGCCTAAGCCTTTTGTCAAACAAATGCGTCAAAAGAGTATCAAAACTCAAAGTCAGGGGACAAGGATCCACACATCAAGACATGACATACATACTAAAACATGTACCCGAATGCAATATAACAAACACATAACAGATTAGAGAGCGAACAGAAAAAACAACTGCTGTCACGATCGCTACTGTCTCGCTTAGCAAAGCTTCGCTGCAGGGTCGCCTAGTGATGGGCTAGCGAATGCCTACGGGTTCTGGGTTCTTCATTGATAACAGTACGATTTCAGAAACCCCAAATCCGATGGTGCTCATTTCGGAAACTGAGTGATCAAATATTCAATGTATTGTTCTACACATTCATGCATATCTAAACCCACATGCAAAACCTAACGATACCCACTCTTCCAAATTCTAGCATAATACCTCATACATTCAGAAATTTCAAATTGAAAGCATAAAGTAATGGAAATAGGGCAAACCTGATAGAAGAGATCGATTGAAATTGAATTGCACGGTTCGGTTTGCAGAGCAATCTCAGGGTTTATACGAGATGGAATTGATAGAGGTGATCCTGTGCAAAGGAGTTTTTTTCTTCAGTGTCTATGGAGGCTGCTCTGAATTCTGTTCTCTCTTCTAGGGTTTTTCCACTGAATTTATAACCTGATTTTCGTGGCTTTGTGGGCTCAAATGAGAGAGGTCCAAGTCCAAGATTTTTCTGTTATATTTTTAAAACGTGTGGGCTTCGCATAGAGAAGAATATGCTCGCCTAGCGAGCATGACAGTTCAGACTCCGGTGGCTCGCTAGGCGAACCATTCTGCTCGCCTAACGAGCATGACAAGTCAAGTCATCTTTCCAAATTTGTAACCTGTGCGCTGGACCTATGTTCCTTCAAGAGTAATATGTCGAATGATGAATAAGCCTCATTTGAACATGTTGGAAGTAACTCAAGTCATTCCCTGGCCAATTCACCTTCAGTTGACCAACAGTTGACTTTCGATGTCACAGTTGAATTTTGAACTGTATTGAGCCTGTTAAGCTTGATCTTATGAAGAAAACCTCTAAAAATGAAACCAATTGACTTGGATGATATACAAGCTTCTAGGAAGATAAACTCTTGGAGCTAATTCTGATTGACATGATGAAATGCAATATGAAATGTTAAATGACATAAAATGAATGCATGAATGAGGAGGGCAAATTTGAGGTGCTACAGCTGCCCCTATTCAATCAACTGTGAACCTGAACGGATGAAAGCAGCGGCTATCAGACCTTCAAGGTAAATAGGGATTGAATACCAAAAGAACCGAAGAATTTTCACTCTGTAGGTGATGAAGCGAGGAAAGCGAGGCCATTTACCGATGGCGACTTCAATTTTTTTTTGATATTTACCGATATCGAAGAAAGCGAGGACATTTACCGATGGCGGCTTCAAAACAAATTTGATATTTACCGATATCGAAGAAAGCAAGGCCATTTACCGATGGCGGCTTCAAAACAAATTTGATATTTACCGATATCGAAGAAAGCGAGGCCATTTACCGATGGCGGCTTCACTGGGGAGGAAAAAGATGTTTACAAGTGAAACAAGACCAGACATTTACCGATGACTGGGAAGGAACTCGATCTTTACCGACATCGAACAATGATGTTTAAAAGTGAAACCAGACCAAACATTTACCGATGACTGGGAAGGAACTCGATGTTTACCGACATCGAACAATGATATTTACCGACACGAAAAAAAGAATACACTTATGAAACAAAACCATTTACCGATGGCAAAAATGAAACACTCGATATTTACGGATAGCGAACCTGCTGGGGAATCTTAAACGACAAAACCATTTACCGATGGTTAACAAGCGGCTGATGTTTACCGACATCGAACAATGATGTTTAAAAGTGAAACAAGACCAGACATTTACCGATGACTGGGAAGGAACTCGGTGTTTACCGACATTGAACAATGATGTTTACCGACACCAAAGAAAGAATACACTTATGAAACGAAACCATTTACCGATGGCGAAAATGAAACACTCGATATTTACGGATAGCGAACCTACTGGGGAATCTTAAACGACAAAACCATTTACCGATGGTTAACAAGCGACTGATGTTTACCGACATCGAACAATGATGTTTACCGATACCAAAAAGGGAAAGGACACACACGGGTGTTGACAGAACGATTTTTTGTAGACACCATGAGAGACATGCCATTTACTGATGGCCAACAATTGGAATTCGATGTTTACCGACATCGAAAGATGATGTTTGCCGACATCAAAGAAAAGCACAGACATTTACAGGGATCAACACGACACTTACCGGTATCACAAGGATGATATTTACATATGTCAAAATAAGGCAGACACTTGCCGGTGACTAAATCGAAAGGGAATCAAGCTTTCCTTTCACGGATTGGTGAGAAAATGAATCTCACTGGGATTATCGATTCTGAATGTTGCCAAGAGCAACTGCTGCAAATGTGCTATACTGATGTGAAAAAATGATCTGTCTCTGCTGGAGATATGATTCAATCTGGTCTAATGCATGTATGCATATGCTTGAGTTTTCTATGGCGTAATGCTCCACACTGAATGGAAATGCTACGCGATTTGAGAATACGAATGCAAATGATAATTACTACATGCAAGATGCAAAGGGAGGAAAACTCCTGCTGGGAAAGCAAATGATCACTTTACTGAGCACACAATTTCTGATTTGATCTTCCAACTCTGTGGGGACATACAACAATTCTGCTGAGGATACTTACTGATCTGACATTCTCGGAACGGTAGAGAAACCAACTCAACTGGGGAGTCACTTGTTGGGAAAACACCAACCTCTCGACCATGCTGGGGAAACAAATTCTGAACTCGACTTAGACGACCCAACTTCTTACACGACTGGACAGTGTTGAAACAACAGGGTCTTCCTTCGAACAAACTTTGGCTCATCTGCTTTAGCCATCAATCAAAGATAGTAACCTGCAAAACGGCCAGACATACATGCCCCAGGGGATCGTATGGACAAAATATACTTAAGTGTACTCAACCTTCAAAATGATTTTCAGATGTTTTATCTTTCCGCACGTCATTGTCTAGCCTTCATGTTTTTTAGATGCAATATTTATCAAAAATTCGGACGTTTTTGCAAACAAAACAGTAGAAATAAAAAAACAAGAGAGTCATTTGACTGAATAACGACTTTTATTGATTGAAAATGGCCTATAAAGGCAAATACATCAGGAAGCAATTCCTAAGAAGAGGTAATTGCGCCAAAAGAGAAAATAAACTATCCTATTGGCAATGTGAACACGGCATTCCACTATTTTCCAATTTTGTTATAACTCATAGATCTTCACTTTCCCCAAATTATTTGCCTTCTGAGAAGAGTGAATGGACCGATCATATCCTTCAAGATGGTAGACACTGAAACACGATGAAGTACAGATAACTCAGACTGTAGTCTTCGCTTTAATGCCTCTTTTGCCTGGACCGCCTTTTCAGGTTTTCAATCCACCGGGATACCCATTTTTGCCAAAGCCGCCTTTGCAGGTTTTCGACTTACCGGGTGTACATATTATTTTTTATTCTTTATCCCTAACTTTTGCCCGAACCTTTTTTTTTTTTGGTTCGCCGGGATGCCCTTTTTTGTCTGGACTTTCTTTTTTTATCCAGTGGGTCAGTTCATGCGAAGTATTTTTTGACTACATCTGAATTCACAAGAGACGGAAAATCTTCACCATCCATAGTTGTAAGCATCAAGGCTCCACCAGAAAAGACCTTTTTAATAACATACGGACCTTCATAATTCGGAGTACACTTGCCCCTGTTATCTGTACCGGGAGGAAGGTTCCTCTTCAAAACTAAGTCACCTATCTGATAGCTTCGAGGACGCACTTTCTGATCAAAGGCCTTCTTCATCCTTCTCTGATATAATTGTCCATGGCACACAGCTACTAATCGCTTTTCCTCAATTAAATTTAACTCATCAAACCTAGCTTGAACCCACTCAGCCTCGTCAAGTTTTACATCCATCATCACCCTCAAAGAAGGGATTTCAACTTCTACTGGCAAGACTGCCTCCATGCCATACACAAGTGAAAATGGAGTTGCCCCGGTTGACGTACGCACTGAGGTACGATACCCATGCAAAGCGAAAGGCAACATCTCATGCCAATCCTTATACGTCACAAACATCTTTTGCACAGTCTTCTTAATGTTCTTGTTTGCCGCCTCTACAACACCATTCATCTTTGGTCTGTAAGGAGAAGAATTATGATGTTCGATCTTAAAGTCTTTGCAAAGCTCTTTCATTATCTTGTTATTGAGATTCGAACCATTATCAGTGATGATTCTCTCAGAAACCCCATAACGACAGATAATTTCTTTCTTAATGAATCGAGCAACCACTTGTCTGGTAACATTGGTATAGGAAGCTGCTTCTACCCACTTGGTAAAGTAATCAATCGCGACTAGGATGAAGCGATGTCCATTAGAAGCAATAGGTTCAATCTTTCCAATCATATCGATGCCCCACATCGCGAATGGCCAAGGAGAATTCATAATATTCAGAGGGTTTGGTGGTACATGCACTTTATCTGCATAGATCTGACATTTGTGGCACTTCCAAGCGTATTTGAAACAATCAGATTCCATGGTTATCCAGTAATAACCGGCTCTTAACAACTTCTTGGCCATTGCATGACCACCAGCATGGGTACCGAAAGATCCCTCGTGTACTTCCTGTATTAACATGTTTGCTTCGTGTCTAACCACGCATCTGAGCAGAACCATGTCAAAGTTCCTCTTGTACAACACATCATCCTTGTTCAAGTAAAAACTTCCAGCTAGCCTTCTCAGTGTCTTCTTGTCGTTCTTTGACGCTCCTTCAGGATACTCTTGGCTTTTGAGGAAACTCTTAATATCATAAAACCATGGCTTCTCATCAATAACAGACTCAGCTGCAAACACATACGCAGGCCTCTCGAGTCGATTCACAACAACGTGTGGCACATGATTCTGCCAATGAACTTTAATCATGGAAGACAATGTGGCTAAGGCATCAACCATTTGATTTTCATCTCGGGGTACATGATACGACTTTACTGTCTTGAAGAAAATCAGGATCCTTCTGGTGTAATCTCTATAAGGAATCAAATGTGGCTGATGATTATTCCAGTCTCCATTGACTTGGTTAATCACTAGAGCAGAATCTCCGTAAATGTCCATAGTTTTGACCCTTAGATCGATGGCTTCCTCAATCCCCATGATACAGGCCTCGTACTCAGCTTCGTTGTTGGTTACTTGAAAAGTCAATCTGGCGTAAAAAGGTATGTGTGCACCTTTAGGATTAATGAGTACTGCCCCAACACCATTTCCATTCACATTTACCGCCCCATCAAACATCAGTGTCCACTTGTCATCGGGATCCGGTCCTTCCTCGACAAGAGGCTCTTCACAATATTTCATTTTTAAGTACATGATATCTTCATCGGGGAATTCAAACATCATCGGCTGATAGTCATTAATTGGTTGCTCGGCAAGGTAATCAGACAGAATACTACCCTTGATGGCCTTTTGTGACGTGTACTGGATATCATACTCTGTCAAAATCATCTGCCAACGAGCCACTCGTCCGGTAAGAGCCGGCTTTTCAAAGATATACTTTACTGGGTCCATCTTAGAAATTAACAAGGTAGTATGATTCAACATATACTGTCTTAGTCGGCGAGCAGCCCATGCCAAAGCGCAACAAGTTTTCTCGAGCAGCGAATATCTTTTTTCACAATCGGTAAACTTTTTGCTAAGGTAGTATATTGCATGCTCTTTTCGACCAGACTCGTCATGCTGTCCCAATACATACCCCATCGAATTCTCTATTACTGAAAGGTACATTATCAGAGGCCTCCCAGGAACTGGAGGTATAAGAATTGAAGGTTTCTGCAAATATTCTTTTATCTTATCAAAAGCTTTTTGACAATCATTGTTCCACCTGACTGCTTGATCTTTTCTTAGCAATTTAAATATCGGTTCGCACGTAGCTGTTAGGTGAGATATGAACCGCGCAATGTAGTTCAGCCTCCCTAAAAACCCACGGACCTGCTTTTCCGTTCTTGGTTCAGGCATTTCTTGAATAGCTTTTACTTTCACTGGATCAACCTCAATCCCTTTCTTACTAACAATGAAACCTAACAGCTTTCCAGATCTCACTCCAAACGTACACTTGTTTGGATTCAGCCTCAGTTTGAACTTTCTCAATCTTTCGAACAACTTTTGCAAGTTTACCAAGTGCTCCTCTTCTGTCTGAGACTTCGCAATCATATCATCCACGTACATTTCAATTTCTTTGTGCATCATGTCATGAAAGAGAGTCGTCATAGCTCTTTGGTAGGTAGCACCGGCGTTCTTCAACCCAAATGGCATTACCTTATAGCAGAACATGCCCCAAGGTGTAATGAATGTCGTCTTCTCCATGTCTTCTGGCGCCATCTTGATCTGATTATAGCCAGAAAATCCATCCATGAAAGAGAAAACCGAGGACTGAGCAGTGTTATCGACCAATACATCAATGTGAGGTAATGGGAAGTCATCTTTCGGACTGGCTCTGTTTAAATCTCAGTAATCAACACACATCCTGACTTTACCATCCTTCTTCGGCACGGGTACGATGTTGGCCACCCAAGGGGGAGAGTTGGTAACTGCTAGAAAACCTGCATCCAACTGTTTCTGAACCTTCTCTTTGATCTTGACAGCCATATCAAGACTAGTTCTGCGAAGCTTCTACTTTACCGAAGGACAATCTTCTCTGAGAGGTAGCCTGTGCACCACAATATCTGTATCCAAACCAGGCATATCTCGATACGACCATGCGAATACGTCCACATATTCTTGCAGCATTTCAATCAGCCCTCTCTTGATCTTTTCCTCTAAAGCAGCCCCTATCTTGATCTCTTTCTTTGCGTCCTCAGTACCAAGGTTAATGACTTCCAACTCTTCCTGATGAGGTTGAATGACCCTTTCCTCATGTTTCAATAGTCTGGCCAATTCTTTGGGGAGTTCACAATCTTCTTCACTCTCCTCTTCGGCTTGGTAAATGGGATTATCAAAGTCATACTAAGCCATAACAGAACTGTTTTTAATGGAATCCGCAAGATTAATTCTGCACGAACGATGTTTCATGCTTTATTTTAGAAAAGAGTCAAGGAAGTCACAAAAAAACATTGCCATTTTTATTGTTTTGAAAATGAAAGTAAAAACAGAAAGACAGTGAGCATAAATTTGATTGCAAAACGTCCTTTATTGATGATAATCATTGAAAATTCAAAACATGATGTGGCCCTACAATGAACCACTACGCCTTGGGCAGAGCGTAGGGCTTTCATGCAAAATGCAAAACAAAAGAAAATTACTCTGTCTGAAGAGTAACTTGGACTATTTCTTCAGCAGTCCAGTTGTTGATCTTCTCCCCTGGAGCACACGGGCGCACCCAATTATCCATATCACAATCACTGTCACCATCTTCATTGTCTGTTGCAAAGACATCCCCGTGATTCATTAATCCAACACTAGTGAAAGTACACGGCCCTTTCTGATCTTGGACACCCTGCTCTGATGATTGAAAAGGCTAATAACCAATGCCAAACATGTCTTCTTTTACGGGCACATCAATCATCTTGCCCCAGCCTTCCGCGTTACTTGAATGAATGACCTCCAGAGCTTGTTTATAGGACGCGATTGAGGTACCTGGTTTCTTCTGTTCAACAAAAGCCACCTTCTCAATACTGACAGTCTCAAAAGCTTGACATAGAGTTTCATGAATTTCGCCATCCATCTCCACATATTTGAAGGAGGATAAATGGCTCACAAAGATGTCCTCTTCACCACACACGGTCACAACCTGACCATCCCACACATATTTTAGCTTTTGGTGGAGAGTCGAGGAAACTGCTCCGGCTCCATGTATTCAGGGACGCCCCAACAGACAACTGTATTCTAGTTGAATATCCATCACATAGAAGACAGTATTAAACACTTCCGGGCCGATCTTCACAGGCAACATGACTTCACCAAAAACCGATCGCTTGGATCCATCAAAAGCACAGACAACAAGATCACTAGGTGTGAGAACAACCCCTTCGGCGTCAAGCTTAATCAGAGCCTTTTGGGGCAGCACATTCAAAGAATAACCGGTATCAACCAAAACATGCGACAAAACGGCGCCTTTGCATTCCATCGTGATATGCAGGGCTCTATTGTGATTGCGACCCTCAGGTGTCAAGTCTAGATCAGTGAATCCCAAACCATGTCTCGTGTTAACATATGCAATAACACCTTCGAGCTAGTTAACAGAAATCTCTTGGGGCACATAAGCCATATTCAACATTTTCAACAGGGCGTTACGATGTGCCTCGGAACACATTAACAGAGAGAGAATAGAGATCTTTGACGATGTCTGGTTCAACTGATCCACGATCTTGTAATCACTTTTCTTGATAATTCTCATAAATTCCTCCACATCCTTCTCAAAAGAATTCTCGGGCACTTCCTTTCGCACTGGTTCTTCTTCAACTGCAACTTGTTTTCCTTTTGTTCTAGCAAGAGCCTCAGCATTGTTATCCTTCGAAACCTGTGGTGCAGACAAACGACCACTTCTCGTAAATCCTCTGGGTCCTCCCACATTACCCACAGTCGAACTAACTGTTACTGGAGTCTGATTTACTGATCTGGTCTGATTCTCAGGTCTTCTATTTCTACAAGAGGCATTGTCATATTGCCACCGGATTGCTCTATTATTCTCATAAAGTCCTCCACTAGAAGCAGCAATGGGGGTAGGAGTACTGATAGTTACTGGAGCATTAACAATCACGGGAACACCAACAGTCACCGGAGCAGATATGGTCACGGGCGCAACTACGGTCACAGGAGTACCAATAGTCACAGGCGCACTAATAGTTCTTGGAGCACGTGCAGGTCCTTCTGACAATGTGAAGTAAATGGTAACAGTCGATACTTCTCCACGGTCTTTCACTACTCGATCAAACTGTAAAGAACCTTCATTCATCAATTCATGGATACCTTCTTTCAATTTCACACAGCCGTTTTCATGATTACCACAATCTGAACAATTCTTGTCACATCTCGGGAATACCCCCCCTCTAAGCAGACGTTCCTTCACCACAATCAACGAAGTCTGAACATCATTAACATTGACTACCAAGTTCAAATTTTCCCCATCTTCCACACTGTTTACTCTGGGCCCTCCATACTGAGGCATAGGATTATTCATCACATTCAGAGTAGGAGCGAAGTTAATCGTCTTGGCATCGATCAAGTCTTGGACTTTATGGTGAAAAGCCCGACAATTCTCGATGTGGTGCCCTTGCGCACCAAAATGAAAATCACAACGAACATTGGCATCATAACCAGCGGGAATCCTTGTTAATGGAGTCATAGTGCGAAGTTCAACAAACTTTAACCTGAGCAGTTCAGGGAGTAATTCAGCATAAGTCATCGGCAACGGATCAAAATGACGATCCGACATTCTTTGTCTCGGTTGGAATTGGCGTTGCTGTTGTTGTTGTGGTTGTCCTCTTTGTTGTGGTTGAGGTTGGGTTGCTGGAATAGTCACAGCAGGAACTTGACGGTATTGTTTCCATTCCTCTGTATAGCATTTGTCTCACCCTCTCTCCTTCTGGGTGCCCCTAAAAATGGTTTCTTAGCACTTGAAGAACCAGGGTCTTGAATTTTTCCCGCTTTGATAAGACTTTCAGTTCTTTCTCCGTAAATCACAACGTCCGAAAAACTACCAAACGGGCAACTTCCTATACGATCCATGAAAACACCTTGCAGGGTTCCAATGAACATATCTGTCAATTCTCTCTCCAACATCGGAGGTTGTACTCTCGCAGCTAGCTCGCGCCACCTCTGGGCGTATTCCTTGAAACTCTCACCAGTTTTTTGAAACAAACTCTGAAACTGGGTTCTGCTCGGAGCCATGTCCATGTCATGCTTGTACTGCCTCAGAAAAGCTTCACCTAACTCTCTCCAGCTTCTGACAGATTCTTTTCTCAAGTCCATGTACCAATCCAAAGATGCTCCAGACAAGCTGTCTTGGAAAAAGTACATCCACATCTTTTCATCCTCAGTATAAGCGGATATCTTCCGGTAGTAAGCTTGCACATGAGTTTGGGGACAAGAAGTGCCATTGTACTTGTCGAAAGGTGGCGCTTTGAACTTGTACGGGATCCTCAACCCATCAACTAAACCCATATTAGAAACATCAAAGCCCAAAGAATTCTGGCACTCCATGGCACGAATCTTTTCAGCAAGGGCGTCGACCTTTCTATCTCTCTCTTCCGCCTTTCCAAATTCATCATCATCACTGGGAATGGTGAACATATCTTCTTGCTTGTCAACCAAATGAGAAGGATGGTGAACTGGAGCATGTGCCGCTCGAGCATTAGCAGCCTCTGTAATGATGGGTTGTCCATTGATTCTAATACCACGCAATTCGTCACCATTAGCATGGTTGTTGACAGGGTTGGTAACAGTAGCGTCATCGACAGGGGTCCCTTCTGGCGGGTTCTGACCGACAGGGGGAATCACAGTTTCTTGTCTCTAGACCAAGGCTTGGAGTTCCTCTTGCCCTTGCTCTACCCCTTGCATCATACTCATGAACTGGGCCATGTT
This sequence comes from Lathyrus oleraceus, assembly GCF_024323335.1. NCBI lineage: Eukaryota > Viridiplantae > Streptophyta > Magnoliopsida > Fabales > Fabaceae > Lathyrus > Lathyrus oleraceus. The sequence goes on along the minus strand of NC_066583.1, from coordinate 433,611,307 downwards.
GGTCCTCATCTCTGCTAGATCTGCTTGAAAGCTTTCCATTACTCTCAGCTGGTTTCTGCGGGTACCGTACCGGTGAATTCCTGAATCAGCTATCCTGCTAGTGAACACCAAATAATATAAGAACACCGCAGCGGTACCTGTTATGCAAGATATGCAAATGAATATGTAAATGCAATGACATGTTTATCAATTCCGACGGGTATTCTACCCCCTTGATTCCAGTCTCACATCCGACAGAAAGCGCAAGAAAACCGAGTTGTGGATAAACTTCTGAGATCAAGATGCAATAAGAAAAACCATCATATAAATGGGTTCAAGAAGGGAAAGGCCTTAGCCAAAAGTTCATCAAAAAAGGATCTCCACAACAAGCTTGTGGATCATCACTACAATACAATAAGTAAAGAGAGGAACAAAAATCAGGAATCAGCCTCCTGTATACAACCCATAAGGATTGCTCCTCACTTCAGCCAGTAGTACCATTGTGTCAGGATGATCCGTAGATTCTGTCAAACGCCGGATAAGCAGATTGCTCTTGTGAATAACTTCATCCAACTCGTTGATGTGCTCTCTGTAGTAATTCCTATCATCTTCTTCGAATACCTCTTCAAGTCTGGATTTCATCAAACCTGCCAGCACTTTGAGTTCCTCAATCTGTCCTTGAGCTTTGTTGAGTTGATCTGTGATATAACCATTGGTTGAACGGGCGCACAGAAGCTCATTGTTCTTTTCCTTCAGTAAAATCTTCAACTTCTCCATCTGACCAGTCAATTCGGCCACGATCTCCTCCTCCTTTACCTTCCTAGAAGCTGAAAATGTATCCCATTGCTCCTGCCAACCAGCTAGCTTACCAAGAGCATCTGTTAACTGCTGTTTGACTCGCCTCAACTCAGCACTGGATGATCCCAGGGCTTTGTCTGTCTTCCTAAAGAAGTCCACCTCCATAAATAATTTCCTCTCTGCTTCCCCTTGCAATCTGACGGCTTCCCCCTTCTGATATTCTGCCTCATGGAATTGATGCATACAGTCTTGCAGCTTCACACTTAACTCCGAGTTTTCAGTTTGAAGCTCCTCCATGGCATTCTTCAATTTGTCATACTCCTCCCGGCTCACCATGGTTGACTGTTCAGGAGTAGGTGGATACAAAGGTTCTTCAATAGGAAACGGCAGACCAAACTCTTCGACTCTTCCTTAAAGCCACTCTTCATACTAAGGGTAAGTTCTACAATCTCCTTTTCCAAGCACAGTTCTTCCTCTCTTGATCACCTTGAGCCAAGCCTCAGCTGCTTTACGGGATACAGTCAAATCAGATGAAGAATGGAAAAACAGAGATTCTTCCACATCTTTTTCCAAAGGCGGAGTTCTTAAAGCATATCCAAACTGTCTGACTGTGAGAGAAGGATTGTAGTTGATACTTCCTCTTCTTCCTACCAATGGTACATTCGGGAAGTCCCCACAACTATGAATAATATCTTCCCGAAGCAAGCTCCGGTATGACCACCAAGAAATATCTTTAGCTCTTATCCCCATCAGTCTCTTTGACCAACTCAATGAGTTTTTGACATCAACGAATGCTCCTGACTTGGGTAGGTGGGAACTGAACCACTTATAAAACAAAGGCGCGCAACAATTCACCAATCCTCCCCTTCTATTCTCATTCCTGTGATGCACTAAATGAAAGAAATCTCCCAACAAGGTCGGCACCGGATTTCCCAACACGAAGAGGCGTATGGCGTTTACGTCCACAAATTTCGCCATATTAGGGAACAGGACAATCCCATACACACAAAGAGCCAACACAGCATTGAAACCCCTCTGGTCACCATCTTCAAGCTTCTTCTTTGCTTCTCCCAGTAAGAAACTCAGATGAAAACCATTAACTTCTCCCTTCTGACACATATTAGCCTTCAAGACTGATTTCCCCAAATATGTGGCTGAAGCAACCATGTTGAGATCGGGCAGAAACTCGGAATTATAGAATAGCAACTGCGGCTTGATAGGAACTCTGAGAAAACTAGCAACCTCCTCCAAAGTAGGGACCAAAGTATAATCTGGGAACGTGAAACACCTCAATGGAGGGTCATAGAACTGCAACAATGTAAAGAGAGCATCATGTTGATCTTTGGAGAGAACCGTAATGAAGCTTAGAATCAAACCATAGTCCTTCCAGAATCTTTCTAGATAATCCTGATCCATTAACTTCATCAGCTGTTGAATAGGCTCCAAACAGACCACAGGAAACTTGTAGGCGACATGTCTCTTTCTGCCAATATCCATCTTAAGAGAACCAGAGAATCCCGGCCGGAATCAAGAGGAAGATGTAAACCCCTAGAAATAGATAAACATGTGTTAAATGATATGAATGCAACATGATGTGATGCAATGCAGTGACATGGAAATCAAGATTGCTGTATCTGCTTGAACAACTGTTGGGTTGCATTGTCTGAAGAGAAACCCACTGAGTAATATAATACAAGATCAAAACTCTGCTCCAGAAAACCGGGTTGGTTGAAGGTTAAGGTTTCCTAAATTTAGCCCGCCCCTCACTGGTAGGTTCTAGGAACAGAAGTTCGTCAGCTTCAGCCCTTCAGTCGAGAATAATACGTTTACCACTGAAGGTTTGGCATTATTACGGGATAAAAGACCTCCACTGACTCCCCTCAACAGGACATCCTAAAGCAAGTTCCCAGTCTCGAGGTCCTCGGATTGAGCAGCGAGAATGCCCCACCAGAGCTAACATAAACGTGTCTCGGAGGAGAGGCCTCAACTAAGTTCTCGGGGAATGGTCACCAGAGTCAACGATTTCTAAAGGAACATCATGTCGTTACGGAACACCCGTAGGACAGAATATATCCAAAAGAAACCTCGTCTGGAATGTGGGTCTCAGGAACAACTTAACGTAGCAACATGCCACGCAAGCCTCATGACTATCCACTCTAAAACCTATGTGAACGCTCAAGCCTGGGTAGTGAGCTTATCTCATAGAACATCCCACCCCAACAGAACCCACGGATACAACAGACATATGTACATGAATGAAATAAGGTAAAGCAGGTAAATAGATAACTGTACAAAAGAATAAACACCCAACAAACAAGAAACTATAAAAGCTAGGAGGGACTCGCTTAGGGAAACTGGATCCCCAGCAGAGTCGCCAGCTGTCGCAACCTAAATGCGAAACGAAACAGCCAGCGAAAAAAGCAATGACAGAAGAGTCGCCACCGTGCGTTATTTATCCCAAAGGAGGGAAAGGAAACGCTCGAAGTAAACCTGGAAAAAGGAAAGGAAAAGACAAGGTCTCGCAACCAAATCATGGGTTCGGGAGTCGATTATGCGAAGGAAAGGTATTAGCACCCCTACGCATCCGTAGTACTCTATGGGATCCACTCTTGTTGTTCTTGTCTAAAGGGTGTGGGTTTATCTAATGTACTATTCCTAAAAGAGGGGTCAAAAGAAAATGACTCGCACGGATGTCGCATCCACTGCATACGTATCTCATCTGAATATGAGAATCAGAGTCTTCGTAGCTCGGCTACCTATGGGTTAAAGAGGAGTGTGCTCGCTAAGACATCGCGTCTTATGCCTACGTATCTCATCTGGAATGAGAATCAGAGCAAGCCGTAGTTCGGCGAACCTATTTTTGTTTGTTTTGTGTTTTTTAGATGAACGATGTTACTACGCAATCTACCGGATGCTCGACCTTTGGAGACTTACTCGCCTGTAGTAGAAGGAGTTAACGTGTTCTTAGGAGAAGAAAAATCAATGATTTGGTTTGTGTTTTAGGAATGCTCATGCAAAAAGGATGTCCTAGACGAAGGAACCGTGCTACCTTAATTGACATGCAAACGAGAGACTATATGAAGCCTAGCAATCCTATGGGGATACGATCACACCATACAAAACAAACATGCATAAAGTAAACACGCCAACAAGGGGGCTCAAACATACATGGGTAAGGCTTTAGTCAAGAGGGGTCATATCAACCTCGACAAACAAGCCATGGAAGGGTAATCAAACGGGCTCTTAACCACTAACACTGAACGTCCGGGTGAGAAGATCAAAAAGGGTAATGAGGATAAGACCTCATAGCTCTTAACCCTGGACAGGGTGAGCTCATGACAACAAGTGGGGATTCAGAAAGGTGGAACCCTCTCCACTGACCGACCGGACAAAAGATCTTGGGCTTTTGTTTTGAAGCATCGGCACGTAGTGCAAGCATAAAGAACGACACACTGAATAACGGGGGATTGACTACTAATCCCTTTTATCCGTCAAAAGTAAACACACAAAAACATTGTCTCCTATTCAGGTCTTTCAGCTAAGAAAGCGGTAAAATGCGAGAAAGATAAAGGGATCAAGAGATCTACCACACGGATAGAAATCCGAAGTAATAACAGCTAAAGAAGCAAGAAACCCGGTGATCTCTCAAGCTAGCACCACCAAAGAAAGCAAGTCAGCAAGGTAATCGGAATAAATCTCCAAATGGTATCCCACAAATAAAATGGAATACCAAGCAAGCTATCTCTTCAAGAGTCATGTGAGTCCTCATAAAAACTCAACAAACAGGTTAAAATATCAAGATGGGGTGCAATCAAGAGTTGCACCAAACAGACGGATCATAGCAACCACATGAATCATGTTGTTAAAGTTCACAAAAAGCAATCACGGATAGGAGGCCTAAGCCTCTTGTCAAACAAATGCGTCAAAAGGGTATCAAAACTCAAAGTCAGGGGACACGGATCCACACATCAAGACATGACATACATACTAAAACATGTACCCGAATGCAATATAACAAACACAGAACAGATTAGAGAGCGAACAGAAAAAATGATTGTTGTCACGATCTCTATTGTCTCGCTTAGCGAAGGCTTAGCGAAGCTTCGCTGCAGGCTCGCCTAGCGATGGGCTAGCGAATGACTATGGGTTCTGGGTTCTTCATTGATAACAGTACGATTTCAGAAACCCCAAATCCGATGGTGCTCATTTCGGAAACTGAGTGATCAAACATTCAAGGTATTGTTCTACACATTCATGCATATCTAAATCCACATGCAAAACCCAATGATACCCACTCTTCCAAATTCAACCATAATACCTCATACATTCCAAAATTTCAAATTGAAAGCATAAAGTAATGGAAATAGGGAAAACCTGGTAGGAGAGATCGATTGAAATTGAATTGCACGGTTCGGTTTGCAGAGCAATCTCAGGGTTTATAAGAGATGGAATTGATAGAGGTGATCCTGTGCAAAGGAGTTTTTTTCTTTAGTGTCTATGGAGGCTGCTCTGAATTCTGTTCTCTCTTCTAGGGTTTTTCCACTGAATTTATAACCTGATTTTCGTGGCTTTGTGGGCTCAAATGAGAAAGGTCCAAGTCCAAGATTTTTTTGTTATATTTTTAAAACGCGTGGGCTTCGCCTAGCGAAGAATCTGCTCGCCTAGCGAGCATGACAGTTCAGACTCCGGTGGCTCGCTAGGCGAACCATTCTGCTCGCCTAGCGAGCATGACAGTTCAAGTCATCTTTCCAAATTTGTAACCTGTGCGCTGGACCTATGTTCCTTCAGGAGTAATATGTCGAATGATGAATAGGCCTCATTTGAACATGTTGGAAGTAACTCAAGTCATTCCCTAGCCATTTCACCTTCAAATGACCAACAGTTGACTTTCGATTTCACAGTTGAATTTTGAACTGTACTGAGCCTGTTAAGCTTGATCTTATGAAGAAAACCTCTGAAAATGAAACCAATTGACTTGGATGATATCCAAGCTTCTTGGAAGATAAACTCTTGGAGCTAATTCTGATTGACATGATGAAATGCAATATGAAATGTTAAATGACCTAAAATGAATGCATGAATGAGGAGGGCAAATTTGAGGTGCTACAGTCGTACCCCAAGTTTTTCTCATCCTTCATATGTTTTCTAGTACCATTTTAGTTTGAATACGTGATATGACACATTGGATAAGAGAGCATGTGTAAGAAGCACGATCATACAGTCTCAAATTCGAGTCTTAACTTTTGTTTTAGCACATTTTCATTTCTTGTACCTTTTTTAGTTTTACAAAGAAAAATAATAAATAAATTGCATTTTTAAATATATTTTAAGTTTTTAGATAAATAATATTTTTATACATTTTATAAAGAAAAAAGAAAGAAAACAAAAAATATTGTATCATTTGTAAAATGGTCAAAAATGGAAATCAAGTTCTCATTTGCAAATTACTCTTTGGGTTCTATTTTATTTCAAATGAACATAATAACCCATTTGATAGAAGAGTTTGCCCAAAGAGTATAGATAAGGTCTTGTGTTTGAATCTCATTTTCCTCAATTTTAGTGTTTTCTCTCTTTTTCATGTTTTTACTTTCTTTTACTTTATTTTATAATTTAAAATTATACCTTTTTATTTTTTATTAATTAATTTTTAATAATTATTATAATATTTATTTTTTATGTATTTTAGTATAAAAATCAAGGAAAATCAATTTAAAATCCAAATAAAAATCAAAGTCTTTTTGTTATGACCTTTATTATATTATTTTTCACTTTTCTTATTCTTCTTCTTCTTATTATTATTATTATTATTATTATTATTATTATTTATTTTTTTATTTTTTTAAAAAAATTAGTTAGTTGTTGTTACATTCCACCAAATCCATGAATCCATCTAGATTCATCGGCTTAGCCTTTAAGAAATTGATAAAATCAGGTCAAATAAAATCATTCCGAAAATAGACAAATATCATTCAATTTTTTCACCTAATTTTTATCTATAAATAACACAAGTTTCTACATTTTTTTGACATCCATAATTTACCAAATTCAGTCTTAAAAAGTTGTTGTTCTTCACACCGAGGAACAACAACATTAAAACCCTAAAAGCCTCCCTCGTCATCATCATCGATCTTTTCAAAAAGGCGAGCAAAGAAAATGAATTACAAGAAGGTTAGAACCAAAAACACGAAGAGCAAGAGAAAGAAGAGAATTTCACATTTTTATTCACCGGAGACAATCTTATCCCCGTAGGTTGGGTTCCCCTTACTTCCTTGATACTTATTTAGGAAATTAGTATATTTTTTTGTGGTTGATTATGATAATGTGGTACATGATTTCTTGGCTTGTTGTCTGAATATTTTTAATTTTTTTCAATATTTTTCACTTAGTTTGTTTCCTGATTCATACGGTTAGTTTTTTTTTAATAAAAAAAAAGATTAATTTTTTAACTAAAATTCTCCTCAAAACTTTTTTTTTAAAACTTATAATAACCCACTAAACTTATTTTCTTACCATTCATAAAACCCTTTTTTTCACTAACACTCATTTACTCTTCACCCTTTCACAAACTTAGATCTAACAATTTCTTAATTTAAAATCTTTTCTAAATAACTTTTTTCAAACTTTAAACCATTGTGTCAAACAATTTTTACTAACCATTCTTACACTTATTTTTGAATCCAAAGTCAAGAACATTTTTTACGTTTTTTCAAACACGTTTTTTATAACTAAATATAAAAAATAATCTTAATTTTTTCTAAACCTATTTCAAATCTTTTGTAAAAAAATATTTTTTTTATAGGAATCTACCTATTTATTACTAACATTTATTGACCAATTCAAACCTTTTGAAAAAATACAATAAAAAAGACAAAAAGAATAATAAACATGTACATATATCATATCCTATTTTCTAAACAAATCAAATACATTTTTGAAAATAATAAGGATTAATAACTCTAATAGTGATTATTTTGCTTGATAAAAATTAAATTTATTTTAATAATGGTCATATATAATGGCAAGGGCGATTCATATGGGGCATATCATTCCAAGGGTCGATTAGTCAAGGCCGAATCTCTCTAAAGATAATATAATGGCAATGTAAGACCCCAATTTTGGCCCTAAGATCCCTCATGGCATCATAACATTGCATTTGCAAAGCCTCAAGGATCATAAGCATCTTGGTTCCCCTTGCCTTTGGGTGGGACCTCTTGTGAGTGGTTTGAGATCACCAAGCATGCTTGAATTGTATATTATTGCTTTTCTCATTTTGTTTACTAACCAAAAGCACAAAAATATGTCACTAACATCTTTTGTTTGTAGCTTGAGCAATCACAAGATCTAAAAGCTTCTAGGTGATCCTTTGTGCAATGATATGGCCAAGAGAAGATAAAGGCAAGCATGGAAATAGTTCCCAAAGCTCTCATCCATCAAATATGCCTCCCTAGTATCTCAATTCATCATTTTTTTGTCAAAGGGTCTGAGGTTTGTGTCCCAAGGAAACCCTAATTCATCTATGTACCAGGTGTACCTTGCTCATGAAGCAACCTCAGCCCATGGTCAAATGCAATCAAGGGAAGTTATTTAATTCATCATTTCATGCATATTTGAACTCATTTTAGTGTCCTCAATCATCAATTTATCAAGATATGAGTTGTGGACTTGAGAAGTTGATCAGTCAATTCATCTTACTATTTTGAAATGCACTGAGACCTAACTTTTTGTGTATTGGTCAAATGGAGATGATCCCAAGATGAAAAATGTTCTTAAGGACAATATGAACAAATTTAATGTTCATAAAAATTGGATTTTAAGCTTGGAAGATCATCACCCATTCCAAGACATTATAGGTCATTTTGACTAAAACCCTAATTTTGGGTCAACTTCCCAAGAACATAACTCATTCATTTTTTATGATTTTGAGGTGGACCCAAATGCATTGGAAATCTTATTGTGTCTACTTCAAATGTTATGTTGAGAAAAATTTCAAAATCTCAAAAGAAATACATGTGATAATGAAAAACATTATAGGTCATTTTGGGCCAAATGCATTGAAATGGAAAAAAGTCCAACTTCAAGTGCCCATAACTTCTTCATCAAAAATCCAAATTATTCAAAATGTAAGTCCAAATTTATTTTATTGAAAAGATCTACAACTTTTATGTTGAAGGTTTTATCATTTGGAGCTTGCTTCATTGAGATAGAAGGGCTTGAACATTGGCCAAATTTGGAAACTTCACTTTTGCATGTTTTGCACCCTATACTTTGAACTCAAAATTCACTAATTTCCAAGGCCCAATTGAAATTTTGATCAACATATCATATGTTCCTTATGCAATGAGCTTTCTAACCATTATTCATGAGGTAGCATTTGGAGTTTGGAAGCACCATTTTCGAAGGCATGAAGATTAAATGCATTTTGTGAAATTCAATTCAAGTTGCCATGCATGAGCTGTTTATACTCAATGTACACGTTCATTTGCAATCCACATGAGCTGAGCAGGTCATTCCAATACTCATTGGGCCTTCCACATGATCATACAAGCCCATGCAAGGAAAATCCATTTGCCATGCACAGGAGTAAGCTCACTTGTTCAGCCAATTCCAGCTATAAATACATGTGCTATGCTTCATAATTAACCAACCTAAGGGCGCCTGAAATGCTGCAAGAGTGAATTCCCAACCATACCAAAGGAACTAAATCCATTTTCTTCAAAAAATTCAGATCTGAAATTCAATTGAATTTGGTTGAATCTTCAAATCTAAAGTTCCTAAACCTTCATCATTTGATCCATAGAAGTTCTGTTTTGAAAAAGGAACCAAGGAAAGGGACTTCAATCTTCATAATCCAAAGGTGTGGATCAACTGGTTTTTGCTTCGAATCTCTTTGTTCTTTGATCTATTGGCCTTGATATTGTGTTGTCTGAAGTCCTCTCTATAGAGGCATCATTGTTGTATGCTTAATTTTCGAAATCAAGCAAGTTCACGATGAACACCATCAAGCTTCCATCTCTGATTTCTCTCTTGATAGGAATCTAGAGTGGAAGTGAGTGGTACAGGAGTGATGTACATCACTTCCTCTTTCGAACGGTGCCTATATCGCCCATTTTTATGAACATTTGAATCTCTGTGTTTTTTGGCCTTCGCCGGAGCTCACCGGAGAAGACGGTGGCGCTGGCCACTGTCTCATTGCCAGATTCAATGTGGATCGCTGATCTCAATTCCCAGATCTAATCTCCACCCTCCAATGTTATGAATTATTTTAATTCAGTGTGTGGTTGCATTGACCGAGGACTTTGGTGCGTGCGCATGCCATGACCATTAGATCCTCCACGTCAATTAATGAAATCCCATCCAAGCGCTGTGGTTTTTTCTGATTTTTCATAATTTCCATTTTATTTCTTTTATTTCATTTAACTTCAAAAATTCATAACTCTTTCATTTAAATTCCAAAAAATATGGGACCAATTGCATTATTTCTCTTTTTAATTCTAGTTTCTAAAAATGATTTTTAATATTTTTTTATCTTATCATTTGATATTTTTTGTGAATTTTCTCTTTTATGGTTATTTTTAATTCATTTTAAATAGTTTTTGATATTCAAAAAATACAAAAAATATTTTCTCAACCTATTTGAATGATGATGGATCTATGAAAAATATTCTCTTCAATTTTTAATTGATTTGAGATTTATTTGAGATTTTAGTTCGATTAGGTTATTTTTATTCATTTTTAATTGATTAAAAATAGTTTCTGACTTTTAAAAATGCTGAAATTTTTTGTCAAACTTTGTTTGACCTTGTTGAACTTAGGATAAATCATTTGGACTTTCCAAAGTTGATTTGAAGTGATTTTGAAGTTTGACCTTTCTTTAATATTTTAATTCAAGTTTATTTTTTAAATATTAAAAATGTCAAAAATATTTTGTTCATTTCTTGACTTCCAATCTTCATCCCACTTCTGTTTTTGATAGTTTGACCATGATCCTCAATGTCATTGGACAACACTTGTTGATTGGTACATTCCATTTCACTTAATGCATCTTATGTTCTTCATTTCCATTATCCATCTCCTCCTCCTCCTTCTTCTTCTTCTCTTTTGGATCAATGAGTTAAAGGTTGATAAGTTAGCATTGATTAGGGAGGTTCAATCTTCCTTGATTCAAATCTAATTCATCTTGATCAATTGATCAAGTGAATGGCTTTGCATTAAGGATAGATTGCCTTCTAAATCATGCAAAGGACTTAAACCAATACAAGATCATTTCTCTTCTTCTTGTTGGCATGGCAAGTTGTTGGAACTTGGTTCACTAATCAAGACTTCTAACTTGTGTTGTTACCTACATTATTATTGACCGGCCTCAGATAGTTGTGACTTCTACATAAGTCCAATTACGATTGCTTAACATAGCGCTAAATTTTCCTTATGGCACACTAACTATTAACACTAACCATTAACCATTAACTTTACTTTTTGTACTTTACTTTTATGCAATTTACTATTCTTGTACATATTATTCATTTGTTTTTCCCTTTGCTCACTTGAGCACATGTTTATGTTAATGCAATTTGCCTTTTGCTCACTTGAGCATATAATTGTGTATATACTATTGTGGTTGTGTGTTTGTTTTGATTGTTGTGGACCAAATGCAAAAATGGACAAATGGACATAGACTTTAGGACCTTCCCCAAGCTAATGGAGTTTGAAGAGCAACTAGGCCTCATGCCTTTAGAGTGCTTAAAATGTCAAAGAGCAACTAGGCCTCATGCCTTTAGAATGCTTAAAGCTTGAAGATGAGCATTGAAAAGATTAAATTCTAAACTCCCTCTTGTCCATTCTTTGATTGCATTATGGAACTTTTTAATGTGTGTGTTGTTATGCTAGGGATTCCAACATTGAGCCAAATTGAGGAACCATTGCCATGAGTTTCTAAGAGAGAGAGATCTAAAAGCCATTGGAAGATTCCTAGGAGCTTGTTATGATTGTGTGCTTGCTTGCTTGCTTGAGTATTTGTCTATCTTGCTTATTCCAAAGGATGGGAGCTACTTGGATCATCAATATGATCTCAAGAGAGGAACTCCATTTGTGGTCTTGTTTCTTATCCCTTCTCTCTTGTATGATTAGGACTTTAGCCCTTCTTCTTCTTCCCTTCACTCTAACCCAAGCCAAAACTTTTGTGCAAACATTTAACCTTTGTTTTCAAACATTAGAAACCTAAGCCTTATGCTTTTGATTTTCAAACTTTCTTTTCATAACACTTATTTTGAATTAAACTTTTAAATCAACTTTGACCATATTTTATAAATACTTTTCATTGGTTAGTACCACTCTTTCAAATACTTTTGTGGTTTCAATGGCCACTTTCTTAATAAAAATTTTCATAACCTTTAGCTATTAGGTTTGATTTATCCTTGAGGTAGATGTAATGCTCACCTATATCCTTAGTGATGGACAATGAGTTTTCCATGCTTATTATAGGGTTAACCCCTCACTAGCATGTTGAAGCTATCCTCACATGGTGGATTTGTGGTTTTAGGTTGAGTTTTCTCACTTGGATAACAAAAGACCTTAAGGCTTTTGGACCAATCAATTCACCAACTCATTTTGAGATTTTTACCCCGAACTACGAGGTTTTGATCCTAATCTTTTTAAGATGGTACGTAGGCAATGGGTTTATCCATCCAAACACAAAATGTAAATAAACTTGTATATTCTTTTCTCATCTCTTCAATCATTGTTTACACAAATAAATTTTCACAAAAATACCAACCTTACAACAAATGTGAAAAGGTCTCCCTAGGAGTACCTAGGATGTTTTGGGTGCTTAAAACCTTCCCATTGCATAACCAACCCCCTTACCCAGATCTCTGACATTTTTACTAGTTTTTGATTCGATAAAACTTTTAGGTTTTTGTTCGCTTTCTAACCATTCCTTTGGATAAATAGAAGTGCGGTGGCGACTCGACTTGTATGATTTACCTTAGATTTAGTCAATATCTCTAATGGTAACGAATACCCCGCTACAGAAAAGTGGCGAATCTGCTGGGGAGCATTTGCCTAGTGGGTTTTGCCTACTTTTCATATTTGTTGTATTGTATTGTATATTGTTTGGTGACATGTTGACTTGTGTGGAGTTATTCCTTAGGATAGGAGAATGGCATAGTCTTGTTGACTTGTGTGGAGTTATTCCTTAGCAAGTTGACTTGCAAGCCCATTCACTTGGTGGAGGTCATGTTGGGATCAATAATGTCACACGAGTAGTCGTGGTTAGACATTACTCTTCCCAATATAGACCTTAGAAGCCAAGGACCTTAGTTTACCAAGCCTATCTTGGCCTATTCTTAGGATGTAGTGCGGAAGTCGTTCAAGTGTAAGATTTGATACGATTGTTACGCGATACTACACTCATAAGAGTCTCTCTTGAGAATATTTTGGGAATACGGGTAGTCGTTTCTCCGATAATATCCGAAAGATGGGATGATGACTATGGGAACCTCTTGTAGAACATGTTTGGCAGGTTAAACCCTAGTACACTCCCTTTGGGTGGTTCTTAACCGAGACTCCATGCTCGTGATTTGCAACAAACCCTTGATTCTTGGTTGATCCATTCATGTATCCTTAATATCTATGGAACTTGGGTGTTGATAAGGTGTAAACCATAATCCACCAAAATGGATGATTGGTATTAAGGATAGTGTGATCCATCCCATGACCTTTGTTTGGTGTGCTTTGCTTGATCCTTGAGTGTGATTGTTGCATTCATGCATTCATGCACCCATTTGCATCCATATTATCAAAATAATAAGAAAATCTTCAAGGAACTTAAGAGGTCTATTTGCAAATTTTCAGACATGGAAAGACAAAGAAGGAATACAAAGAAGTACAGTTTCAGACAACCAAACTTGAAAGAGCTAAGGAATTTGACATCCTATGTATTATATCCTTTGGGTTTCAAAGCTCGTTTTGGGAAGCTTCTTTCTCTTCTGACTACTCAGGTGGACGAAGGGTTTATGAGTGTATTGGTGCACATTTTCGGATTTTCAGCTTTTACCCACACTTGAGGAGTATGCTTATCTTGTGGGCATACCTATTCTAGACCAATTGTCGTTCAGTGGCTTGGAAAGTATTCCTACTTCTCGAGAGATAGCTGATATGTTGCATAGAGATGAATCTCTGGTTGGTGCTCATATGACTACCAAAGGTGGAATTCAAGGTCTTCCTTCTGAGTTCCTCATTGCTCAAGCTACCATGTATGGGAAGGCCATGAGTGAGGACGCCTTTGAGGCCATATTTGTACTTCTCATCTATGGGTTAGTGTTGTTCCCCAACATCGACAAGTTTATGGATGTGAACGCTATTAGGATTTTCTCTACTCTTAATCCCGTTCTGACTCTGTTAGGTGACACTTATTTCTCTTTGCATATGAGGAATGCAAAGGGTGGTGGTGCCATTGTGTGTTGTTTGCCTCTGTTGTATAAGTGGTTTATTTCTCACTTACCGCAGACGGTCGCCTTCAACGAGAACAAGGGATGTCTATGGTGGTCCACGAGACTTATGTCTCTCACTAATGATGATATCTCTTGGTACAATCGCGTGTATGATGGTGTGCAGATTATCGACTCTTGTGGTCAATTCTCCAATGTACCTCTTCTTGGTACATGTGGTGGAATTAGCTACAACCCCGTTTTGGCACGTCGTCAGCTTGGGTTCCCCCTAAAGGATAAACCCAATAACATTCTGTTAGAGGGTGTGTTCTTTCAGGAGGGTAAAGATCCCCAAGGCTTGAAGAGCAGGATGGTTCGCGCTTGGCGCAAGATTCATAGGAAGGGAAGGAAGGAGCTGGGACCGAAGAATTGTGTCACTTTGGAACCTTACACTGCTTGGGTTAGGAGGAGAGCTTCTGATTACCTCATGCCGTATGAATATCCGAGACCTACACCTTTGGTTATGGCTGGGCCTTCAACCCTCCCTGACCAAGGAGTAGAGGAGTTGAGAGACGAAGACCGTTCACGTGCTTGGATCCGTGAACGAGAAGAGTTGCTTCAGCAAATCAAGGAGAAGGATGCTTTGATTGAGTTCCTCGAGCATCAGGTTATTGATGATCCTAATGATGCATGGACTTCTCTACTTCCTTAGTCTTCCAAGTTTTGGAAGACGATCGACTCACCAAGGAGAAGGCAGATATGGAGGCAGCCTATGAGGAGGAGGTGAAGAGGCTTCGTGCATCTTATCTTCCTGTGTCCCGAGCTTTAGATGATTGTTTCTAGGGATCTATAAGATGATTATTTTCCTTTTCTCTCGTATTGTATTTGGTTACCAATGCTGTACTTCTTTGGTGTAAAAATATTTTCCAGATATTATGAGATGTTTCCATATATGATAAAAGTATAATATTTCCCAAAATTTGCAAATAGAACTCTAAAAGTTCCTCTGATATAAAAAAAACAATTCATATTGTTGCATTACACGAAAAACCGGCGGGAAAACGAAACAACAGAGCCGCCACCGTGCGTTATTTATCCCAAAGGAGGGAAAGGAAACGCTCGAAGTAAACCTGGAAAAGACATGGTCTCGCGACCAGAGAGAGATGGGATCGGGAGTCGGTTATGCGAAGGGAAGGTATTAGCACCCCTACGCATCCGTCGTACTCGACGGGATCCACGCACAAAAGAAAGGATAAGGTTGCTAGAAACACTGCTCACAAACTGCACAAGACTGGAATCAAACACAGAAAGACAAAAGAAACGGGACTCGGCAGGGTATCGCATCCTGGGCCTACGTAGTCTGTCAAGCACAGACATCAGAGTCGACGTAGTTCAGGACAAGGGGAAACGTGCTCGCTAGGATGTCGCATCCTATGCATACGTATCTTCTTTGATTGAAGAAGAATCAGAGCACTCGTAGCTCGGCTAACGCACGCCAAACAAAACACAAACAGGAAACCGACTGCCAATCGCTGGACTTACGTCAGACTCCACGCCAACAGGCGAACATGGAAACCGAATGCCAATCGTTGGACTTACATCAGACTCCGAACCAACAAACCCACACTGGAAACCAAATGCCAATCGCTGGACTTACATCAGATTCCAAGCACACAACAAACACACACAGACAGGAAACCGACTGCCAATCGCTGGACTTATGTCAGACTCCAACTCAACACAAAGGAGAAAACAAAAGGAAAAGGGCGCCCGGAGACATCAGCTCATCTCCTGCCTGCGTACCTCATCTGGTATGAGGATCAGGGTGACGTAGTTCCCCTACGGAGGGAAAAAGGACTAGCCTAACCAGATACAATGGGAGACACAAACTACTAGGGAGACTACGACTCGAGCCTAGAATTTATCATGCATACGATCCCTATGTTAAGGTTTCTATCTAACTTGCATAGGGAGCAAGTTATCCTAAACAGCACAGACAAAGACATACAAGCACACAAAGCAAGCACACACACTATATGCACACAATTGGGCTCATACAAGGTTAGGCTGTGAAACACAAGCCAATTGGAATCGGGTGTAGTTAGCTCTTAACCCTAACATTGAGAGTTAGGGTGAAGCAGATGAAATGGGAAGTGAGGGTAAGACCTCACAGCTCTTATCCCTGGCCTGGGAGAGTTTCAGACAAATGAAAGTGTGGGAGTTCAGAAAGTAGGAACTCTTCTCCACATATGACTGACACAACAAAGATCTTGGGTTAATATCCACAATGCATCAACACATGGTGTGAGCAAAGTGGATGACACACTGAATAGCAGGAGATGGATTGCACATCTCTTTTATCTGCCAATTGCCTCTTAAGAGGTCTTTACCTGCTTGGCACAAAGATAAACATTCACAAGCATTGCCTCTTAAGGAGGGCTTCAGACAGGTGCCTGCCCACATAACAGGACAGGTCTTCCAGACTACATGAAGTCAGAGAGTTATACCTCAGTGGTTAAGCAACCAAGCTAAGCAAAAGCAAGTTCAAAAGAACTCAAAGCAACTTAGGTACCTGAAAAAAATCTAAACTAATCAGTTTACCATTCAAACAATTAGACAGACAACAGTCAATCACATAATCAGACAGATAAGGCATTAGGCAACAATGTGCACGCCACAAGCCAATAGGCACAACACAAATAACTTGGCATCAACCTACAAAACAACATAAGGTTAGCCAACATCAATCAACTAATCAACTCAAATGAGTGAGCAACTCCAATCATGGCAATGTGCTTCTTAACCTGAAATCCACAATCCAAACAGTGAGTCCAAACCACTAGGTCAAAGTCTAGGGTCAAAAACAGGTCAAACATTCAAAACAGAACATGAAATTTAACACGAATAAACTTCAATCAATCAAGAACACAATCCAAAAGGTCCCATATCAATATCATATACCAAAAGCATTTCATGAACCAAACATGGCAAGGTATGCAAATTGTGATCACATTGTGACATCAGAAGAAACAAATGCACATTAAATCAAAAATGATTCAAATAATCTTGGCAAAATTCATGAGTAAACAGGACATACAACATGATCATCACACGAAAAATTAGAGGAATTGGACATCGTTAAGCATGATAATCACATAGCATAAGTCAAGACAAGGACAACAAGCACATGTGTGACACAAATTGTCACACCAAGTTAGCATAGGCATAAAACAGAAATGGTAATTGGTAAAAAGCTCAAAACATAGCCAAAACAACACTCAACATGTCTAGAAATAGTGTGCAAAATTTCACAAGCATTGGATAAGGAACAAGCATTTCACAATCAAATGAAGTTCAAGGCAATGTTAAAGCTCAAATGTGACCAATCAGAATGAAAAATCTCAATTAAATCAGAAATAATCCCAAAAATTCCAACAAAAATCATGAGCAATCACAACATCTATAGCATGCATCATACAAAAAATCAGGACAATTGGATATCATTTGGCATGGAAAACTCATCAATCAAATTGAACATCACAAGGTGTGACACAAATTGTCACACCTAACTTAGCACATTCATAAAACAGCAATGGTAATTGATAAAAATACCAAATCAACACCATAAGGTCTAGCAATGTGTCTAGTTATAGCATGCAAAATTTCATGAGCATTTGATAAGAATCAAGCATTTCACAAATGATATAGCAAGGCAAGGTCAAGCAAGCATACATGTCCAAACATCCTAGCACAAAAAATTATCCAACCATGCACAATTTTGGAATTAATGCTCAAAAAAGTAGTAGACAAAAGCAGGATCACAATGCAAAAAATCTCATAATTTTTGGATGATTTTTCAAATTAATATGAATTTTGCAAGATGAAGAAAAATTAAAAAATGAGATGTGAAGCATGTATATGAAATAGGAGGGAAATGGAAAATCATGAAAAGCATTTGAAATTCTGGCGCAATGGGGAATCGAAGTGAGGAACATTTCAAATAAAGGCGCCAGGCTGAATGAAACTCAGCGTTTCATTAATCCTACGTGGCCTGGCAAATGAATCTAAGCCAATCAAGCTGCCAAACACGCGCCTATGTGGACCAATGCATGACCTGCCCTAACTAAACACATGCAAACACAGAAAAACGCTCTCTAATGGATTAAAACAGTGGCCAAAGCATGAATATCATCATCTTCATCGCGCGCAGCATATGAACAGTAACCATCTTCATGCATCAAGAACAAATTTACCAGAAATGGAAATCAAGCACATCAATGTGTAAATTTTTCACTCTAGGTCACAAATCCATGCATGGTTTAGCCTAATTCCAACTATCATGAGAGATTCGAAGCCAACAACATTCATGCACAAAACTTTAAACAACCCTAACTCATTCAATTTTGCATGGAATTTCATGGTTTAAAGCTCAGAGTAACCAGCATCACAAGATCTACAACAATAGCATAATAATTTTAAGAAATAAAGAGATCGATTCTGTAACCTCTTGAAGTGCAGAATTGGAATTGGATGAATTTAGGCCTTGTGATGCTTCAATGTTCCTCCAGGATGCTTGTATGAGTGATTGGAATAGAAATTGAGACTTAATTGCACACGAATCTACCAAAAATCGAATTCACCATTGTTGTTCAAAGCTTCGAGCATGCTTCCATACAACACCAAATCTCTTGATTCCACGTGCCAAATTGCTCCACAACACTTCAGGACCAAGGATTAAGCAAGAAAAATGGATTGAATGTGAAGAAATTTCAAGAAATTTTTGAGAGAAAGTTTGATGAAATTTTTCTAGATCTGAAAAATGAGTTATTGTTAATGCTGAAAACTGTTTGGGTTTGCTTATATATGTCCCACTAATCACTCTTTTAATCATGCTTAAGCCATTTGGTAAGTGTAATTAGCAAAATGAGGTGTAGGTGTAAAATGTGATTTTCACCCTATGCATGAAAATGCATGTGAACAGTGCACGAAATTTCCATTCAATTTCACTCAAAATGCTGTTTTGGAGCCAAAGGCAATGGTGAAATGTGTAAATGATGCACAAAATTTGAATTACATAATTTCCCTCCAAAAATCAAGTGATTTACCAAATGCTCATGTGAATGTAATTCATGTCATGTAATGCATGTTTTGGAAAATAGAGGTCAAAAGGAGAAGAATGCAAAAAGAGCCATCCAATTTGGAGCTTTGGTTTGAAAGTTATGCTCATTTGAATCTTCAAGTACACTTTGCCATGTTTTGATCATATCTCCTTAACCACACATGAGAAATCCATGATCTTGGAAGTTTTGGAAATGGGAGAGAAAGATCTTCAACTTTCATGTTGGACAAAATTTCATTTTAAGCTTTCTTAATGATGTAATCTTGAGTTGAAGTTGGTCAAAAACCTTTCCATTTTTGGAAAGTTCAAATTACAGGTCACTTGCTATTTTTGGAAAGTCTTGATCGGACCTCAAATTCTTTAATGTTGATGTTTGAAATGTCAAATGAGACTTGTTTGAACATGAATGAGGCATCGCTGACCATCTCCCACCTCCAAATCCATAGTTGAATTGATAGTTGACTTCTGTTGACTTTTTAGGGTTTCAGATGATTTGCACATGTACTTATGATCTCTGAGCCTTCAATGCTTGGCCAAAACACCTCAAAATGATCTTTGAATCATGTGAACTCATGGGAATCACCCTAGGGCTTTAATCTCATGGACAATGCTCTTGCTTGCTTGCACAGTTGAATCTTCTAACCAGTCTGACTGATGACATGATGGACTATGCAATGGTAATGCAATCTTAATGACCTAAAATGAAAATGTATATACAAATGGGAGGTGCAAATTTGAGGTGCTACACATATGCACAAACATTGCATGCATCATTTGCATAAGCAAGTTTTGTTCCCGGCTTCTTGTCTTATGGTCTAACTATGTGTTCTTCATTTATTTTGAAGACAAGCTGACTCACCGGTACTACACAAGAGCCAACTCTTCGAGACTGATGGATCATTTGGAACAAGAGAACCGCGAGCTGAAAGAAGAGGTAGCCAGATTGACTACCCTGATGGAGTCATTCTTGGCCGCTCAGAGCCAGTCTTCTCCAACACCTGTAACTCCTCCCCAGAGGACAGTCATTTCTGAGATTGCAACTTCTACCGTGTCTGCTGCAACAGCTCACTTTGCGCCATCTATGCCAGCCGGGTTCCCTTGGGGAATGCCCGCAAATTTTATGCCAGAGGGTTTTGCTCCTACTCTTGCTTCTTTGCCGGCATCTAGCCCGGTCCTTTCAGTGCCACCTCCCACTGTGCATACATTACCAAGAGTTGAAGATACCATCTACCATTCTGAGCCATCTGAGGGCCCATACGTTTATGAGAAGATGGATGACATGAAAGATCAATTCCTTGAGCTTCGCAAGGAACTGAAGACCTTGAGGGGAAAGGACCTCTTTGGTAAAAGTGCTGCTGATTTGTGCCTCATGCCCAACGTGAAGATCCCTATTAAATTCAAAGTACCTGACTTTGAGAAGTATAAGGGAAACACATGCCATCTAATCCATCTTGTGATGTATGCTCCCAAGATGTCGACGCAAACTGATAATGACCAACTGCTCATCCACTATTTCCAAGACAGTCTGTCCGGTGCCGCTCTCCGGTGGTACATGGGTCTGGAAAGTTCGAACATCCGCTCTTTCAACGATCTTGGCGAGGCCTTCGTCAAGCAATATAAATACAATATGGATATGGCTCCTGATAGGGACCAGCTGAGGGCAATGTCCCAGAAAGAGAAAGAGACCTTCAAAGAATACGCCCAGAGGTGGCGCGAGTTGGCAACTTAGATAGTGCCACCCCTTGAGGAGAAAGAGATGACCAAGATATTTTTGAAGAGCTTGAGTTTGTTCTACTACGAGAGAATGATAGCCAGTGCTCCCTCAGACTTCACCGAGATGGTGAATATGGGAATGAGACTGGAAGAGGGGGTCCGTGAAGGACGTTTAACTCGAGAGGAAGGCTCTTCAGCAAAGAGATATGGAAGCTTTGCGAAGAAGAAGAAGGGAGAGACACATGATGTGTCTTCCCATGTCAAGAGAAGACCCTCTATGAAGAGGAAGATTGCCCGCCCGGTCAAAAACCAACATCAGGTGGCTCATATAGCACCTGTTTTCAGGGAATCTCAGCATTATCAACAACAACCACAATCTCAGCAATATCAGCAACAACAACAGCATCCACAACAGCAGGCCTACCAGCCTCGAAACAACAACAACAATGCCAACACCAGCTATGAGAGGAAGAGGGTCACCTTTGATCCAATTCCGATGACTTATGCTGAACTCTATCCATCCCTGATTGATAGAAAGTTCATCACTCCGCGAGATCCTCCCGCTGTACCTGCTAACCCCCAATGGTGGTACAAGCTAGAACTTCATTGCGTATATCATTTCGGTGCTCCTGGACATAACGTGGAGAATTGTTATCCCTTGAAGACCAAGGTGCAAGACCTTGTGAGAAGTGGGATTTTGTTTTTCGAGGACGTAGGTACGAACGTGAAAAAGAACCCATTGCCCGAGCATGGGAAATCTGTCAATATGGTCAAGGGCTGCCCTGGCAAATACAAAGTCAAATATGTCAGTCATATCCGACAATCGCTGGTTGAGATGCATCGCTTGCTGTGTGACTATAGCCATTATGAGCATGGCCACGATAGATGTCGAGTCTGTTCTGTTAATCAGAGAGGTTGCCGCCAGGTGCGCAAGGATGTTCAAGAAATGCTGGATGAGGGAGTCATTGAGATCCTTCAAAACAGAAATGTTGATGAAGATGCCGTTGATGTCAACGTAATTTCTCCGGTATTCCGGATACCTGAGCCTGTTGTCATCAAGTATGATGGTAGCAAGCAAAAGGTTTTTTCTGCTCTGACTATTAAGCCAGCCGGACCTGTACCGTACTCCTCCGAGAAGGCGGTCCCTTATCACTACAATGTTGTAGCAGTGGAAAATGGGAAAGAGGTGTCCCTGCCCTCTTCATCCGTCGTTAATATTGCTGACGTTAGTGGCTTGACCCGCAACGGTCGTGTTTTTTCGGCCCCGTTGAAGCCTGAAGCTGATGTTCAAGGAAGTGTTGATACTGGTTTTATTGAACGCCCGATTGGGAATGCTATGAGCGCTCCGAATCCGGCACTTGCTGTTAAACCCTCCTCTACGTTGAGAACTCCTGCTTCTGCTGGCCCGAGTTGCAATACGAGAGAAGATTGTGATGAGATGCTGAGACTCATCAAAAGAAGCGAGTACAACGTTGTAGATCAGCTTCTACAAACGCCATCCAAAATATCTGTGTTATCATTGCTATTGAATTTAGAACCACACCGGGAAGCTCTATAGAAGATGTTGGATGTGGCGTACGTGGATCACGACGTCACGATAGAGCAATTTGACAGTATTGTTGCAAACATCACCGCTTGTAACAATTTAAGTTTTTGTGACGCTGATCTCCCCGAGGAGGGAAAAGACCACAACCTGGCATTACACATATCTACGAGCTGCAAGGATGATGCCATGTCCAATGTGCTGGTGGACACTAGGTCATCATTGAATGTATTTCCGAAGTACACTCTTACGAAGTTGTCATATCAGGGGCCTCCCATGAGGCATAGTGGAGTAGTTGTGAAGGCTTTCGATGGGTCTCGCAAAGCTGTGATTGGTGAGGTTGATCTCCCAGTCAAAATCGGACCGAGTGATTTCCAGATTACCTTCCAGGTGATGGACATTCACCCATCGTATAGCTGTCTCCTAGGCAGACCATGGATTCACGAGGCTGGCACCGTGACATCCACCCTACACCAGAAACTGAAATTTGTAAAGAATAAGAAGCTGGTGGTGGTATGGGGAGAAAAGGCTCTCCTGGTAAGCCATTTGTCTTCCTTCTCTTATATAGATGCTGGTAAGCCATTTGTCTTCCTTCTCTTATATAGATGCTGAGGATGAAGTTGGAACTTCATTCCAAGCTTTATCAATTGCTGAACCTGTTGAGAAGAGAACTCCTTCATTTACTTCCTACAAAGATGCAAAGTTGGCCATTGAGCATGGTGCAACTGCCGGTTTAGGGCAAATGATCCAGTTGGAAGACAACAAGTCCCGGGCTGGCATAGGTTATTCTTCTGGGGTCTTCAACAAGCAAGGATTGTTCAAGAGTGGAGGATTCATCCACACTAGTCAAGACGAAGAGGCTGCTGCCATTTTGGAAGAAGAGGAAGAGGATTCTGGCAATTTCATCATCCCTGGAGGGGTCTGCAATAATTGGGTCGCTGTGGATATTCCAACAGTTATCCATAAGTCAAAGTAATGTTCATTGTGTTTAAAAACCCTTCTCCCATGCCAAAAGGAGAAGTGATGACATTGTTGGCACATAAATACAGTGATGTTTTCATTCAATAAATTCATGTTAAATGTTTGTTTCTTTCCAATTATTTTCCCTTTTTGCTTTTGCATGAAATTGGTGATCACATAAAACCCTAAAAAAAATAATAAGAATAAAATCAATCTTTTCATCTGCATAATGATTTGCTTTGTTTGAATTTTAAGATCTCTTTTATATCCAAAATATTATGTAGGTTGATCAAACCCATTGAACATAATGATCCAACACCATCTCCCAACTTTGAGTTCCCTGTATTTGAGGCGGAAGAAGATGATGTTGAAGAGATTCCTGACGAGATTACCCGTCTACTTGAGCATGAAGAGAAGATCATTTAGCCGCATCTTGAGAATCTGGAAACAGTCAACTTGGGGTCTGAAGATTGTGTGCGAGAAGTGAAGATTGGGGCACTCCTGGAAGAATATGTTAAGAAGGGATTGATTGAATTGCTACAAGAATATGTTGATGTCTTTGCCTGGTCATATGAAGACATTCCTGGTCTAGATACAAATATCGTGCAACATTTCTTGCCTTTGAAGCCTGAGTATGTGCCTGTGAAGCAAAAGCTCAGAAGAACTCACCCGATATGGCAGTAAAGATCAAGGAGGAAGTTCAAAAGCAAATTGATGCGGGGTTTCTGGTGACTTCTACATATCCTCAATGAGTGGCCAATATTGTGCCCGTGCCTAAGAAAGATGGAAAAGTCCGGATGTATGTGGACTATAGAGACTTGAATAAAGCTAGCCCAAAAGATGATTTCCCTCTACCACATATTGATATGTTGGTAGATAATACAGCTAAATTCAAGGTCTTCTCATTTATGGACGGATTTTTCGGATATAATCAAATCAAAATGGCACCCGAAGATATGGAGAAGACAACATTCATCACACCTTGGGGAACATTCTGTTATCGAGTGATACCCTTCGGTTTGAAGAATGCCGGAGCCACGTATCAACGAGCTATGACTACCTTGTTTCATGATATGATGCATAAGGAGATCGAGGTATATGTTGATGATATGATCGCTAAGTCGAGAACGGAAGTTGAACATGTAGAGCACTTGTTGAAGCTTTTTCAGCGTTTGAGGAAATTTAAGCTTCGTCTGAATCCCAACAAGCGTACATTTGGAGTCCGTTCTGGCAAGCTTTTGGGCTTTATCGTTAGTGAAAGAGGTATTGAGGTTGATCATGCCAAGGTCAAAGCAATACAAGAGATGCCTGCGCCCAAAACTGAAAAACAAGTCCGGGGTTTTCTTGGCCGCTTGAATTATATTTCCATATTCATATCCCACATGACTGCCACATGTGCACCAATATTCAAGCTCCTTCGGAAAGATCAGTCTCATGATTGGACCGAGGATTGCCAGAAGGCCTTTGACAGTATTAAAGAATATTTGTCCGACCTCCGATTCTGTCTCCGCCTGTTGAAGGGAGACCATTGATTATGTATCTGACTGTTCTTGAAGACTCAATGGGTTGTGTCCTTGGTCAGCAGGACGAGTCAGGAAAGAAAGAGTATGCCATCTACTACTTGAGTAAGAAGTTTACTGATCGTGAGTCTCGGTACTCAATGCTTGAGAAGACATGTTGTGCTTTGGCTTGGGCTGCTAAGCGCTTATGCCAGTATATGTTGAATGATACAACTTGGTTGATATCCAAGATGGATCCAATCAAGTATATCTTTGAGAAGCCTGCTTTAACAGGAAGGATTTCCCGTTGGCAGATGTTGTTATCTGAGTATGATATTGAGTATCGGGCTCAGAAGGCTATTAAAGGTAGTATTTTGGCAGACCACTTGGCACATCAACCAATTGAAGATTACCAGTCAGTTCAGTATGACTTCCCAGATGAAGAGATTCTGTATTTGAAAATGAAAGATTGCGATGAGCCTACACTCGATGAAGGGCCAGAACCTGGTTCCAGATGGAGTATGGTATTTGATGGCGCTGTAAATCAATACGGAAATGGTATTGAGGCAGTGATTATTACTCCTCAGGGCACACATTTTCCTTTTACAGCAAGGCTAACTTTCAAATGCACGAATAATATGGCTGAGTATGAGGCCTGTATCATGGGATTGGAGGAGTGAATTGTTCTTAGGATCAAGCATCTTGATGTTTATGGTGATTCGACCCTCGTTGTTAATCAGATTAAGGGTGAATGGGAAACGAATCAGCCCGGCCTCATCCCATATAGAGATTATACGAGGAGGATTTCAACGTTCTTTACTGAGGTTAACTTCCATCATATTCCTCGAGATGAGAATCGGATGGCAGACGCTCTCACTACACTTGCTTCAATGATTGTAGTCAGACTTTGGAATGAAGTCCCCAATATCACTGTGATGCGCTTGGATAGACCAGCTCATGTATTTGCAGTAGAGGAGGTGCAAGATGATAAAACGGGGTATTATGATATCAAGTGTTTCCTTCAGAACCATATTTACCCGCCTGGGGCATCTGTGAAAGATAGGAAGACTTTGAGAAGATTATCTGGAAGTTTCTTACTCAATGGTGATGTGCTTTATAAAAGAAATTTTGACATGGTGCAGCTCAGATGCGTGGATAGACACGAAGCAAACCTGTTAATGACTGAGGTCCACGAGGGCTCGTTTGGTACACATCCCAATGGACACACCATGGCTAGAAAGATATTGAGAGCATGCTACTATTGGCTAACAATAGAGTCTGACTGCTGCAAATACGTGAAGAAATGCCATAAGTGTCAGATTTATGCGGACAAGATTCATATTCCTCCAACACTTCTGAATGCGATTTCATCACCATGGCCTTTCTCCATGTGGGGAATCGACATGATTGGCATGATAGAGCCGAAAGCATCCAACGGTCACAGATTCATTCTCTTAGCAATCGATTACTTCACCAAATGGGTTGAAGCTGCATCGTATGCAAACGTGACCAGGCAGGTGGTCGTGAAATTTATCAAGAATCAACTCATATGCCGTTATGGTGTGCAAGATAAGATCATTACTGATAATGGATCTAACTTGAACAACAAAATGATGAAAGAGCTGTGTAGCGAGTTCAAGATAGCACATCATAATTCTTCTCCTTACAGACCCAAGATGAATGGGGCTGTTAAAGCTGCTAATAAGAATATCAAGAAGATTATCCAGAAGATGGTTGTTACGTACAAAGATTGGCATGAGATGCTGCCATTTGCCTTACATGGATATCGTACTTCTGTCCGCATTTCAACAAGGGAAACCCCTTTCTCGCTTGTTTATGGCAATGAGGTTGTACTCCCAGTAGAGGTGGAGATCCCATCAATGAGAGTTTTGATGGAAGCCAAGTTGACTGATGCTGAATGGGTTCAGAGTCACTATGACCAGCTGAATTTGATAGAAGAGAAGAGATTGACTGCCATGTGCCATGGCCAGTTATATCAACAAAGGATGAAGAAAGCCTTTGATAAGAAGGTCAAGCCTCGTGTGTTCCGAGAAGGTGACCTTGTGCTCAATAAAGTCTTGTCTTTCGCGCCCGATTCCAGGGGCAAGTGGACTCCAAACTACGAAGGCCCATATGTTGTCAAGAGAGCCTTTTCAGGCGGTGCATTAATACTTACAACTATGGATGGGGAGGATTTCACTCGTCTTGTGAATTCAGATGCAGTCAAGAAATACTTCGCCTAAAAAATAAAAATAGAATAACTCGCTAAGTTGAAAACCTGAAAGGGCGACTTAGGCAAAAATGAGCGTCTCGGTGGATTGAAAACCCGAAAGGACGGTCCAGGCAAAAATTAGAGACATAAAAAATTTGAATATATGTATCCCGCTAGATTGAGTACCTCACCCTGAGGCAATCTAGGCAAAAAATAGGGACTTGGCAAGTAACTGCATCCTGGCAAGACCATGTTCTACAAACTGTCATCTGTCATAGATTCTCGCTCAATCATTGTCAATCGAAGCTTCAAATACATCGGATTCAAAATTGGTGGAGAAATGGTCATTATGTTCAATGTAGCCCTTTTCCAATATATATCACCAATTTCAAATTTGTAAAGATCTATGGAGTCTTGCCATTTGCAGACTACCGTTCCATCAAATAAATTTTGAGCCTTTATCCAATTATTTACACTCTTATTTGTTTCTATTCAGCAAATGTTTGCATGTTTTTAATTGAGAAATATCATTGTTTAAAGTTTTCATAATTTGTTTTTAAACAAAGTGAACATTCACAATGATGAAGGGATACTGGGGATGTCTTCAGTGCTCTCCCAAGGATGGTAAGATCCTCGACAGGGTAAGACATTTGTTCATATTCCTGGCATGTTTGTATCCTCTTCCTCCGAAACCTTTTTGTGGTATCCTCTCCCGAGCAGAAGATATGCAGTTCCCTTTTCCCCTCAGCAGATGAAATCCTGGGTAGGGATAACATTTGGAGGACCCTTGGAAGTTTCTAGTTGGTGTTTTATCCCCACAAGGATCCATCATCTCCTTCGATAGTTTCCCCAGTGAAATCGCCATGATCATGTTCTCAACAGGAATGACTGATGCTCATTCCCCTGCAGAGATCTTTGTCGTCCTGGTTTTCTCTCTAGAGATGTAGTACCGGATGTTTGTGTTTGGTTCGTTGGACCTGTTTGTGTTAGAAATGTCGGTTTGTCAGCATTCATTGTAACACCTCAAAATTTGCCCTCCTCTTCTTGGGACTAGCTTGGGTCATTGCATTTCATATTTTAGGATATTAGGCATCATTTTGCATACCATGGAAATAAGAAAGTCATCCTCCAAAGCCTTTTCAGAAGATGGAGAAGTCACATGATTCAAGCCTGAGGGGCTCTATGAATTGATCATCAACCATCTGAGGGGTTTGTACTTCAATTAGGGTTTCCTGATCCTTCAAAGGTCTTGAGAATTATCTTATTTGCAAGGGTATATTATCATCATCATGGTTCTATCATCCTCAAGGGCTTCATTGTTCATTCTTAAGTTCCTTTGGATTAGGGTTTTAACCTCTGATCAACCTTGATCAGTTGCATTCTTTCAACCAGGGTTTCTCAAGGAGATGAGGCATTCTATTGAGATGGAGATCACATGGGTATCATATTGAGCTTACATGAGCTAGGGGTTCATTTCTGAGCCATTTCCCCAAGTGGTAGAGGCTCAAGCTTATCAGAGCATGTCAAGGGCATCTGAGGACCCCGGAAAGTCAACTGAGGGCTATGAGGTGGGCAATGAGTTTCACAACACCTCAATCATGTTCAAAAGAGGTCCATTTGTCATTTCAAACACTTACCTTGAAGATTTTGAAGTCATTACAAAAGTTTCCCAAAATGGAAAGTGACCTGTAATTGAAAGTTTCCAAAAATGGCAAGTTTTTGGTCCACATTCAACTTAACTTATCTACATCAAAGAAGCTTCAAATGGATTTTTGGTGAACATGAAAGTTTAAGATATTTCTCTCCTCTTTTCAAAAAGTCCTATATCATGTCCATCTGATGAATGGTTGAGAAGTTATGGCCAAATAATCACAAAGTATGCATGGAAGTTCAAAGTGGCATAACTTTTGACTCAAATCTCAAAATTGGTCCACTCTTTTTGCAAAATACTTGTCATGACCAATACTTTCCAAATCAATCATTGCCTTGCTTGAAAAGAGTTCATATGATCATGTGTTCATTCATATGCATTTTGGAGGGAAAATTGACAATTTAAATTTGGTTGATGTTACAAACAATTTAACACTTCCATTGTGTTTATTGGATGATTTGGAGTGAAATTCAAGCTCAGCATGGCACTGTTCACGTGCACATTAGCCATGCTAGGTGTATTTGGCAATTTTGCATTACACCTTATATTTCCCTAATCATGTTTAGCCTTTGCAAATTGTGATTAACAGCATCATTACCAAGCCATATATAAGCCTAATTAGAACTGTTTTTGCTCATAACAACAATTCTAGATCTGAAAATTCATTTTCCCTCCAATTTTCTCTCTCTTTGATTTTCATTTTTTTCCACACAAGCCTTCAATCTCTTGGCATATTCATGATCCTTGTGCAATTCTGAGCAAGATCCAAGCATTATTCGTGACAATTGAGCAAGAGTTGAGCTGGTTCATGAACATTCATACATTGATGGAAGATTGAAATTAAGCTAGATCCAGTGGATTTCAAGTGCTTCTTCATACACAAAGCTTCAAGATACAAGTAGAGGAGAAGATCTGAACGTTTTGGAGGCTTGAACACGTGGATTTGAAGCACTGCCATTCCAAGTAAGTGAAATTTTCGTCCTCACCTTTTGATGTTTCATGTACATGATTAGGTAGATCTTGCACTGCTGAAGATGCTGATAGTTTTAGAATTTGAAATGGATAAGAATTGAGGAAGATATGATGAATTAAAGTTTGAGTGTTCATAATGTTTTTGATCGATCCATGCATGATAGGATGAATTAGGCTAGATGAGTGTGAGATTCGTGATCTACGTTGCGAGACGGTTCCAATGGTATATAGTTTGTCCAATTCTGGAATTTTTGTTCTTGAGCTCCGCCGTGGATCCATTGGAGAAGACGGTGGAAACCACCTTCCGTCGCCGCCTGGTTTTGACCTAGGGTTTGCGTACTAAACGCAGCGTTTTGGCAAACACTCTTGACCTGGCCTGGCGCGAGTTCGATACTCCGCTTCTGCATTTTGAGAATTCTAGTTCATTTTTCCTTCAGCGCGCTTGGAACCTAGCGCGCACTGGTTCGATCCTGGCATTTTGCAAGTTTTTGATTTATTTCATGAGCGCTCCTTTTTACCTGGCAGGCGCTGGTTCGAACCTGGTTGATTGTAAAATGCTCATGGTTTATCCAATTGCTGTGAAATTTGGTATGCTTGATCCTAACATGTGACATGATTTTTTGGCTTTTGTTTGGCATTTTTATCATTTGATACCACTGTTTTGGACACATAGACATGTGGTGTGACATTTGGTGTAACATTTTGTGCCCTACACTTGTGCATTTTCATTCATACATCAATTGACCCCTTCTGGATTTAATTTTTGGTATGATGCTTGTCCATAACATGTTAAACATAAAAAAATTCATGATCATTGGATGCTTTTCTATTTTAATGTGAACTTTCTATCTTTGATGCCCAATTTTGATCACATTGCTTGCCTTTGCCTTATCTTGTTCATGTGATGGCTTTGCCTTTTGAATTGGCTTTGGTCCTTTTGAGGACTCTTTCTTGTTTGATTGAATGTGCTTCATGTGAAATATTGACTTCTGTTTTGACTATTTGACTTGCCTTTGACCCTAGTCTCTGTACTAGTGGTTTGTACTTAACAATTGTGTTTTGTGTTTCAGGCTTGAGCATTTAACACTAATGGTTGATGTGATCTCATTACATGAGATGCCATTTGCTTTGATTACTAACTCTTGTTGTGTTGTAGGTCCATTGATGTGATGAACTCACTTGAGTGCTTGCATTTGTGACTTGCATTGTGTAGATATTGGAAAGTTCCACTGTTGTTGTCTGTTGGTTTTTTCTGTCTGAGATATTGACTGTTTGGCTTTTGTACAGGTACATTAGTCGCTTTTAGCTCTTGCTTGAGCTTTGCTTTGGAGTGTGGTTGATACACCATTGAGGTAGTTTAGCCTTCTCACTCCATGTAGTCTGGAAGCCCTGTCGCTTTTTGGCAGGCATTTGGCTGAAGTCCTCCTTAAGAGGCAATGTCTGTGATTGTTTACATTTGTGATGTTACTTGTTAAGTCCTCCTAAGTGAAGAGGCAATTGACAGATAGAAGGGATTAGCAATCAATCCCCTGTTATTCGTTGAGTCGTTCATTATGCTCGCGCTACGTGCTGATGCTCTTGAACAATGTACCCAAGATCTTGTATAGAGTCAGTCAAGTGGAATAGGGTCCCGCTTTCTGGACCCCCACGTTTTCTTTGATTTGAGCTCACCCAGGCCAGGGTTAAGAGCATGAGGTCTCATCCTCATTACCTTTCCTCAGCTTCACCCTAACTCTCAATGTTAGTGGTTAAGAGCTTCAGCATACCCCTACAGTTTTGGCTTGTTTGTCGAGGTTGATATGACCCCTCTTGACTAAAGCCCAACCATTTGTCTGAGCCTCTTGTTTGTATATAGAGTGTGATGATTGCTTTTGATGTGTTTATCTGCTTTCCACTTCTCATCTCCTTTTCTATAGGAGTCGTATGATCAACTTTCGAAGAAGTTGAGTGTATGTAGAGATAGACTCGAGTTGACTCGCATCCTATGTGAGTCAAACTCTTGTTAGAGACCTCAACCTAGGGTCTTTGTTTACATGACAACTATTAGGCTCGAGTCAGTCTCCCTTTTAGTTTGTTATTCCCCTGGTCTCTGGTTAGGAGAGAGTTTCTCCCCTGTTAAGGGGAACTACGTCGCCCTGATTCTCATACTAGATGAGATACGTAGGCAGAAGATCGAGCGAGATCTCTCCGGGAAACCTTTTGTTTTTTTGAGTGTGTTCAGCCTCTTTGTTTCTTTTGACGTCTCAGCGTCTCTGTGTTTGTGTGACAACTATTAGGCTCGAGTTCCAGACTCCCTATTAGTTTGTCAATCTGATAACCTTTGTCCTTGGTGTTTGCTGGTTAGCGTGTGCTACTGTTTGGAGTCGGATGTAAGTCCATGTATTGGCATTCTGTTTCCTTGTTTGTGGTTTTGTTCGGAGTCGGATGTTAGTCCATGTATTGGCATTCTGTTTCCTTGTGTGTTTTTGTTTGGAGTCGGATGTAAGCCCATGTATTGGCATTCTGTTTCCTTGTGGGTATTTCTTTTGACGTCTCAGCGTCTCTGTTTTGTGTTTTGTTTCGGCGTGCGTTAGCCGAACTACGACAGCTCTGATTCTCATTCCAGATGAGATACGTAGGCATAGGATGCGATGTCCTAGCGAGCATGTTTCCCATTTCCCCGAACTAAGTCGACTCTGATGTTTGTTTCTGACAAACTACGTAGGCCCAGGATGCGACATCCTGCCGAGTCCCCTTCCTCCATCTTCTTTCACCTGTTTTTATTCCAGTGCATGCATTTCTTTGAGAAGTTTATCAGCAACCTTTTCTTATTTCTTTTGAGCATGGATCCCGTCGAGTACGACGGACGTGAGGGGTGCTAATACCTTCCCCTTGCGTAATCGACTCACGTACCTTGCAATCTCTGGTTGTAAGACCGTTCCTTTCCCATTTCTTAGGTTAGTCCTGCGCTTCCTTTCCGTCATAGGATGAATAGCGTCGGTGGCGGCTCTGTAACATTGTTTTTTTCCGCCGGTTGTTTTTCGCGTTGCGACATTCATCATACATAAACCATGCATATATGCATAGTGATAACATTCTAATATTCATGTCGCATTATTTTCCATATATCTTTGTTTGTTATCTCTTGTTTGAGGGTATTGTATTTCCCCAAGCAGATGGTGGTGATGGATCTCTCCATATAGAGTCAGCACCATAAGCAGAAAGTGTTTATCCTTTCCTCCATAATCCCCACAGAGTTATGTCCTCGTGGATGACGGTTGTTTCTGTTTCCTTCTAACACATATATTGGGATGGAATTCCCCTTTGAGTTATATCCTCATAGGGACAAATCTTGCTCCATCGCGCCTATCTATTTTGATCCTAGATTGGCCCCTTATGTTTGTTTCCTGCACTTCCCCGTGGTCTAGATGAATAGTTGTTCATTAACCAGAAATTATCCATCTTTTCACTTGCGGAGACTGTGGTTTTCTACCCTCATACCGGTAGTTGTAAACCCTGTTTTATCCCCTGGCAGAGTTAACCTTTCTGTTCATCCTAACCGATGACGGTTACTTTTCCGTGGTTTTCTACCCAGTATCCGGTAGATGTAACTCCCTCCTTGACGGTTATCTTTATCCAATACTCGGTATTGATATTCCTTCACCCCTTTCTTTTTGAGCATATCTCCCAATAACCGGTGATATGTCTCATGGATCGTTGCCTTTGTCAATGTATCCCCAGTGAGTCATCTCTCATTTACCCTCTGTTGGTAATGATTATTTCTCCCCTGGATTGGTCATCATTATATACCTAATATTCGGTATCTCGATGTCCTTTTCTTTTCGGTCAATTTATCCTTTATTAACCCAGTAACCGGTTGTGGATAATCTTCCATGCGAGTATGCTATCTACGTTCTGACGGTAATAGATAGTATATCTCATGCACTCTTCGGTCGAAGTCTTTTGCTCTTCCCCAGTCGAGTAAGATTCGTATCCCTTTTGTGGAATCGAATGTCCATCCTATAATTGAGTTTGCTTTTAGCCCTCTTTTGGATGATGAGTGTCTTGGTAATATATCCCAATTCACGCTTTGGTTGGTCACCTATTATATGCCCATTAACCGGTATCCCTGGTGTTCCTTCCTCCCTGCTCCTTATTATGACTTTTTGTCCCTTGTGGAGTCGGATTTTCCTGAGCCGAAGTATACCTTTCTAGGTCTTCCTCAGATGGTTGCGGATGTTTGATATCTCTCACCTTTATACCGGTCTTAGATATTCATTCTTCCCGAGCATGTTGTTCTATCACCATTATATCGGTGTTCAGATCACATTGTCTATTTGAGCTTATTACCCAGTAACCGGTAATACCTCATCCCGTTGCTTCCCCAGAGGAGTCTTGTTTGGATGTTTCCCTAGCAAAGTCCCTTAGTGGATTCTCCCAGTCTGAGTCCGGATTCTTATCCGAGGTATCCGTTACGGATAATTTTCACTGTATTGGCATATTCCCCAATACATGCATCTTTGAGTCAACTCGAGTTCTTCCATTGATTTATTTCATGGATTTCCTTCGTGTCTCTCAGCAAGTTTCAAGTCGTGACCTGCTCACCCATTTTTATCCCTTTACTCCCCAGTAAAGTCCCTAGAGTCTCTGTCTCATTTATGAATATGTTACTCCAGTGGGTTTTCAATTATTCCAGATTTCTTTCTTTGTGGACACATATCCCCACAGAGTGTTACCATTTGCATACATACATTTGCATCATGAGGTCTTTTATGGACCAAAATTCGTCTCTTTGTTATTATTTAAGCCCATTCTACCTCGTCGAGACAAAGATTTTAACCTTCACTTCTCCGGCTAGAACGACCTTAAATAGGGGCATCTATAAGACCCCAATTTTGGCCCTAAGATCCCGCATGGCATCATAACATTGCATTTGCAAAGCCTCAAGGATCATAAGCATCTTGGTTCCCCTTGTCTTTGGATGGGACCTCTTGTGAGTGGTTTGAGATCACCAAGCATGCTTGAATTGTATATTATTGCTTTTCTAATTTTGTTTACTAACCAAAAGCACAAAAATATGTCACTAACATCTTTTGTTTGTAGCTTGAGCAATCACAAGATCTAAAAGCTTCTAGTTGATCCTTTGTGCAATGATATGGCCAAGAGAAGTTAAAGGCAAGCATGGCAATGGTTCCCAAAGCTCTCATCCATCAAATATGCCTCCCTAGTATCTCAATTCATCATTTTTGATCAAAGCAAGTCAAAGGGTTTGAGGTTTGTGTCCCAAGGAAACTCTAATTCATCTATGTACCAAGTGTACCTTGCTCATGAAGCAACCTCAGCCCATGGTCAAATGCAATAAAGGGAAGTTCTTTAATTCATCATTTCATGCATATTTGAACTCATTTGAGTGTCCTCAATCATCAATTTATCAAGATATGAGTTGTGGACTTGAGAAGTTAATCAGTCAATTCATCTGACTATTTTGAAATGCACTGAGACCTAACTTTTTGTGTGTTGGTCAAATGGAGATGATCCAAAGAGAAAAACTGTTCTTAAGGACAATATGAACAACTTTCATGTTCATCAAAATTGGATTTGAAGCTTGGAAGATCATCATCCATTCTAAGACATTATAGGTCATTTTGACTAAAACCCTACCTTTGGGTCAACTTTCCAAGAACATAACTCAGTCATTTTTTTATGATTTTGAGGTGTAACCAAATGCATTGGAAATATTATTGTGTCTACTTCAAATGTTATGTTGAGCAAAATTAAAAATCTCAAAAGAAATACATGTGATAATGCAAAACGTTATAGGTCATTTTGGGCCAAATGCATTGAAATGGAAAAAAGTCCAACTTCAAGTGCCCATAACTTCTTCATCAAAAATACAAACTATTCAAAATGTAAGTCCAAATTTATTGTCTTGAAAAGATCTATAACTTTTATGTTGAAGGTTTTATCATTTGGAGCTTTCTTCATTGAGACAGAAGGGCTTGAACATTGGCCAAATTTGGAAACTTCACTTTTGCATGTTTTGCACCCTATACTTTGAACTCAAAATTCACTAATTTCCAAGGCCCAATTGAAATTTTGATCAACATATCATTTGTTCCTTATGCAATGAGCTTTCTAACCATTATTCATGAGGTGGCATTTGGAGTTTGGAAGCACCATTTTCGAAGGCATGAAGATTAAATGCATTTTGTGAAATTCAATTCAAATTGCCATGCATGAGTTGTTTATACTCAATGTACACGTTCAATTGCAATCCACATGAGCTCAGCAGGTCATTCCAATACTCATTGGGCCTTCCACATGATCATACAAGCCCATGCAAGGAAAATCCATTTGCCATGCACACGAGTAAGCTCACTTGTTCAGCCAATTCCAGCTATAAATACATGTGATATGCTTCATAATTAACCAACCTAAGGGCGCCTGAAATGCAGCAAGAGTGAATTCCGAACCATACCAAAGGAACTAAATCCATTTTCTTCAAAAAATTCAGATCTGAAATTCAATTGAATTTGGTTGAATATTCAGATCTAAAGTTCCTAAACCTTCATCATTTGATCCATAGAAGTTCTGTTTTGCAAAAGGAACCAAGGAAAGGGACTCCAATCTTCATAATCCAAAGGTGTGGATCAACTAGTTTTTGCTTCGAATCTCTTTGTTCTTTGATCTATTGGCCATGATATTGTGTTGTCTGAAGTCCTCTCTATAGAGGCATCATTGTTGTATGCTTAATTTTCGAAATCAAGCAAGTTCATGATGAACACCATCAAGCTTCCATCTCTGATTTCTCTCTTGATAGGAATCTAGAGTGGAAGTGAGTGGTACAGGAGTGATGTACATCACTTCCTCTTTCGAACGGTGCCTAGATCACCCATTTTTATGAACATTTGAATCTCTGTGTTTTTTGGCCTTCGCCGGAGCTCACCGGAGAAGACGGTGGCACTGGCCACCATCTCATTTCCAGATTCAATGTGGATCGTTGATCTCAATTCCCAGATCTAATCTCCACCCTCCAATGTTATGACTTATTTTAATTCAGTGTGTGGTTGCATTGACTGAGGACTTTGGTGCGCGCGCATGCCATGATCATTAGATCCTCCACGTCAATTAATGAAATCCCATCCAAGCGTTGTGGTTTTTTCTGATTTTTCATAATTTCCATCTTATTTCTTTTATTTCATTTAACTTCAACAATTCATAACTCTTTCATTTAAATTCCAAAAAATATGGGACCAATTGCTTTATTTCTCTTTTTAATTCTAGTTTCTGAAAAAGATTTTTAATATTTTTTATCTTATCATTTGATATTTTTTATGAATTTTCTCTTTTCTGGTTATTTTTAATTTATTTTAAATAGTTTTTGATATTCAAAAAATACAAAAAATATTTTCTCAACCTATTTGAATGATGATGGATCTATGAAAAATATTCTCATCAATTTTTAATTGATTTGAGATTTATTTGAGATTTTAGTTCAATTAGGTTATTTTTATCATTTTTAATTGATTAAAAATAGTTTCTGACTTTTAAAAATGTTGAAATTTTTTGTCAAACTTTGTTTGACCTTGTTGAACTTGGGATAAATCATTTGGACTTTCCAAAGTTGATTTGAAGTGATTTTGAAGTTTGACCTTTCTTTAATATTTTAATTCAAGTTTATTTTTTAAATATTAAAAATGCCAAAAATACTTTGTTCATTTCTTGACTTCCAATCTTCATCCCACTTCTGATTTTGATAGTTTGACCATGATCCTCAATGTCATTGGTCAACACTTGTTGATTGGTACATTCCATTTCACTTAATGCATCTTATGTTCTTCATTTCCATTATCCATCTCCTTCTTCTTCTTCTTCTTCTTCTTCTTCTCTTTTGGATCAATGAGTTAAAGGTTGATAAGTTAGCATTGATTAGGGAGGTTCAATCTTCCTTGATTCAAATCTAATTCATCTTGATCAATTGATCAAGTGAATGGCTTTGCATTAAGGATAGATTGCCTTCTAAATTATGCAAAGGACTTAAACCAATACAAGATCATTTCTCTTCTTCTTGTTGGCATGGCAAATTGTTGGAACTTGGTTCACTAATCAAGACTTCTAACTTGTGTTGTTGCCTACATTATTATTGACCGGCCTCAGATAGTTGTGACTTCTACATAAGTCCAATTACGATTGCTTAACATAGCGCTAAATTTGCCTTATGGCACACTAACTATTAACACTAACCATTAACCGTTAACTTTACTTTTTGTACTTTACTTTTATGCAATTTACTATTCTTGTACATATTATTCATTTGTTTTTCCCTTTGCTCACTTGAGCACATGTTTATGTTAATGCAATTTTCCTTTTGCTCACTTGAGCACATAATTGTGTATATACTATTGTGGTTATGTGTTTGTTTTGATTGTTGTGGACCAAATGCAAAAATTGACAAATGGACATAGACTTTAGGACCTTCCCCAAGCTAATGGAGTTTGAAGAGCAACTAGGCCTCATGCCTTTAGAGTGCTTAAAATGTCAAAGAGCAACTAGGCCTCATGCCTTTAGAATGCTTAAAGCTTGAAGATGAGCATTGAAAGGATTAAATT
Source organism: Lathyrus oleraceus (assembly GCF_024323335.1). Taxonomy (NCBI): domain Eukaryota; kingdom Viridiplantae; phylum Streptophyta; class Magnoliopsida; order Fabales; family Fabaceae; genus Lathyrus; species Lathyrus oleraceus. The sequence goes on along the minus strand of NC_066583.1, from coordinate 433,572,849 downwards.
CTAAACTCCCTCTTGTCCATTCTTTGATTGCATTATGGAACTTTTTAATGTGTGTGTGTTTTATGCTAGGGATTTCAACATTGAGCCAAATTGAGGAACCATTGCCATGAGTTTCTAAGAGAGAGAGATCTAAAAGCCATTGGAAGATTCCTAGGAGCTTGTTATGATTGTGTGCTTGCTTGCTTGAGTATTTGTCTATCTTGCTTATTCCAAAGGATGAGAGCTACTTGGATCATAAATATGATCTCAAGAGAGGAACTCCATTTGTGGTCTTGTTTCTTATCCCTTCTCTCTTGTATGATTAGGACTTTAGCCCTTCTTCTTCTTCCCTTCACTCTAACCCAAGCCAAAACTTTTGTGAAAACATTTAACCTTTGTTTTTAAACATTAGAAACCTAAGCCTTATGCTTTTGATTTTCAAACTTTCTTTTCATAACACTTATTTTGAATTAAACTTTTAAATCAACTTTGACCATATTTTGTAAATACTTTTCATTGGTAAATACCACTCTTTCAAATACTTTTGTGGTTTCAATGGCCACTTTCTTAATCAAAATTTTCATAACCTTTAGCTATTAGGTTTGAGTTATCCTTAAGGTAGATGTAATGCTCACCTATATCCTTAGTGATGGACAATGAGTCTTCCATGCTTATTATAGGGTTAACCCCTCACTAGCATGTTGAAGCTATCCTCACATGGTGGATTTGTGGTTTTAGGTTGAGTTTTCTCACTTGGATAACAAAAGACCTTAAGGCTTTTGGACCAATCAATTCACCAACTCATTTTGAGATTTTTACCCCGAACTACGAGGTTTTGATCCTAATCTATTTAAGATGGTACGTAGGCAATGGGTTTATCCATCCAAACACAAAATGTAAATAGACTTGTATATTCTCTTCTCATCTCTTTAATCATTGTTTGCACAAATAAATTTTCACAAAAATACCAACCTTACAACAAATATGAAAAGGGCTCCCTAGGAGTACCTAGGATGTTTTGGGTGCTTAAAACCTTCCCATTGCATAACCAACCCCCTTACCCAGATCTCTGACATTTTTACTAGTTTTTGATTCGATAAAAATTTTAGGTTTTTGTTCGCTTTCTAACCATTCCTTTGGATAAATAGAAGTGCGGTGGCGACTCGACTTGTATGATTTACCTTAGATTTAGTCAATATCTCTAATGGTAACGAATACCCCGCTACAGGCAAGCCGTCTCAAGTGCATAGTATGACCAAGCTTCTTCGAAACCCATATTGAGGAAAATCTCTTTAAAGACCATACAGACTAGGGCAAAGACATTATACTGCAGGGTCAAGCCTTCTTCATACTTTTAAGATGCACAAGCAGACTTTGTCATACATCATCAATCATCAATTGCAAAACGAGTATCGACGAGTCATGTTGACGTAATACCCTACAATTTTTTGAAAAATATCCTTGTAATAAAAGCAACCTCTATAAGCCTTGACAATCCCTGACTCACCACGGAGGCACTTGTTAAAACATTTAAATCATTATCATGCATTAATCATGTCGCTACACTCTAGCGTCAAAGCATGCATATCATCTCATCTATCTAACACATTCACATAAGACGAATATAACATCTACAAAAGCCCAACCTCACTTGGCACTGTACAAAAGCCCAATCCTACTTGGAACCTCATAAAATGCCCAATTTGACTTGGTACCACGCAAAAGCCCAATCTTAATTGGCACCTCACAAAGCCCAATCTTACTTGGCACACTACAAAACCCAGCCTTCAAAAGCCACTTTCTGAAGGTCCTACTTAAAATAATCCATATTATCCAAAGGAATATATCATCCATTGACGAATCATCCATAACATTGCATTCATGCATCATATCATGCGTAGCATATCCATGAGTGTGGAGCGTTACAACATACAAACTCTAAACATGCATACATAACATAGCATAACATGCATACATAACATAGATACAAAGCATAGGCTGAGACTCGGGACTCATCATAAGAGTCTGGGTCAATCCCTAGCTAAATCAAAGATAGAGCTCCATCCAAGCTTCTCCCCAGCTCTTTTCTCGTTGTACATCCCAGTGAGTCGATCTTAGGGATAATCCCATAGAAAGTATCCTTAGAACTCATTTCCCAAGCAGAAAATACTTTGCAACACTGTCCCTAGTATGCCTTAATTCTCTCACCAGATCCTTGCAGGGGTTTCTTAGGAGTTTCCCAAGCACCCACGCTCCTTAGGGAACCTCGCCTGGAAGCATATTATCCTTTCTTAACCCACTTTGAGCCGTTATCCCCATTGTTTGTTATTATTTCACCACATCATGAACCCATAGCCCAAGCACTTCCCTACCCTATTCAGAGTTTTATCTTTTATTTTTGATATGTGATTCATTGTAAGTTTGGGGATGCTGTTGCAATAGCAACCTTTACTTTTGGGGTAGCTGTGCAGTAGTGCTAAAGGTGAGTACACCTAAGAAAAATAATAATAATAATAAGCTGAAAAAGAGCTTAAATGACAAAAAAAAATTGTGAAAAAATAATGATCAGAGTGAAAAAATGATCGCAATACTCTGAACCCTTAGCCTACTCATCCATATATCATACCACCATAACCCTAGCCTCATTACAACATTAAAAGACCTCAACAAGTGTGTGTGGTGTGTATTTTGATATGAAGAGAGAATTTATTCAAGCTTATGATGCGGTATTTTGTACTGTGAATTGAGAGTATAAGCTGATAGGTGAAAGAGTACTTCAAAGTGGGAGTGTGGCCGAACAATCAAATATGGTAAGTAGAGGGAAATGAAGGTAGAAGGAAGAGCAAATCGTGAAAGATCTCAGAGGTATTGTGGTACAGTTGAATTTTCAGTTATTTGGGGGTGATAAGATCTTATTTGAGGACAAGCAACAAGCTAAGTTTGGGGTTGTGATCAGTCATCATTTGTGATATATTTTTCATCATTTATGCGTCAAGAAACCATGTGAGCTGTAGAATTTTGAGCTTAATTCTTGGTAATTCGAGTCAGTTTGTGTCATAACAGAATTTTCTTGGCTTGAGTTTCTTTTGGCTATTTTTACGCTTTTGGTATAACTGGCATGTTGAATGCAGGTACGAAGGTACGAGGAATCAAGGATCGGACGTAGGACAGGGCCATAACAAGGAAGTAGAGAAAAAAGAAAAAGAATGTGTTTACTGCCCTTATGTGTAAGAACAAGGCATTACGCGTATGGCCTTGCACTTTTACACATACCATACCAGTTCCACCAGATAGAAGAAAAAAATAAGCTTTTGCCCTACGCAGACCATACGCGTAAGGGCATGCTTGAGATGCCACCATGCGGGCTTAGGCGTGGTGTATTGCTGCAAGGAATAAGGCATTACGCGTATGATACAAGCCATTATGCATATTGAAGCCCAAAAAATTCAGCAAGCCCAAAACATGTCTATTTAATCGAGAAACATGATTTTCGAGGGTTGGACGATTTTACATAGCAAAAACACGTTCTAAAGGCTGGAGAACTCATATTTTAAAGGTAGATTCAGACTTTCAAGAGCTTTCCGCGATTGAAGACCAATTCATCTAAGGTTTTTGTAATGACAATGATCTTTACAATATTTTCGTTTCTTTTTATAAGTAGCTAAATCCCCCATTGATAAGGGGTGTCCCTGATTCAGATTTGTAATGATTTTGAATTACTTTGTGCAATAATAATAATTCTTATTATAATTTATTAATTCTCGTGACTGTTCTTATTGCTTTCTCTATCGGACAAATGTAGTTTTATGTATGTGAAACAATTAGGTTGGACCGTCATTGTTCATTATCTGCTTGAGAATATATCATAATAGATATCACCTAGGACTAGGGATACCATATAGTAACTGGATTATTCTTGATATAATAATGCTTAATTTCATCCGTGATTTTTTATGGACATAGTAGTTAGGTTGAATGATTAAAAGTTTTCTCACTAAGGACTTAGGAGTAAACACCCTTAAGAACCAGTAATCAATGATCTAAAATGTGTTATTGCACTATGAGTTCAGAATGGTTACATGATTGAATCATACACCTTCCCTAGCATACAACTCATATTTGTCTTCACTATTTAAGTACTTTATTTACTTTATTCTCTATTGCTTTTCTAATTTCACCAAAACAATCCCAAAACACCCAAGCTTTTGTTTAATTGAAATTAATCTGGAACTCTGTATCACCAAGTAGTCCTTGAGATCGATACTGAGGATTTCCCATTTTTATTACTACATTGACAGATTAGTACACTTGCTAATTTATCGATCAATATCCAAAAGGTATATGAATGCAACACCAAAGTCAGACTATAACAGGAACTCAGACGGGAGCAATCAATCCATCCATCGTCTTCAGAAGTGAAGTATTACGACCTCGAAAAAGACTTAGGGATAATAGCTTGTGTTGAATTCAATAGGGATATGAACAAAACTGTTTTCCATTTCCATTTTACGTCTTTATAACTTTTCGATAATCTCCCCTTATGGGAATTACTTCTTTATGTACTATCGCCGATTTACAGGCTAAATCTCTCAATAAATATTGTTTTTCAAATTTGATTCTTTGCTTTTAAATTCTTTCCGCTTGATTAAAAAGTGTCAGTTATTTGTGAATAATGCACTGAAACATTGGGCAAACTAAAATGCTTTTAAAGAGAACCATATTTTACTTCGATTCTGAAAATATTAAAGAGATCATATTCTTCCAACATTGTCTCTCAAGCAAGACACGAGGTCCATGAATCAACAGTCACAATCTAACTAGCACGTAAGCTTCTTCCTTACCATAACACATTCCCAGGTATCAAAAGCATCATGGCCTGTTCCATGGTCCTTATCAAAATCTCAAAGGTAGGAGAGTTGGAACGTTACGAAAACATCAGTTCTCACAAAATCATACCTTTCAAACACATATCATAAAAGAGGCGTTATCCCAATTAATGCATCATGCACAAAAACATACATCAAAACATGTATAGACATGAACATGTATAGACATGAACATGTATACATGACATAAGGTTCGTGACCACTCTTAGAGGTTCAATACCCAACTATAAAAGTACAATTCTTAAGTAGGAATACTTATTGGCCTTCCCGGTAAGTAAATTTCCCATAAACGCCTTTTCAAAAAAAGACTTCCCTAGAAATTTACCTTACTGCGAGTCTTCAAAGGAATCTATCCAGTAGTCGGTCATCCTAAATGATCGTTATCAACTAGTGAGCAGGTCTTCACCTCTCACATCCCTGACTTATTAACCTATCTCACGTACAGGATACATTCCAGGGTTTTGTCAAGGGGTTTTATCAAGGTATTTTATCAAAGGGGTTTTATCAAAGGGTTTTCATCAAAGCATTTTCCATAGGGTTCCACCAAGGGTTCACCAGGGTTTTACCGAGTTTTGGCAAAGTGTTAGTATCGAGGGGTTTCATTAGAGATTTATCAAAGAGTTTCACCAGGATTTTCTATCAAAGGGTTCCATTAGGGATTTGTCAAAGGGATTTCATCAAAAGGGTTTTATAAAGGGTTTCATCTAGGGATTCTATCCGAATTTTCATCAAAGGGTTCCATCAAAGGGTTCTACTAGAATTTTATCAAGGGGTTTTACTAGAGTTTTTTGCAAAGGGGTTTCATCCAAAGTGATCAAGGCATCACTAAAGTCCAACCCGATTCCAGTAACATGGTCGAATGATCATAGGAATCATATGCAAGTTTCACCTGGAGAGGTTGAAACTGGCCATCAAGGATTAATCAAGGGGTTTCAACAGGAATTTGTCAAAGGGTTTCATCAGGGTTTTATCATCAGGAGTTCCATCATAAGTTGTATTAGGGGATTCATCAAAGAGTTTTACCATGGATTTTATTAGGAGTTTCGTTAGGGGTTCTACCAGGGTTTACCAAACAACGACCAGAGGATCGTCAGAGTCCTGCCCTATTTCTGCGATTATGGGAATCGTATGCAACTTTCCCCCGCATCGATTGAGATTAATCAACAAGGAATTATCAGAGATACATCAAAGGTGGATCATCTCCTTCTTCAACTTCGGAACTTATTCACTCCGCGGTCAAAATTAGGGTTCCTCTTTATATTTAATCATCTTCTCCCTGAGAAGATGAAAACTCACCATCATCATCATCTCAGTTTGAAGCTGATTTAATAGGGGTAGTTGTCGTACCCCAAATTTGGACCATAATTTATCAGTGATCTGGTCAACCCCAATGACCTAAAAAGTCAAAGGGGGACATTTTGACTTTTAGTTCCTCATAGGAATTTAATTTCAATTAAGGGGTATGGTCTGAAATATCATTGTGCTAGTGGGGTATTACCATTAATCTTTAGAGTTAGAAATTAAGACGACTTATTAGAATATATTACTGAAAGTAATGTTTGTTTATTAGGATTATGGGTACAAAATTACGAAGTTTAGCATATAGGTTAATATTAAGATAGAATGGTTTATAACATTATTAATAATATTTAGGGTTAGATTAATATTAGTATTGTTTTGTTAATAGTATACTAATATAAGTTTATATTGTTATTAATTAGAAATAGGTTAATATTGGGATACATTAGGGTTAAATTAATTTTCTATTAATCAAATTATTATATTGATGAAAGTACAAATGAGACTTTTTAATTTAGATTAATTGATATATTATTTAATTAATGTCATAATTGAGTTTTTAGAGTATTAATATTATTATTATGTTGAATTATTATCAATATTTTTAGCAATAAGGATTAAGTTAATATATTATTGTTATGCAGTTTTTATTATTGATATTACTAGGGATATTACCATTATTATTATTAAGATTATTATTAAGATATGATTAATTAGATTTTATTTTTTTAGAGGGAGGTGACGTGCAGAATGAAGTGAATTTATTTCACTTAGTTTTCATTTAGGTTATTATTTTATTAATTTTTTGCTTTTTAATTAATTTTTGTATCCAGTCAGTTGTTGACCAATATAAATTCAGCCCCAATTCATAAACCTTAATGCGCGTGTAATCAGGAACAAAAATGAATCAAATATTGCAAATTCAATTTCAATCAAACTAAAGTCACATGTACAATTACAAAGTCCAAACAACTTAAAAATACAATCAAATATTACAATAAATCTTAACGAATGAAATCTCAAAATTCCTAATACAATCAACCTAATTAATTCCCTAAAGCCTAATTTTCTAATCTATATAAACCTAAACCTAAATCAGAAAAAAGTGGGATTCTAAAAAAACCTAAGGGACTATTGCTGCCAACCAAACCAAATACACCAGAGCTCTACATCCAAAGACTTAGGGTTCTTCACCTTGAAGCTCAGTTATAATGCATGTTGTTGGTTTGTGCTTGTGTGGATACATGATATAGGGTTTAAGGTTTTATAATTCTGGGTCAATTTTGATCTTCTGATGTTTGACGATTGATATGTCGTTTATTGGTGTTTGTTTTCTATTTGGATGCATTTTTAGGGGTTCTTGGAAAAAATAGGGTTATGGTTCATATTGCTAGGGCTAGGGTTCATCCAAGAGGGGTTAGGGTTCTTCCTAGAACCCTTAGGGTTCTTCCTAGAACCCTTAGGGTTCTTATGGTTCCCAGTTAGGGTTCTTGGAGATGAAGGCAAGGGTTCTTTAGGGTGGGGTTTCTGGGTAGGGGTCCTTGTTAGGGTTCATGATGGATGAGTTTTCCGGTTGAATGTCAACTAGAAAACTAGGTTTTATGGCATTTTTTGGGCGGCTCGGTGGCCAGAGAGAGGTGTAAGGAGAGGGCGGAGAAGTTTGGAGTTTGAAGGAGAAGGGAAGATAGAGAAATAAAAAGGAAAAATGAGGGTGATCTAAGGCGAATCAAACTTAGATATGCCTCTCATGCCTCCCTGGATTTCCAACACATGACTTTCCTCAGGACCTTCAGATGAGTGGACCATTGAATCATCCAACACTGCCAGATACACCATGGTCCTTAGGTTGACCTTACATCCCAGGGCTCCGTTTGGATTACTTTCCTCAGTCAGCTCATCCAACGCAATATGTCTAATCATGTTGAATCTTTAGTCAGTTCATCCAACGTTCCCAGCTGAGAGTCAGTTGTTGACTCTCCTAGGTTGACCACTGCACATGCTGGGCTCAGAGAGGCTAGTGGGCCTCTCTTTGTTGCTTCCAACACCCCTTAGACCCCATCCCAATGACTAATGCAGTTATCTTTACACCCCCGGTCCTTCTTGTGTAATTTAACTATATTATTTAATTAATAATTAAGAATACTTTGGTTAATTATTTTGATTAATTTAATTAGAATAATTAAGGCTTTAATTAACATTTTATAGTAATTTTTAACTAAGGTTATACTTAATAATTAATTAGGATAATTAACATATTTAGGTTTAATTAATATAACAATGAAATTAATACAAAAATAATTAGGTAATTATCCGAATATTTATAACTAACATGAAAAATGTATAATTAGGGATTTTAATAGAGATTAGGGTTGATGTTATAATTGGATTAGTAATTAATATTCCCCAATAAAAATGAACAAAATAAAATAAATTAAATAGTTACTTAGATAATTATAACTAACAAAATATAATTAGTATTAGGGATTAATTTTGGGAACAGATAGGCATATTGAAATTAGAGATTAATTTTTAATTGGGTAAATGTAAATAATATGAGGAATACAAATATATGGTTAATTATGGGATATTGATCAATTTGGAAAAATTAGGGTTAATTCGTGGGATAATTATGGTATAACTTAGGGATAGTAGGGGATAAAATTCTTTGACAATTTTTAGGGTTTCAAATTAGGGGTAAAAGATAAAGGGATATGGTATTTGGGTTTATTAAAATTTTAATATTTTGGTTAAAATAATTATATATAGTCTCACTACGGGTTTATTTTATTAAATCAAAGTAATGAGATTTTTACAATCAATCACAAGGGATAAAATCAATCTAACACCTTAAATCATAAGTCCTTTGCCCTTGTGCATTGAGATATTTTTATTTTAAAATCAAACACTTCTCCGCCCCCGATGCATGAGAACTTCTCAATGGATAAAACCAATAAACAAACCAATATTTTTTATAAGAACTACGGTGCTCTGATCCTTCATCTAACATGAGGGTACATAGGCATAAAGTCATAGCACTCCAGCGAGTACAATTATAAAAACACTTTTAGGTTCTTTTGTAATTTCAATCTTTTTCTCTTAAATAATAAAATATTTTTGTAAATAATTAAATAATTAATCAGTAATAGTAATAAAGCAAACATCCTTAGGCAAACATAACTAACCCTAGAACTTAGAAGAGGATCTCATTGAATATAATAGAGGTGAGGGGTTTCAAATACTTTCCCCTTACTTAACCGACTCTCTACCATAGTCTCTCACTCTTAGTTATTAGGTTTTATCATTATTTTCCTGTTCTTTATGAATAAATAAAGGATGGTGGCGACTCTGTAATTTTTCCAACTGTGATAAGAAGCATCTGCAAGATGAACTTGGGATGCATACATTCAGGGGGAGCCTTCATGAAGACACGAAACACATCATCTCAAGTTTTGACATCATAAAAAAGAGGGAGTATGTGAGTATAACTTTCCGTTAGATGTAATTTGTATGATGTTAAAACTAGGATACTTTAGCGTTTATGTATATTAGACGGTATCCTCCGAGTCTTAATGTGAATTTTAGCATTAGGAAGCATAAAAATATTTTGAAATGAGTTAGAATAAGATTCCATTCATGAAAAACATGTTTTTATGAGAAAAACAGTCTATATGTCGACACATACGTTCTATAGGTCGACACATAGAAGAAAAGTTTTCCTATGTGTCGACATATACAGGTTACAAGTCAGCTCATATAATTTATTTTTAAAGCCTGTAACTTCTGTTTGATGTTCCACCTATATAGGTCGACACATGACCTATACATATCGACACATGCATCAAACAGGTCGACACATGTCTTACATAGATCGACACATCCAACATATTTTTCTAAAAATGCATGGATTTTTTAAATCTTTTGCATTCCTTTTGCCTCTAACATGCATGCATATAAATACTTCATACATGTGTCATTTCCAGTAAGATTCTAGAGTAAACCTACATGAAACCGAGATTTCAAAGAGTTCTCATAATCTTCGACATACATTCTATGCATACACATAATCATTCTTTGTTTGGGTGTCATATAGAATTAGAGTTGATAACGTCTAATTTAGGTTAAATTGTAAATTGTGTTGAGATCTTTAGGGGTTTCAAATAAGAAAAACAAGGTGGGTTTTTCCTTCAAGATCAATTAGGGATTTGAAGGTTTTGTACAAGATTATGCAATTTGGATCTGATCAAGTGAAGGCTTTAGAGAACGGAAGGTTCTTGCAAAGGAGTAGCGTGGGATAGTGGATCATATTTGTAAATCTTTAGTTATAAAAAATCATAATTTGGATCTGAACGAGTGACGACTTTGAAGAATGAAAGGTTCTTGCAAAGGAGTAGCATGAGACGGTGGATCAAATAGATATTGTTGGGTTACGTGATCAACCTTAGATCAAGGGAAGATAAAGTTTTAGAATCAACATCAAACTTAGGGGTTATAGGGTTGCATTTCTACATTTCTCTTGTATACTACTTTTGCAAGGTTAATTTCATTATCTCAAATTCGAGTTCAATTAAGGGAAGACGTACCCATAATGATGTCGATTGGTAAACTCTTTAAACAAATCTTTGTGTACTATATCTCCCCCCCCCCCTTTCTCTCTCTCTCTCTCTCTCTATATATATATATATATATATATATATATGTATATATATATATATATATGTATATATATATATATGTATATATATATATATATATATGTATATATATATATATATATATACATATATATCAATCTCTTTTATATTTTATGTGCGATCAATACGTTTGGCTTATTCTTTTGAAAACCATTTGAAAAAGGTTTTATTGAGTTGATCACAATCAATTAGACTGTGGTTGGATTTGAAGATCAACAAAACTATACAAAATTTTAAACAAAATCGATTGCATACACAAGGTGTTCGATAATTTGTGTCAATCAAATTTTTGTGTATTTTATCATTGGAAATAGTCTTTACTTTTAGCGATTCATTCAATTGATTTTGGTTGATAGTTTGTTGATCTAATTTGTGTTCATTATCATATGTTGATTGTAATTACGTATATTCGAGCTTTTTGATAGCAGTTCGGTTAGAGGATTTGATCTAGGTTACTTCCGCTCACCATAAAATTTTCAAAACATTTTTTTTGTTAAAGTTTTTAACTTGTGATCTATTCAGCCCCTCTAGATCGAAGACTATCGTCTAACAAATATAATAAGAAAATCAATGAACATATGCATAACAAACATACACACAATGATATAACTGAATACAAGAGTTATAGAGACATACCAATGGAGCTGGTGGAACTAAGATTTGCTACACGATAAAGTTAGTGAATACCAAATACAAATAGAAAATGAAATTAGATATAAATCCTAATTTATTTATGACATGAGTAATCCAGGATTCATAATTCCCAACAAATCTTGTGAAGTTTCTGATGATAATGGTTTTCTAAAAATATCAGCAAGCTGATTTTTCATATCAACATATTAAAAAAAGTCCTCTTTGAACATGATCTCTAAGAAAATGGTTCCGGATTTCTATATGTTTAGTTCATAAGTGAAGTACCAGATTCTCATTGAGGCTTATCACGCTAGTGTTACGGCACTTAATCAGAATGCAACCAAGTTTTAAACTGTAATCTAGAAATTGTTGCTTTAGCCAAAAGACTTGTGCACAATAACTACCGGTGACTACGTATCCAGCCTCAACGGTAGAAAAAGAAACGCTTTACTGCTTCTTATTGTGCCAAGAAACTAAATAGTTTCCAAACAAGTGACAGGTATCACTAGTGATTTTCCTATCCGATTTACAACCCGCAAAATCAGAATCATAAAAACCTGCTAAGCTACATGTGCTACCTTTAGGAAACCAAAGACATTGCTGCGAGGTTTCATTAAGATACCTCAAAATTATTTTTATGATCTTAAAATGGGATTCCCTATGTGACATCTGATATCTAGCATACATACATACACACTAAACCTAATATATATTACTAACTTTTCTATCAATGCACACGTCACGGTCGTGCGGGCAGGTTTGCTATAATTACTTCTTATTCCCTAGGTAGACTAAGTGAAACGACAATGCTCTAAATTCCATTTTTCTTTCCCCATGGCTTTATATGACATTTGTCGAATCAACCTCCATGTGGCCGATCTTTCCTCAGACAAAATTGAACTGTTTCTTCATCCGCTATTTTGACGTGGTTGTCAAAATGCTTCCTACCTTCCTGTTTCTACAGCTTACTACAAACCCTTGTTTTTCATCTTTTCTTATGCTCTTACTTAGCAAATATTAAAACCCATATTATTCAATTGAGCTCCTTCAACAATGCCATACGGGCTTTGCAGATGTGATTGAGCTTCCTATCATCGTGGATGATCGTGCTTACAAACTAGAGCCTCCTTTGGATACAGAATGCAAAAAAAATTGGTATCGCTCTGCCTTCATCCCTTACATGCTTGTTGGTAAAGTTCATGCATTCATGGGGCCATTGCCAAAATACATTAAGAAATCCCAGCTAATAAAGATTATTTCCCTATATATCGTGGGTACGAACCATTGATGTTCATCCATGAACCTTTGAAGTTCAACTTCTTTAAGAACCGAGTCTTCATTATTCTCCGCCACCTGAGGGTGTTGAGTATATTAAGTGGATGGATATGGTTGAATGGAGGAATGCACACTATTGGAAAGATTTAGGGATTTATGATATAATCCATCTATCCAGGGTGAGTCTCCCTTATAATCCCTATATGCTAATTGCTTCCATGTGTTTCTGGGATACTTCCAGTAACACTTTTCAACTGCCCCGAGGGATGATAACTCCCACTTTATTTGACATAACTACTATAGATGGCCTTCTTCCAATTGGGGTGGACTTTTATCCTACAAAGGTTACCAGTATTGATCCTCCATTCTCTTTTTTAGGCTAGCTTACAACTCTTTCATAGAGTATCATCGAAAGGCCACCCACGACATTTCTATGCACGAACACATCACATTTCTTACCTACTGGTTGTCGAGGTATGTATTTTGTGCTCGATCTGTTCATGTGGCTCCTTACTAACCTAACTTGGTGGCTAGGAAGTTTGGGTTGAGCCAACTGTTTCCTAAGTGTCTCATTCCCAACGCCAAAACCTTCTTCTGTATGCTTGATATTTCTACTAAGAGGTGGCTCAAAGGTAGCTATTCATTCTACACAAAGAAGGAAGTTTCCTTGCATGCTTTCGACTACACTTTTTCTTATCACTATACTCGGGAGTTTGAAGACTGGTGGGCCCAACATTGGTCCCTTGTGCTTGACTAAACAATGATCGTACAATGTTTAGTTGATGGGTTCTCTGTCATAAGGGAAAAATGTATGTTCGTCGAGACCACTCAAATTTTTTTTCTGTTTTTTATCCCTTCAAGCTAATGTATGTTATTTTTCTTCATAGACATTCCCAATAGTCTAAAAACTTTACCCAATGGCTCTCCCGGGGCCAGAATTTTACGAGCTGAAGGGGTAAGTCTTTAACCTTCTGACAAAAATATCTTTTTATGTCAGGCTCTTCTATCTCGAAAGTATATGTATAAGGAAGGAGGGTTGTTAAGGCCTCTACTTATGGGAAGACACTGTGTGTGGGGGACTCGGACGATACTATCACTAGATCTTCTAATGATGAAGCTTTGATTTGAACCTTGACTTTTATTATATTTCGCATTATGACGTAATCCATTGCTCACCCTGTCCAATTTTATCAGTCTCCCCAAAAAGACAATGAATTCGACGATGGGGAAGGCGAAGAAAAGGCTTCACCTCCCTCACCATCTACTTCCAATATCGGTGCTTGTGCTATTGAAGCTACCACTGTGCCTTCCAAGGTGATCACAAATATGGGTGAGGCCTCTTCCGGATAGGAGAGACCAAGGCCTGGGGGGTGTCACTATCTTTGAAGAAAAAAATACTGAAGATAGTGTAATGCCGCTTCGATATAGAAGATGGCTGAGCGGCCACCTTTTTGGACCACCTCAAAAAACGTATGAGATCACTAATTCACCATCTCGACTTAAAGAAGAATATGTATATCTTACTCTTCTCTTTACTTTTATTTATGTTCTTTGGCTAGTGTTGACTTTGTCTACTTGGCAGTCTGTCAGAACGACTTAAGAGAGCTACCATCTTTAATCGATCGATCCGAATGAAATTGTCAAAGATTCTAATCTTCCAACCGTCACTCCCTTAGGTCTTTTTCTCTTTTTATTTTCCAGTAGAATCGGATGTTTCTACACAGTTTTTCTTTTTTCTTTTTCTTGCACTTGCCCTTTTTCAGCATTTCTTCTAAGGATTAATACCCCAAACTTATCTTTTTTGCACAAATTTTACACTACAACAGTCATGCCGAGCGAGGGTAGGAAGTTTATGGCTTATGGTTAACATGATGGTTTACACAAACAAAGGGGTACACGCTCAACGGGGTGAGCAACAGATGAAAACAACATTATGGATGGCTAGAAAGGCTAAAAGGGTGAAAACAAACAGCGTGCCTTAGTGTGCATTTTTGTATTATGCTGTATCAGTAGAACTTACGCAAAATTAGAGAGATAAAGTCGTACCTGAATGCGCTCTTTTTGTGTTTGGTTAAGATGAAATCTCACCATGTTGGATAAGCTTGCAGGCTCCAAACACTATTTATGATAGACAACTTCTTTTTCAGCTTGGGCTTACCTTCTTCTCTTTCTGTTTAGATTTTCCAAGTTGCGTCCAACATTTTGTTTCTCAGCTGTATCACCTTCTAGGTTGCCTCGGGAGCAAATCCGGGGTTGCGTCTTTCCCTCACTTTCTACTAGTCTATCGTATTTCCAGCATAATCCACTTTCATTTGTAACTTAAAAAAAATAATAAAACAGCCATAGAACGACAAACAAAGTAACACAACAAACACAACTAAAAAATAAAATAAAATATAAAGCAATTAAACCCCCCCCACCCACACTTGAACCAAACATTGACCGTAATGTTTAATGTCAAGATAAGAGGGGTACTTACAACGTTTACTGCGGAGGTGGTGGCGGGTACAGATAATGCAACATCGTGCGTTGCATCATCGTGTTCATCTCATCCAAAACTGTCCCTTGACGGCGTTGTTCGACTCCGAACCTGGTGAGCTCCTCACCTTGCCTGGATTGCTCCGTGCGAAGGTGACCGATCTCATCCTGAATCCAGCCCCATTGGTCTTGTGGCATGGAGTAGGACCCGGAGGCTTGAGTCGGTTCTGGCGGTTGCTGGTAAAAAGGCTCCTCGGTGCTTGGAGCACCTTCCATCGGTTCATTTGTAGGTAAAGAGTAAAAAAAATCTTCGTCCCCCTCTGCCAGGTCAGGACAGTCATAGAGCCAGTTGGCTCTGTTTGTAATACTGATGAAATCGTAAGCAGGTAAATCAAGGACATGGACTTTTTGGCACATAAGAGAGTAATAATCTTGTTTTATCGTAATCATGCTTTGTTGGATCAAGGCGGCCATGTCCAGTTTGTTTTTACCTGACACCTGTGGAGAGTCAGCGAGTGCAACATCAAATCCAAAATGATCGGTAATCTGAGTAATCATGCCGCCAACAGAAATGTCGCCTGAAGTAGCGTGACCAGCTCCTCCGAAGTAGTCAGATGCAAATGCTGCTACGTTGATTGGAGCATGGGATGCCATATTGTACAAAAAGAAAAGCTCCCTTTGAGTGGCAACACCGGTGTTGTCTCCGCGATCAAATATGGTGTATGCCAACGCCTTCTGTGCGTACCTGAAACACAGGTTATGGATACCCGATGCCTTTACCCCTTTGGAAACATATTTAGTGTTACCTGTTATGGCAATCCAAAATTCCTCCAGGACAAACGTATCGGGCACCGCTTCAGGGCCTACGATTGGGAGTTTTAAGATCCTCCCTAACTCATCCACAGTCAATTCCATATCAGTATTAAATAATCGAAATTGCAACGTACCGTAATATTCTTTTTCCGTTCCATTCCACCTGTTTTTAAGCTTATATTCAATGGTGCTCAGGAATTCAAGTGTAATACGCGCGAAAGGAGGCGCTTCCAGCTGCATGAATTCTAGTATCCCTAAGGTGTGGAACATACGGTGGACCTCCGCTTGCAATCCCAATTCCTGCAGAATGTCATTACACATATACCTCGTGGGGGTTAATTTTCATTTTAAATGAACCGCATACCTTTTCTGGTGCTCCAGGTTCTCGAACACAATGTCGTGCTCGTTCGGGGTTCTTCTCGCCATTTGTCGTGGACAGGATGATTCCACCACATTTTTGCTTTTTCCGACTCGGCGAGACATATTCGTACCAGCACACAACAAAAAAGAAACAAGAATTTAAAAAGAGAGATTAGGTGAAAATCTTACCGTAGGAAGGTTGAGGGTGGAGAGTGGTGAAACTTTTATGAAGACGGATGGAAAATCGATGGAGATATGAGGTGAAAGTGGTAAATGAGGAGAGAATTAGTGATAAAGTGTATTTATAGGGTGAATTTCGTAGGTGGGACCCCGCTCCAACGGTCATATTTTCAAAAAAAAAATCATCACTGCGCTAGCTGACACGAGCGACTGTGTTAGCGCAACACTATCCAAGGACACGGGCCGTGTCCTTCCCAAACGAGCTTTTTGCTGCTTATTCACGTAGGGGCTGACACAGGCCGTGTCACCTGACACGGGCGACCGTGTCAGGCCCATGGAAACCCCACTTTTCACCCTTCCTTGGCACATCCTGACACGGGCCGTGTCAGCTGACACGGACGCCCGTGTCAGGCCCTTGTTTTCTCATTTTCCTTGGTTTCTTTTCTTGAGCTGTGCCCGGCTTCTGCTTCCGATTTCTCAGAGACTTTTTGCTACCGCTATCTTTAACTCCTCTAGCAAACACTGTTCGCACCTGCAAGTAAATAACACATAACCAAACAAAGAGAATAATTAGATACAAAAGCGCGGGTTTCCTCCCACGTAGCGCTTCGTTTAACGTCGCTTGGCTCGACGGTTGCGTATCTTATCAAACAAGATGAACAACATCAATTTGGCCCACTACTTGCCCCATATTGTAAGGCTTCAATCTCTGGCCATTCACTTTAAAAATGTCCTAGTTGGATGGATTTTTTATTTTGACTGCTCCATGGGATATACCTTGTGCACCCCAAACGGACCCGGCCATTTGGATCTCAGTTTTCCAGAGAACAACTTCATCCTTGAATTAAACAATTCTACCATCTGTCCTTCCTAGAATTCCTTCCTTTGGATTCTTCTGTCATGCCATTTCTTCGTTTGATCTTTGTAGATCTTTGCATTTTCATATCCCCAAAAACTTGATCGGCAAAATAGCAAGTGTACTATTTGCACCAATGTAGTAATAAAAATGGAGTTATCCCGAGTATCGATCTCGAGGATTACGTAGTAAGTACCAATATTTATAATAATTCAATTGAACAAAAGTTCATATGGGGTTTGATGATTGTTATCACAAATAATAAGAAATAAAAAGATAAAGCGTATAAAAACTATTTAACCGATATGAGAAAGCATGCTAGGGCCAGATGTATGAATTGCTATGTAATAAACTTCTTCCATATTATATAACATCTATGTTGTAATAATTCAAAACCGTTTCTCAAGAGTTGTTCTCTCTAATTCCTTAGCCGAAAACCATTAACAGTCAATTTCAATCCTAATTCCTTAGTTATTCAAATTGCTGTTATGAAATATGTAATTGATCAAGAATTAACGGTGACCATTGTTTGATCCTCATTCCTAAGTGATTAAACATGGGTTTTATTATACAACAAGCGATAAGGCGGTTCGTCCGACCTAAACCTTAACCAGAGATCCGAATTTCATTTGTCCAATACAATAAAGCATTACGAGCCTTGTATAATAATTTGAATTGATAAAACATCGATGATTATAAGAACATAGATAAAAGATTCATCCAGTAGCAATTCAGGGACACCCCCTAGCATTGGGGGGTTTTGCATCTCATAATATTCAAAGACAGTAAATTACAAATTAGAGACATTACAATTTGTTGTTGATGAAGGTTGATCTTCAATCTCTTCTGATCTTGAAGATCTCTTCTCCTCTAAACACTTTGCAATGTCACTTCTTCTTTCTGTCTCTTTTACCATCAAAACTCCCTTTTCTCTATGCCCAATTTCAAACTAAAAAGCTTCCAAACAACTAAAAACGTTGCGAAATGCCCAAACTGCGTTTCGGTCGTACAAAGGGGTTAAAACAAGAAAAATCAGCAATTGGGGCGAAATGGCCAACACGGGCCGCGTCAGGTGACACTGCTGCCCGTGTTGGATCCACTGTAAGTCTATCCTACCTCCCATGCTGACACGGGCACCCGTGTCAGCCCCTTGTTTTCAGGGTTTCCACTGGTTGTTTCTGCACTTGCTGACACGGGCCTTGTCAGCTGATACGGGCACCCTTGCCAGCCCCCTATTTTCGTCTATTTTTCGCTTTTCATTATGTCTTTGACCTCCATTCTTCCGGTACGCAGCTTTCGGACTTGTTATTTGACCTGGAAACCAAACAGTACTACACAGAAACGCATAAAATGCGATAAAAAGAGAAAAGCTACAAATGCAACATAAAACAAGCGGAAATTCATAAAATGCAATAAACTAAAGAAATCACTAAAATAAAGAGCAAAATGTTAATGATTCATGAAGATTCAATGATGGATAGATGATGAAAACTAAGTGTAAATGGTGACCGATCACAAACCCAAGCTTATCTCATTGCTTGTCCTCAAGTGATGTAAGAGACAACGCGGAGGTCAACCATGGATTTTATTCTCTCCATAACACAACTGATGTTATTCGCAACTTGGCTTTCTCCTTCCCGATTAAGCTTTTGGTTTACCCATTCAAACTTCTCCACTGCCTTATCATTTCAGAGAGTTCTTTTACGTGCAAGCTTCTTCACACTACTCACCAAATCTCTCGAGGTTAAGGTGTTTAGCACTCAATATATCAAGGTATGCAATATCAACTCTTACTTTTTGAATAGATTCTACGTCAACTACACAAACACAATTCACACACTTTAAGAGGTCTTCAGGGTTGTAACATGGCTTAGGTACGGTGGAAGAGTAGACAACAAAAATGGATGACAAACGGTTTAGAACTCGGCATTCATGTTGTTGTTTTTCTTTGTGCAAGAATTTTTATGGGGTGTCGTCCAATCTTGACTCTTTGTCACACAAATTTACATTAATGCATGAGTCTATTTCTAAGGCAAGTGCTTATTCTTCATTTCTCTATATATTTTTTTCTTCATTTCTTTTTCTCTTTTTTTTGGGGTAGAATCGGATGTTTCTTCACAATTTTGCTTTTTTCTTTTTCTTGCACTTGCCCTTTTTCAACATTTCTTCTAAGGATTAATACCCCAAACTTATCTTTTTTGCACAAATTTTACACTACAACAGTCATGCCGAGCGAGGGTAGGAAGGGTATTGCTTATGGTTAACATGATGGTTTACACAAACAAAGGGGTACAAGCTCAACAGGGTTAGCAACAGATGAAAACAACATTATGGATGGCTAGAAAGGCTAAAAGGGTGAAAACAAACAGCGTGCCTTAGTGTGCGTTTTTGTATTGTGTTGTATCAGTAGAACTAGCGCAAAATTAGAGAGATAAAGTCATACCTGAATACGCTCTTTTTGTGTTTGGTTAAGCTGAAATCTCACCATGTTGGATAAGCTTGCAGGCTTCAAACACTCTTTATGACAGACATTTTCTTTTTCAACTTGGGCTTACCTTCTTCTCTTTCGGTCTAGATTTTCCAAGTTGCGTCCAACATTTTGTTTCTCAGCTGTATCAACTTCCAGATTGTCTCGGGAGCAAATTCGGGGTTGTGTCTTTCCCTCATTGTCCACTAGTCTATCATATTTCCAGCATAATCCACTTTCATCTGTAACTTAAAAAAAAAAAGCAGCCACACAACGACAAACAAAGTAACACAGCAGACACAACTAAAAAATAAAATAAAATATCAAGCAATTAAAAACCCCCCCACACTTGAACCAAACATTGTCCGTAATGTTAAATGTCAAGATAAGAGGGGTACTTACAGCGTTTACTGCGGAGGTGGTGGCGGGTACGAACAATGCAACATCATGCGTTGCATCATCGCGTTCATCTCATCCAAAACCGTCCATTGACGGTATTGTTCGACTCCGAACCTGGTGAGCTCCTCACCTTGCCTGGATTGCTCCGTGCGAAGGTGACCGATCTCATCCTGAATCCAGCCCCATTGGTCTTGCGGCATGGAGTAGGACCCGGAGGCTTGAGTCGGTTCTGGCGGTTGCGGGTAAAAAGGCTCATCGATGCTTGGAGCACCTTCCATCGGTTCATTTACAGGTAAAGAGTCAAAAAAATCTTCGTCCCCCTCTTCCAGGTCGGGACATTCATAGAGCTAGTTGGCTCTGTTAGTAATACTGATGAAATCGTAAGCAGGTAAATCAAGGACATGGAATTTTTGGCACATAAGAGAGTAATAATCTTGTTTTACCGTAATCATGCCTTGTTGGATAAAGGCGGCCATGTCTAGTTTGTTTTTACCTAGCACCTGTGGAGAGTCAGCGAGTGTAACACCAAATCCAAAATGATCGGCAATCTGAGTAATCATGCCGCCAACAGAAATGTCGCCTGAAGTAGCGTGACCAACTCTTCCTAAGTAGTCAGCTGCAAATGCTGCTACGTTGATTGGAGCCTGGGATGCCATATTGTACAAAAAGAACAACTCTCTTTGAGTGGAAACACCGGTGCTGTCTCCGCGACCAAACATGGTGTATGCCAACGCCTTCTGTGCGTACCTGAAACACGGGTTATGGATACCCGATGCCTTTGCCCCTTTGGAAACATATTTAGTGTTACCTGTTATGGCGGTCCAAAATTTCGCCAGGACAAACGTATCGGGCACCGCTCCATGGCCTACGATTAGGAGTTTTAAGATCCTCCCTAACTCATCCACAGTCAATTCCATATCAGTATTATATAATCTAAATTGCAATGTACCGTAATATTCTTTTTTCGTTCCATTCCACCTGTTTTTCAGCTTAAATTCAATGGTGCTCAGGAATTCAAGTGTAATGCGCGCGAAAGTAGACGCTTCCAACTGCATGAATTCTAGCATCCCTAAGGTGTGGAACATACGGTGGACCTCCGCTTACAATCTCAATTCCTAAAAAGTTCCATTACACATATACCTCGTGGGGGTTAATTTTCTTTTTAAATGAACCGCATACCTCTTTTGGTGCTCCAGGTTCTCGAACACAATGTCGTGCTCGTTCGGGGTTCTTCTCGCCCTTTCTCGTGGACGGGGTGATTCCGCCACATTTTTGCTTTTTTCGACTCGGCAAAAAATATTCGTACCTGCACACAACAAAAAAGAAACAAGAATTTGAAAAGAGAGATTAGGTGAAATTCTTACCGTAGGAAGGTTGAGGGTGGAGAATGTGAAACTTTTGTGAAGACGGATGGAGAATCGATGGAGATATGAGGTGAAAGTAGAGAGCTTTGAGTGAGGAGAATGGAGGTTTTAAGTATTTTTTTGAGAGAAAGAAAGATGGAGGTGAAAGAGTATGAATGATATGTGGTAAATGAGGAGAGAATTAAGGATAAAGTGTATTTATAGGGTGAAAACGCCAAAAATTGGATCATAAAATAGCAAGTGTACTATTTGCACCAATGTAGTAATAAAAAGGGTGTTATCCCGAGTATCGATCTTGAGGACTGCGTAGTAAGTACCAATATTTATAATAATTCAATTGAACAAAAGTTCATATGGGGTTTGATGATTTTTTTCACAAATAATAAGAAATAAAAAGATAAAGCGTATAAAAACTGTTTAACCGATACGAGAAAGCATGCTAGGGCCAGATGTATGAATTGCTGTGTAATAAACTTCTTCCATATTATATAACATCTATGTTGTAATAATTCAAAACCGTTTCTCAAGAGTTGTTCTCTCTAATTCCTTAGCCGAAAACCATTAACAGTCAATTTCAATCCTAATTCCTTAGTTATTCAAATTGTTGTTATGAAATATGTAATTGATCAAGAATTAACGGTGACCACTGTTTGTTCCTCATTCTTAAGTGATTAAACACGAGTTTTATTATACAACAAGTGATAAGGCGGTTTGTCCGACCTAAACCTTAAGCAGAGATCAAAATTTCATTTTTCCAATAAAATAAAGCATTACGAGCATTGTATAATAATTTGAATTGATAAAACATCGATGATTATAAGAACACAGATAAAAGATTCATACAGTAGCAATTCAGGGACACCCCCATAGCATTGGGGGGTTTAGCCTCTCATAATATTCAAAGGAAATAAATTAAAAATTAGAGACATTACAATTTGTTGTTGGTGAAGGTTGACCTTCAATCTCTTCCGATCTTGAAGATCTCTTCTCCTTTAAACACTTTGCAAAGTCGCTTCTTCTTTCTGTCTCGTTTCTTCTACGATCAAAAGTCCATTTTCTCTGTGCCCAGTTTCAAACTAAATAGCCTTCAAACAACGAAAAACATTACGAAATGCCCAAACTGCCCTCCGGTCATACAAAGGGGTTAAAACAAGAAAAATCAGCAATTGGGGCGAAATGGCCAACACGGGTCGTGTCAGGTGACACTGCTTACGTGTTAGCTCCATTGTAAGTATATCCTGCCTCCCATGCTGACACGGGCCGTGTCAGCTGACACGGGGTCCCGTGTCAGCCCCCTGTTTTCAGGGTTTCCACTGGTTGTTTCTACGCTTGCTGACACGGGCCATGTCAGTTGACACGGGCACCCGTGTCAGCCCCCTGTTTTCGTCTATTTTTCGCTTTTCATTACGTCTTTGACCTCCATTCTTCCGGTACGCAGCTTTCGAACTTGTTATTTGACCTGGAAACCAAACAATACTACACAGAAACGCATAAAATGTGACAAAAAGAGAAAAGCTACTAATGCAACATAAAACAAGCGGAAATTCATAAAATGAAATAAACTAAAGAAATCACTAAAATAAAGAGCAAAATGTTACCGATTCATGAAGATTCAATGCTGGATAGATGATGAAAACTAAGTCTAAATGGTGACCGATCACAACCCCAAACTTATCTCATTGCCTGTCCTCAAGTGATGTAAGAGACAACGCGGAGGTCAACCATGGATTCTATTCTCTCCAAAACACAGTTGATGTGATTCGCAACATCGCTTTCTCCTTCCCGATTAAGCTTCTGGACTACCCATTCGAACTTTTCCACTGCCTTATCATTTCAGGGAGTTCTTTTACCTGCAAGCTTCTTAACACTACTCACCAAATCTCTCGAGGTTAAGGTGTTTAGCACTCAATATATCAAGGTATGCAATATCAACTCTTACTTTTTGAATAGATTCTATGTCAACTACACAAACACAATTCACACACTTTAAGAGGTCTTCAGGGTTGTAACGGGGCTTAGGTACGATGGGAGAGTAGACAACAAAAATGGATGAGAAACGGTTTTACAACTCGCCATTAATGTTGTTGTTTTTCTTTGTGCAAGAACTTTAATGGGGTTTCGTCCAATCTTAACTCTTTTTCACTCAAATTCACATTCATGCATGAGTCTATTTCTAAGGCAAGTGCTTATTCTTCATTTCTCTATATATATCTTTTTCATTTCTTTTTCTCTTTTTTTTTCCTGTAGAATCAGATGTTTCCACACAGTTTTTTGTTTTTTCTTTTTCTTGCACTTGCCCTTTTTCAACATTTCTTCTAAGGATTAATACCTCAAACTTATCTTTTTTGCACAAATTTTACACTACAACAGTCATACCGAGCGAGGGTAGGAAGTGTATGGCTTATGGTTAACATGATGGTTTACACAAACAAAAGGGTACAAGTTCAACGGGGTTAGCAACGGATGAAAACAACATTATAAAAGGCTAGAAAGGCTTAGTGTGCGTTTTTTTATTGTGCTGTATCAGTAGGACTTACGCAAAATTAGAGAGATAAATTCATACCTGAATGCACTCTTTTTGTGTGGTTAAGCTGAAATCTCACCATGTTGGATAAGCTTGCAGGCTCCAAACACTCTTTATGACAGACATCTTCTTTTTCAGCTTGGGCTTGCCTTCTTCTTTTTCGGTCTAGATTTTCCAAGTTGCGTCCTACATTTTGTTTCTCAGCTGTATCACCTTCCAGGTTGCCTCGGGAGCAAATTCGGGGTTGCGTCTTTCCCTCACTGCCCACTAGTCTATCAAATTTCCAGCATAATCCACTTTCATCTGTAACTTAAAAAAAAAATATAAAACAGCCACACAACAGGATCCTCTGTGCTCGGTGCCTCTTCCATTGGATCATCTGCAGACAAAGAGTCAAAAAAATCTTCATCCCCCTCTTCCAGGTCGGGACAGTCATAGAGCCAGTTGGCTCTGTTAGTAATACTGATGAAATCGTAAGCAGGTAAATCAAGGACATGGACTTTCTGGCACATAAGAGAGTAATAATCTTATTTTACCGTAATCATGCCTTGTTGGATCAAGGCGGCCATGTCCAGTTTGTTTTTACCTGGAACCTGTGGAGAGTCAGTGAGTGCAGCACCAAATCCAAAATGATCGGCAATCTGAGTAATCATGCTGCCAACAGAAATGTCGCCCGAAGTAGCGCGAACAACTCTTCCTAAGTAGTCAGCTTCAAATGCTTCTACGTTGATTGGAGTTTGGGATGCCATACTGTACAAAAAGAACAACTCCCTTTGAGTGGCAACAACGGTGTTTTCTCCATGACCAAATATGGTGTATGCCAACGCCTTATGTGCGTACCTGAAACACGGGTTATGGATACCCGATACCTTTGCCCCTTTAGAAACATATTTAGTGTTACCTGTTATAGAGATCCAAAGTTCCGCCTGGACAAACGTATCGAGCACCGCTTCAGGGCCTAGGATTGGGAGTTTTAAGATCCTCCCTAACTCATCCACAATCAATTCCATATTAGTATTAAATAATCGAAATTGCAGTGTATCGTAATATTCTTTTTCCGTTCCATTCCACCTATTTTTCAACTTAAATTCAATGGTGCTCAGGAATTCAAGTGTAATGCGCGCGAAAGTAGCCGCTTCCAGCTGCATGAATTCTAGCATCCCTAAGGTGTGGAACATACAGTGGACCTTCGCTTGCAATCCCAATTCCTGCAGAGTGCCATTACACATATACCTCGTGGGGGTTAATTTTCTTTTTAAATGAACCGCATACCTCTTCTGGTTCTCCAGGTTCTCGAAAACAATGTCGTGGACGGGATGATTCCGCCACATTTTTGCTTTTTTCGATTCGGCAGACATATTCGTACCTGCACACAACAAAAAGAAACAAGAATTTGAAAAGAGAGATTAAGTGAAAATCTTACCGTAGGAAGGTTGAGGGTGGAGGATGGTGAAACTTTTGTGAAAACGGATGGAGAATCGATGGAGATATGAGGTGAAAGTAGAGAGCTTTGAATGAGGAGAATGGAGGTTTTAGGTATTTTTTTGAGAGAAAGAAAGATGGAGGTGAAAGAGTAAGAAATATATGTGGTAAGTGAGGAGATAATTGGGGATACAGTGTATTTATAGGGTGAATTTAGTAGGTGGGACCCGGCTCCAACGATCATATTTTCAAAAAAAAAAATCACCACTGCACCAACTGACACGGGCGACCGTGTCAGCGCAACACTACCCAAGGACACGGGTCGTGTCCTTCCCAAACACGCTTTTTGGAGCTTATTCACGTAGGGGCTGACACGAAACCCAACTTTTCCCCCTTCCTTGGCACATCCTGACATGGGCGCCCGTGTCAGGACCCTATTTTCTCATTTTCTTTGGTTTCTTTTCTTGAGTTATGCCCGACTTCTGCTTCCGACTTTTCAGAGAATATTTGCTACCGCTATCTTTAACTCCTCTAGCAAACACTGTTCACACCTGCAAGTAAATAACACACAACCAAACAAAGAGAATAATTAGATATAAAAGCGTGGGTTGCCTCCCACGTAGCGCTTCGTTTAACGTCGCTTAGCTCGACGGTTATGCGTCTTATTAGAAAAGATGAACAACATCAATTTGGCCCACTACTTGCCCCACATTGTAAGGCTTCAATCTCTGGCCATTCACTTTAAAAATGTCCTCGTTGGATGGATTTTTTATTTCGACTGCTCCATGGGGATATACCTTGTGCACCACAAACGGACCCGACCATTTCGATCTTTGTTTTCTAGAGAACAACTTCATCCTTGAATTAAACAATAATACCATCTGTCCTTCCCATAATTCCTTCCTTTGGATTCTTCTGTCATGCCATTTCTTTGTTTGGTCTTTGTAGATCTTTGCATTTTCATATGCCCGGTTCCTAAATTCTTCCAACTCATGGAGTTGAAGGATTCAGGATTTTCCCTCTTTCACAAGATCCAAGTTAAGGAATTTTGAAGCCCACAAAGCTTTATGCTCAAGTTCCAAGGGTACGTGACATGCCTTACCATATACCAATTGATACGGGGACATACCAATAAGAGATTTGAAAGCAGTACGATATGCCCAAAGCGCATCATCAAGCTTACTTGCCCAATCCTTGCGAGAGGCATTAACCGTCTTCTCTAAGATTTATTTCAGCTGCCGATTTGACACTTCAACTTGACCACTTGTTTGCGAGTGGTATGGAGTGGGTATCCGATGTTTTACATTATACTTCAAGAGTAGCTTCTCCATTAGGTGATTTAAGAAGTGAGTTCCTTCATCACTTATTAGAGCTCTTGGCACTCCAAACCTGACAAATATGTTTTCTTTCAAAAACTTGACCACCACTTTTGCATCATTTGTTGGTAGAGCGACTGCTTCTACCCACTTGGATACATAATCCACCGCCACCAAAATGTAATTCTTTCCAAATGACAGTGGAAATGGTCCCATAAAATCAATACCCCACACATCAAAGGGTTCAACTTCCAGGATGGGGTTTTGTGGCATCTGATTTCTTTTCAAAATATTTCCCATCCTTTCGCACTTATCACACTCTTTGATCACTTGCTGAGCATCTTTGAAAAGTGTCGACCAATATAAGCCTGACTGGAGGACTTTGGCAGCGGTTCTATCACCACTAAAGTGTCCACCATAGTTAGAATCGTGACAAGCTTTCAGCACATCCCTTTGTTCTTCTTCTAGAACACGTCTTCTTACCAACCTGTCTACTCCCTTCTTGTACAAGAATGGGTCGTCCCACAAATAGAACTTGCAATCATGAACAAACTTTTTCTTACGGTTAGAGTCAAATTCACTCGGGATCACCCCGCCTACTAGATAGTTCGTGTAGTCTGCGAACCAAGGCATTCCAATAACCGCAAGGATGTATTCATCAGCAAACTCATCCTTTATTGGACGTTTTTCCTCATTCTCCTCTATTGGGGACATCCGGGAGAGGTGATCTGCCACAGTATTTTCGCACCCTCTTTTGTCCCGGATTTCCACTTCAAACTCTTGGAGGAGCAGGATCCATCGCAACAGTCTTGGCTTAGAGTCCTGCTTAGCAAACAAATACTTCAAAGCAGCATGGTTAGTATAAACAATGACTCTAGAACCCAACAGATATTTCCTGAATTTATCAAAGGCATAGACTATAGCTAGAAACTCCTTTTCGGTAGTCGCGTAATTCATCTGTGCAGGGTTCAACACATGACTAGCATAATATATGACATGCAACAGTTTATCTTTACGTTGCCCAATAACTGCTCCTACTGCAATGTCACTCGCATCACACATGATCTCAAAAGGTAGAGACCAATCAGGAGCAATGACAATAGGTGTCGTCACCAGTTTATTTTTTATGGTTTCAAAAGCAACGACACACTCTTTATCAAAAATGAAAGCTTTGTCCTTAACCAACAGGGTAGTTAAAGGTTTAGCTATCTTGGGAAAATCTCTTATGAACCTGCGGTAGAAACCCGCATGTCCTAAGAAAATTCTTATACCTTTTTCGCTCATAGGAGGTGGTAGCTTTTCTATTACCTCAATCTTGGCTTGGTCCACTTCTATCCCTTTGTGAGAGATTTTGTGACCCAAGACTATTCCTTCTCGCACCATGAAGTGACACTTCTCTCAGTTGAGAATTAGATTAGTTTGTTGGCATCTTTCTAACACAAGGGAAAGGTTAGTTAAACAATTATCAAAAGAAAAGTGACACTTCTCTCATTCCTTATAACTGTAGTTCCTCCTTTCTTTGGGACCACATGAACAGGACTCACCCAAGATTATATGTATTGGAGTAATGACTGTTCTGCTTCAGAAAATTAATCTCTTCTACCTGTTGAGTAGTTTCCACATAATGCATGGCGAAGTGAGGACCTCTACAAATTTCATAGCTAACAACTTGAATAGGTTAGACCGATTGCACTTGTGCCTTCGTTTAAGTGTCAAGAGTCATTTTCTTGAGTCTTCTCTCTACTTCACCTGTTATTTGATCTTCCATCTTCACAACTTGATTTGCTAGTTTGAGATCAATGATACCTTCAGGCTGACTTACACTGCAACCATAGAGTTCCTGATGCTCATTTGCTGCAATGGCTTTAATGATTTTCTTTATTCCAGTGGTTGTTGTAAAATTTGTTAAGCCACCGACAGCTGTGTCTATGAGCTGCTTAGTCTTCATTCTAAGTCCATTCACAAAATTTTGCATTTGTTCAGTTGCATCCATATTATGAGTAGGAAATGCAACCAACAATCGCTTGAACCTCTTGTAAGCATATCCAAGTGACTCTCCTTCCTTTTGTTTGAAATTAACAATATCATATCTCTTGCGAATATACACAGAAGAAGGGAAGTACTCATTCAAAAATGTTGTCTCCATTTGTTGCCAAGCTGTTATGCTTCCCGCGGGTAAAGAGTAAAACCACTCTTCGGCATCTTCCGACAGTGTAAACGGAAACATCACCAACTTTTTAGCTTCCTCTGAGTGTCCCTCAATTTTCAACGATGTCGTCATGGTCAGAAATCTTTGTAAATGCTTGTTGGCATCTTCATTGATTTTTTCGAGGAACGGTCTCCTTTTGAGTTGACGAATCATTGAAGGGTGCAGCTGAAAGTGATCAACATTTACCGGTTGGTTCACAATTGTTAACCTTCCAGTAGGAGCATTTGCACCTCCATAATCACACAGAAGTCTTTCCGCAGGAGGTGGTGGAGCTTCAGCCAATGGTTCAGCCATTGGTTCAGAAACGGCTTCGGAGTCTTCCGAATGAACTGAAACAGCTTCTTCTTTTTCAGACTCAGAAACAATAGGGGTTGCTTCTGAAAGTTCCAGCCTAGCTTTTCGTCGTCTTGCACGCAATAATCTTTCTGGTTCTACGTCAAAAAGAAATTAAGCTGAGGCCTTACCTTGCATACACAGATTAGACAATTATTAGTATAAACAATAATACAGAAAAATGTTAGCTGCAGAGCAACCAAATTCCAATTGAATTATTTTTCAACTTATACTTTTGGCAGTCCCCGGCAACGGCGCCAAAAACTTGATCGGTAAAATAGCAAGTGTACTATTTGCACCAATGTAGTAATCAAAAGGGAGTTATCCCGAGTATCGATCTCGAGGACTCCGTAGTAAGTACCAATATTTATAATAATTCAATTGAACAAAAGTTCATATGGGGTTTGATGATTGTTCTCACAAATAATAAGAAATAAAAAGATAAAGCGTATAAAAACTGTTTAACCGATATGAGAAAGCATGCTAGGGCCAGATGTATGAATTGTTGTGTAATAAACTTCTTCCATATTATATAACATCTATGTTGTAATAATTCAAAACCGTTTCTCAAGAGTTGTTCTCTCTAATTCCTTAGCCGGAAACCATTAACAGTCAATTTCAATCCTAATTCCTTAGTTATTCAAATTGCTGCTATGAAATATGTAATTGATCAAGAATTAACGGTGACCACTGTTTGATCCTCATTCCTAAGTGATTAAACACGAGTTTTATTATGCAACACGTGATAAGGAGGTTTGTACGACCTAAACCTTAACCAGATATCAGAATTTCATTTGTCCAATAAAATAAAGCATTATGAGCATTGTATAATAATTTGAATTGATAAAACATC
The DNA here is from genome assembly GCF_024323335.1 of Lathyrus oleraceus. NCBI lineage: Eukaryota > Viridiplantae > Streptophyta > Magnoliopsida > Fabales > Fabaceae > Lathyrus > Lathyrus oleraceus. Next base: position 433,542,512 of record NC_066583.1, on the reverse strand, counting down.
GATGATTATAAGAACATAGATAAAAGATTCATACAGTAGCAATTCAGGGACACCCCCTAGCATTAGGGGGTTTAGCCTCTCATAATATTCAAAGACAGTAAATTACTAATTAGAGACATTACAATTTGTTGTTGATGAAGGTTGATCTTCAATCTCTTCCGATCTTGAAGATCTCTTCTCCTCTAAACACTTTACAAAGTCGCTTCTTCTTTTTGTCTCTTTTTTTCTACGATCAAAAGTCCATTTTCTCTGTGCCCAATTTCAAACTAAATAGCTTCCAAACAACTAAAAACATTGTGAAATGCCCAAACTGCCCTCCGGTCGTACAAAGGGGTTAAAACAAGAAAAATCAGCAATTGGGCTGAAATGGCCAACACGGGTCGTGTCAGGTGACACTGCTGCCCGTGTTGGCTCCACTGTAAGTCTATCCTGTCTCCCATGCTGACACAGGCACCCGTGTCAGCCCCCTGTTTTCTTTCCACTGGTTGTTTCTGCATTTGCTGACACGGGTCGTGTCAGCTGATACGGGCACCTGTATCAGCCCCCTGTTTTCATCTATTTTTCGTTTTTCATTACGTCTTTGACCTCCATTCTTCCGGTACGCAGCTTTTGGACTTGTTATTTGACCTGGAAACCAAACAGTACTACACAAAAACGCATAAAATGCGACAAAAAGAGAAAAGCTACTAATGCAACATAAAACTAGTAGAAATTCATAAGATGCAATAAACTAAAGAAATCACTAAAATAAAGAGCAAAATGTTACCGATTCATGAAGATTCAATGCTGGATAGATGATGAAAACTAAGTGTAAATGGTGACCGATCAGTTATCTTTAATACATTTATATTCCTTTGTTAATTGCTTGATTACAAGTTCGGAGTCACCTTTGATCTCAACTCTGGTTGCCCCCAAGTCTAATAATATGGTAAGACCTGTTATCAAGGATTCATATTTAGCCTCATTGTTGGAACAATAGTAATTGATTTTGAATTTATACTTAGTAGGAATTTCTTCCATGGACATGATGAAAATCCCCACCCCCATTCCTTTAGAATGGATGGAACCATCAAAATATAGTTTCCATGTCGGGAACTCGACATAGTTTTGCGCTATTTCTATTACTGCATGAACTACTATGAAATTAGCAATAATTTGGCCTTTCATGGCCTTCAAAGGCGCATAAGTTAAATAATATTCGGTAAGGGCTAATGCCCATTTTCCAACTCTATTATGTAAAATTGGTTTCAACAGCATGTGCTTAATTATGTTGAAGTGTGAATAAAAAAACACATATGAAGATTTTATATAATGCTTGAGTTTGTTACAAGAAAATTATAAAAATAAACACAATTTTTCTACCATAGTGTATCTAGTCTCAGCATCATTCATGATTCGACTTAAATAATAAATTTCTCTTTCGATGTCATTGTCATCTTCTTGGGCTAACTTACTCCCAATTTTCGAGTCAGGTTTAGAAACGTACAACTTCGTGGCTTTGTTCCTCATGGGAGCTAGTAACATTGGAGGTTTTGATACATTGGTTATCTCATCAAAGGCTTGTTGATGTTCCGGTCCCAACCTAAAACCTTCTTCTTTCTTTAATCGTAAAAGTGGTGAGAATACTTCTGTCTTGCCACTTAGATTTGAAATAAATCTTCTTAGAAATTTGATTTTTCCTAACAAGGACTGAAGTTGTTTCTTGTTAGTCGGAGACTTAGTATTTTGTATGGATTTCGTCTTGTTCGAGTTTATCTCTATGCCCTTCTTATGGACAACAACACCAAGAAAGTCCCCTGCATGAACACAAAAAGTACATTTTAATGGGTTCATTTTAAGCCCATGTTTCCTCATCCTTTCAAAAGATCACCGAAGATGGTCAAGATAACCATCCTTAGATGAAGATTTAATGAAAATTTCATCGATGTACACTTGCATAAACATTTCAATGAAATCATGAAACATTGAGTTCATTACTCTCTGATAAGTAGCACCAACATTCTTTGGACCAAAAGGCATCATTACCCATTTGTATGTGCCCAAGTCCCCCGAGCATCGAAACACCGTTTTTGCCACGTCTTCCTCTACAATGAAAATTTGGTTGTAACCAGAGTATCCATCGAGGAGACTTAGGTTTTTGAATCCAGCCGCAGAATCGATCAATATTTTAGCCACTGGCATTTGATATCCATCTTTGAGAGTAGCAACATTAAAATCTCTAAAGTCTATGCAGACTCTAAGGGTAACATTTTTCTTAATAACTGGAACAATATTAGCAGGCCATTCGACATACCTGAAGAGTCTGATGAACTTGTTCTGGAGCAACCTTTCGATCTCAACTTTGATCTTCGACATAATTTCAAGCACGAACCTCCGTGGGATCTGCTTCACTGGCTTCTTGTTAGGTCTGATCAGCAGATTTAGTTTGACTAGTTCACCAATTAACCCATGTGCTTCATCATAGTCCCAAGCGAAACAATTTCTGAATTCTTTCAATACCTTGATCACTTCTGCTTTCAAGTGTGGGTCTATTTTTTAACTAATGTATGTTTACCTCTTCGTTGTCCCATCTCCTAAGTCTACCTCTTCCAAAGGATCCTGCTCCTGCATTTTCCTGGTCGATATCATTGGGTCCTTCTAGAACCCCAAAGGCTCATCATCATAGATGTAATCCATCCTCCAGCTTTCTGAAGTTGTTGTTTGGTTGGTAAATCCATATTTATTTACCCAAGAGTTCTTAAGCTCATTGGCTTCAACAACTAGTATTTGTTTAGATTTGGCCTCTAGATCCGCCAATATTTTGTTTTCAGACACATAGGAGGAAATTCGAGCCAACGCGTTTGACTCAATCATGATCACCATCGGATTCCGACAATCGTCTATATCCTCCAACAGTTTCGTATTCTCAGATAAACCCGTGTTGAGGGTGTGGTTCACCGTGTAGCTTACTTCACACCCCTCAAAGTTATACCCTCCTCCAAGAAGTCTGCATGGCAAAGTGTTAGCCAGTTTTTGGTGAAAGTTAAGCTTGCCAATGTGATTGGCATCCGCACTAAAAAAACTTTGATCCGCTTCGATGGTTTCGACAACCCCATCATATTTCCATGTGGTGATCCTCCAATGCATATATGATGGTACACATCCTACCCCATGTAACCATTCTCTTCCCAATAGTAGATTGTAGTCCGCTTTAGTCGGCACCACCACAAACAACATTGGCCTTGTGGTGGTTCCCACCACTACGTCGACTTGAGTTACCCCTAAGCATTTGCTGGTTTTGCCCCTATAGTTGGACAACACCATGTTGTTATAGGCAAAATCTCATATATTTTTTTCAATCTCTTTGAAGGTATGTGTATGGATCTATCTAGACCTCACTCTAGAAGAATCTAATTGTGAGACTTCTCTTTCTTGAGGAATATCCTTTTGTCAATCAGTAAGATTAACCAACTACATGCCTACTGGATTATTGAATGACCAACTTGATAACAAACCTTAAAAGAGATACTTATAAAAAGGAATTAAATAGGTGCCTGAGGTTAGACACACAAAGGTGAAGAAAATAAAAATAATTTGAGAAAAATTATGAGGTTATAATTTGAATCATAGAAAGAATGATTTGAATTGAAGGTGGTAATGTGAGGAATTTGTCATTTGATTTGAATCATGATTTGTGTGTATGACTCAAGTCAAACGATATCATGATACAAATTATAGTTATTTTTGAAAAGATTTTTTTATCATATGTTTCGAATCAAAAGTATTGTTATTCGAGTCAAGGAGTGTTGTGACTTGAATCACGCACATCCCTGATTTGAATCAAGCTAACATAACCAAATTCTAGACTTGTTGTTGATTTTTGATTTGAGTCACCAGAAGGTCTGATCTGAGTCAAGCTTCATAAAAACTTTGATTTAAATTTTCCAACTTGTGGTTCAAGCTACACTCAACATATTGACTTAGACCAATTTTATTAGGATAAAAACACATTGCCAAGGGTCTAAAACTACTTTATTAAATGTAAGTGTATCTCTAAGATACAAATCAAATCGAATAATTGAAATAAAAAATTACAAACAAATTACAAATAAGCGATACATCAAATTACACAAATCAAATTTAAATATAACATCAAAATAAAAATGATTTCGACTGCAGTTTCAACGGTAGCAAGGTCATGCTTATATACTAATGATCCTAGAGATAATCTTAGTAGAAATATATTATTACAAGTGATTTGCACATTTTTATAGACAACATGTAATGCAAGATGACATGACTTTATGTTGAGACATTTAGTCTTTATGTGCACAAAACAGGAGGCAAAGATGTAGAGAAAGATGTCCCACACATCATGGAATATTTTGCCTCAGAAGCCAGTTGCAATGTAACAAAATCACGCGCCTGATTTGTTACCATATTTATCTATGAGTTTACGCACTTTTTGGAATTAGGAAAGATTTCCTAAAAATATCAAATATCAAACCCAAATTAGATTGACAGGGATTTAATTTAAGATAGATTACAAGTCAAATTAAATCATATATTGAGAATGCGCTTTTTGGTTTTTCTTAAGCCTCAAGTATTTTGAAACCCTAAACACAAACTGCAGCTGGATGTTTTTCTATTTAAGGAGACATTCTCCTTAAATAAGACTGACATCTTTAGATATTATAAGGCATTTTGTATTTGTTGAGTCTTTGTGTTTTCGTGTGTATAACTTGTGAAACTCTATTCATTTGCATCATTTCTATCAAAAGGAATATAGTTTGGTTTATTGACTTGTAATAGCATTACCGTTCCAACCTTTTGTAATCGTTCCAAAACTAGGGATAGTTGTTGAGAGAAAGTGAAAGGAGTCTAATATTCAGGGGGAGTCCTAAATAGAAATTCACGGGTAGTATTAAGAAAAAAGGCATTGAACTAGAATAGTTCATCTAAGACAAATTTGTACTTTTACTATTAAGAATATCTGAAGAAAAAATATGAGATCCCTTACTTTTCTTTTCAGTTTACTATTAACATCCTCCAGACATAGGTGATATTCCACCGAACTGGGTTACCAATTCCTTGTGTTCAACTTACTTTATCTTCATTTTTATTGTTATTGTATCCATCTTGTCATACACATTGTTTGGAACATTGTGTTTGACATCTTTCCAGAGGGAGAACAAAATCAAATTGACATCAGAACATGCACCGTGTCTTGCTTGGGTGAGCTCTAGGGAACTTACAATTTTTGTTCAAATGGATAATATTAAAGAATGAGGATCTGTTAACTGGCCACCTATCCTTGATGACACTAGCTATGATTATTGGAAAGCTCACATGATAGCTTTTATTAAATCCATTGACAGCAAAACATGGAAGGCTTTCATCAAAGGATGGTCACATCCAATGGTAAATGCTCAAGATGGTATCAATCTCTCATGCCATAAGCAGGTTGGTCCAATGATGAAGATAATGAATCTCATGGAAATTGTCATGCTCTCAATTCAATTTTCAATGGAGTTGACAAAAATGTTTTTCCTCTTGTCAACACATGTACTAAACCCAAATAAGCTTAAGAGATTCTCAAAACTATGCATGAAGGAACTTCAAACGTTCATATGTCATGACTTTAACTTCTCACCACCAAGTTTGATAACTTAAGAATGAAGGAATAAGATACCACAATTGACTTCTATGTTCATGTTCGTGACATAGAAAATTGCTCATTTGTACTTAGTGGAAAAATATTTAAACAAAAACTAGTTAGAAAAATCCTCATATCACTTCCAAAGAAGTTTAACATGAAAGTTACTACTATAGAAGAAGCTCAAGACATAAGCTCGCTCAAAGTGGATGAACTTATTGGCTCGTTGTAGACTTTTGAAATTTCCATTAATGATAAAAATGAAAATAAAAGCAAGGGAGTTACTTTCAAAGTTGATATGGAAGAAGACAAGGAATAAGAAGTAGAGGATATTAATGAGAACGTATCCAACTCTATTGCTTTACTTGAAAAAAGGTTTTAGCAAAGTAATGAATAGACTTGACAAACATTCTAGGAAAAATGTCATAACACATGTGAAGGGAAAAGTTCTTGACAAATCAAGAGGATTCAACTCCCAACGTAGGATCAAAGATGGAGATAAGCAAAGTAAAGGCAATGGGACACAATGTCGTGAATGTGAAGGCTTTCGACAAATCCAGGAAGAATATACCAACTTCCTTTGAAAGAAAAAGAAGGGATACACTACTACACTTTCAGATGCAAGATATGAAAATGATAGTGATGAAGAAAAGGCTAAAAGTGTAATTGCATTTTGTAAGACCCCAATTTTGTCCCTAAGATCCCTCATGGCATCATATCATTGCATTGCATAGCCTCAAGGATCTTTGAGCATCTTGCTTCCTTTCCCTTTGGGTGGGATCTCCTTGTGAGTGGTTTGAGATCACCAGGCATTGTTCGAATTGTATATCATTGCTTTTCTTGTTTTAATCACTAACCAAAAGCACCAGAAATATGTCATTTACATTTGTTTTGCAGTTTAAGCATCACAGGTCAAGCAATTCAAGAGCATCCATTGTACAAGAGCTGATGGTATTTTCTTGATGTGAGGACTACATGATTATTTTATTGAGCTTATATGAGCTAGAGGTTCACTTTGAAGCAAACTCCCCAAGTGGTAAAGGCTCAAGTTCATCAAGCATGTCAAGGTCATATGAGGACCATTACAATCAATTGTGCAGTCAATTGAAGGCTTTAAGGTGGGGAAGTGATTTGAAACACTCCATTCATGTTCAAACCAGACCTATTCATCATGTCAAACATCTATCTTGAAGATTTTGAAGTCATATCAAAAGTTTCCCAAAATGGAAAGTGACCTGTAATTTCAAGTTTCCAAAAATGGCAAGTTTTTGGTCCACATTCAACTTGACTTTCCAACATAAAATAAGCTTCAAATGAAATTTTGTTGAACATGAAAGTTGAAGATCTTTCTCTCCCATTTTCAAAACGTCCAAGATCATGATCATCTGATGAATGGTTGAAGAATTATGATCAAATGATTGCCAAGGGTGCATAGAAGTTCAACATGCCATAACTTTTGATCCAAAACTCCAAATTGAACCACTCTTTTTGCAATATGCTTATCATGACCAATATTTTCCAAATCAAACATTGCATTGCATGAAATTAACTCACATGATCATTTGTCCATGCATGTTTATTTTGGAGGGAAAATGGAGAATTCAAATTCTATTGATCTTACATGAAAAAAACCAATGCCATTGTGTTCCTTGGATGATTTTGAGTGAGTTTGAGCCATGCATGTTCACGTGTAAAATTTTCATGCACCATACACTTGCCCAATTTTGCATTTCACCTCTCATTTCATTAATCTCAATTAACCATTGCCTAATGACAATTTCAGGGTGATTAGCACATGGTATATAAGCCTAATCATAACAGAATTTCAGAAAAAATCACATTTTAGATCTGAAAATTTTCTTTCCCTCCAAATTTTCTCTCAATTGAAACTTCAAAATTCTTCACATAACACATCAATTTTCTTGCATAATCGTGTTCATTTAGCATCATTGAGTACAAATCAAGCATTGGATTGGAGAATTTGGTCAAGAATCATGCATACTCAAGGCTTGAACATGAAGATGGATTTTGGAAATTGAGCTTCATTCAGGTGGATTCAAGCATCAATTCGTGCATAAAGCTTCAATACACAAGTTGAGGAGAAGATCTGGACATTACTGGAGCTTGAACACCCGAAATCAACTCACTGCTCTTCAAAGAGGTACTTTAGTCGCTTTTAGCTCTTGCTTGAGCTTTGCTTTGGTTTGTGGTTGGTATACCACTTAGGTAACCTCTCTAACTCCATGTAGTCTGGAAGCCCTGTCGTTTCTTTTGGCAGGCGTTTGGCTGAAGTCCTCCTTAAGAGGCAATGACTGTGATTGTTTATGTTTGTGCTAAAGACCTCCTTGTCGAGGCATGTTACTTGTTAAGTCCTCCTAAGTGAAGAGGCAATTGACAGATAGAAGGGATTTGCAATCAATCCCCTGTTAATCAGTTGAGTCTTTCATTATGCTCGCACTACATGCTGATGCTTTTGAATAAACACCCAAGATCTTGTATAGAGTCAGTCATGTGGAATAGGGTCCCTCATTCTGGACCCCCACACCTTCTTTGATTTAAGCTCACCCAGGCCAGGGTTAAGAGCATAAGGTCTAATCCTCATTTCCTATTCATTAGCTTCACCCTAACTCTCAATGTTAGTGGGTAAGAGCTCAAAAGCACCCATCCAGTTTTGGCTTGTTTGTCGAGGTTGATATGACCCCTTGACTAAAGCCTAACCAATTTGTCTGAGCCTCTTGTTTGTGTATAGAGTGTGATACTTGATTGCTTGTTTGCTCATTTGTGAATCATTCATATGTTTTCTTTTCATGCATATTTTGTTTCTTTTGGTGGAGTCAGATGTAAGACCATTGATTGGCTATCTGTTTCCTGTTTCTTTTGTGGAGCTAGATGTAAGTCCATTGATTGGCTATCTGTTTCCTATCTTGTTTCTTTTTGTGGAGTTAGATGTAAGACCATTGATTGGCTATCTGTTTCCAGCTTGTTTTGGAGTTGGATGTAAGACCATTGATTGGCACTCCGTTTCTAGTTTTTGTTGTTCTCTCATGAGACCCTTCTTATTTGCTTATCGCTTTGTGTTGCCTAATTCCAAAGCAACTTCCTTGGATGATTTCTATGATCTTGAGAAAGCAATTCCTGTTTGTGGCTTTGTTCCCTTAACCCTTTTGTGCTTAACCTTGATCCATGTTTTCCATCCTTAACCCAAACCAGAAAACTTTTGTGCAAACATCTGACTTGTTTTCAAAACTAGAAACCTAGGCCTTATGCCTTTGATTTTCAAACTTCATTTTCACTAATACTCATTGTAATTGAACTTAACTCATACTTTGACCATGATTTTGTGAATACTCAAATTGGTTAATTCAACCCACTCAATTGTTTTTTGTGGCCCTGTGCCCATTTCCTAATCAAATTTTCATGCATTAGCTATAGATCTGAATTATCTTAGTGGTTGATGTAAATCTCACCTCATCCTTAGTGAGTTGATTGTAAGACTTCCATACTTATTATAGGGTTAACCCCTCACTAGTATGTTGAAGCCATCCTCACATGGTGGATTGTTGGTTCAGATCGAGTGTTCTCCCTTTGATAATGAAAGACCTTAGGGCTTTCGTTTAAAATCAATCCACTCATCTGTTTTGAAATTTGTTACCCGAACTACGGGGTTTTGATCCTTATCTTTCATGAGAAGGTACGTAGGCAATGGGCTTATCCATCCAAACACAAAAATAACTAACTTGTATATTCTTTTCTCATCTCTTCAATCATGTTTGCACATAAATAATTTCATAAACAATAACCTTTGCAACAAGTTGTGAAAAGGGCTCCCTAGGTGTACCTAGGATGTTGTGGGTGCCTAACACCTTCCCATGACATAACCAACCCCCTAACCCAGATCTCTGACCCTCTTTTACTAGTTTTGTTTGTAAAAATTTATAGGTTTTTGTTCACTTTCTAACCATTCCTTTGGATAAATAGAAGTGCGGTGGCGACTCGACTTTGTATGATTTACCTTGTATCTAGTTAATATTTCCAATGGTGACGAATACACCGCTACAGAAAAGTGGCGACTCCACTGGGGATGAAAGAATCATAATCCCTAGTGGGTTTTGCCTACTTTTCACACTTGTTGTATTATATTGTTATGACATATTTTTGGTGCTATTTGGGATTACTGTATTGATTGTAATGCTTGAATTGTTTGATATATCAATTGCTTGCTTTGCTTGGTGATCTCTGTGAGATGAGTTCTATACCCGAACTCGAGTGCACCTTATGATAGGAGAATGGCATAGTCTCGTCGACTTGTGTGGTTATTCCTTAGCAAGTTGACTTGCGAGTCCATTCACTTGGTGGAGGTCATGTTGCATCGATGATGTCACACAAGTCATTTGTGGTTAGACATTATTCTTTCAATATAGACCATAGAAGCCAAGGACCTTAGTTTACCAAGCCCATCTTGGCCTATTTTTAGGATGTAGTGCGGAGGTCGTTCAAATGTAAGATTTGATGCGATTGTTACGCGATACTACACTCATAAGAGTCTCTCTTGAGAATATTTTTGGAATACGAGTATTCGTTCCTCCGATAATATTCGAAAGATGGGATGATGACCATGGGAACCTCTGGTAGAACATGTTCGGCAGGTTTAAACCATAGTACACTCCCTTTGGGTGGTTCTTAACCGAGACTCCATGCTCGTGACTCGCAACAAACCCGTGATTCATGGTTGTTCCGTTCAAGTATCCTTAATATCAATGGAACTTGGGTGTCGATAAGGTGAAAACCATAATCCACCAAAATGGATGATTGATATTAAGGATAATATGAGCCATCCCATGACCTTTGTTTGGTGTGCTTTGCGTGATCCTTGAGTGTGATTGTTGCATTCATGCATTCATGCACCCATTTGCATTTCATGTCATCAAAATAATAAGAAAATTTTCAAGGAACTTAAGGGGTTTATTTGCAAAATTTTCAGACATGGAAAAACAAAAAAGGCATACAAAGAAGTACAGCTTCCGACAACCCGATCTGAAAGAGTTAAGGAATCTGACATCCTATGTACTAGATCCCTTGGGTTTCAAAACTCGTTTCGGGAAGCTTCTGCCTCTTCTGACTACTCAGGTTAATGAAGGGTTGATGGGTACTTTGGTGCAGTTCTATGATCCTCTGTATCACTGCTTCACTTTCCAGACTTTCAGCTATTGCCTACCCTTGAGGAGTATGCTCATCTTGTGGGTATTCCTATTCTGGATCAGTTGCCGTTCAATGGCTTGGAGAGTGTTCCCACTTCTCGCGAGATAGTTGACATGTTGCGCATAGATGAATCTCTGATTCATGCTCATATGACTACCAAAGGTGGAATTCAAGGTCTCCCTTCTGAGTTCCTCATTGCTCAAGCTACTGTTTATGGGAAAGCCATGAGTGAGGATGCCTTTGAGGCCATATTTGTACTTCTCATCTATGGATTGGTATTGTTCCCCAACATCTAAAAGTTTGTGGATGTGAACGCTATTAGGATCTTCTATGCTCTTAATCCCGTTCCGACTCTGTTGGGTGATACCTATTTCTCTTTGCATCTGAGGAATGCAAAGGGTGGTGGCGCTATTATGTGCTATTTGCCTCTGTTGTACAAGTGGTTTATTTCGCACTTGCCTCAGACGGTCGCCTTCAAGGAGAACAAGGGATGTCTACGATGGTCCACGAGACTCATGTCTCTCACTAATGATGATATCTCTTGGTATAACCGTGTATATGACGGTGTGCAAATTATTGACTCTTGTGGTGAATTCTCCAATGTGCCTCTTCTTGGTACATGTGGTAGGATTAGCTACAACCCTGTGTTAGCACGATGTCAACTTGGGTTCCCCCTAAAGGATAAACCTAATAACGTTCTGTTAGAAGGTGTGTTCTTTCAGGAGGGTAAAGATCCCCAAGGTCTGAAGGGCAGAATGGTTCGCGCTTGGTGCAAGATTCATAAGAAAGGCAGAAAGGAGTTGGGTCCTAAGAATTGCATTGCTTTTGAGCCATATACTGCCTGGGTAAGGAAGAGAGTGTAACTCCTCAAAATTTGCCCTCCTCTTCTTGGGACTAGTTTAGCATATTGCATTTCATATTTAGGGCATTAGTCATTGCATATTGCATATAATGTGAAAATAATGAAGTCATCCTCCTAAGTCTTTCTCAGAAGATAGAGAGGTTAAGAGATTCAAGCCTGAGGGTTTCTTTAAACTGATCATCAACCATCTGAGGGTTTGTGCTTCAATTAGGGTTTTCTTGGTTCTTCAAGGAGGTTGAGCATTATCTTGTTGTCAAGGGTACATCATCATCATCATGGTTATGTCATCACCAAGGGCTTCATGATTCATGATCCAGTTCCTTTGGATTAGGGTTTTCACCTCGGGTCAACCCTAATCAATGACTTCTATTCCAACCAGGGATTCTCAAGGAGGTGAAGTATTCTGTTGAGATGGAGATCACATGGTTATGTGAAGAGCTTATTGGAGCTAGGGGTTCATTTCTGAGCCATTTCCTCAAGTGGTAGAGGCTCAAAGTCCACAGTGCATGTTCAAGTCATCTAGGGCCCATAAAAGTCAACTGAAAGTCAACTGAGGGCTAGGAGGGGGAGAAATGAGTTTCAACATCTCATTCATGTTCAAAAGAGGCTCATTCATTATTACAAGTGTCTACATAGAAGATTTTGAAGCCAGATCAAAAGTTTCCCAAAATGGAAAGTGACCTGTAATTGAAAGTTTCCAAAAATAGCAAGTTTTTGGACCATCTTCAACCAAACTTTCCAACATCAAAGAAGCTTCAAATGAATTTTTGTCCAACATGAAAGTTGAAGATCTTTCTCTCCCATTTCCAAAAAGTCCAAGATCATGAGTATCTGATGAATGGTTGAGGAGATATGATCCAATAATTGCTAAGGGTGCATGGAACTTCAAAAGGACATAACTTTTGACTCATAACTCCAATTTGAGTGCTCCTTTTTGCATAATTCATCTCATGACATGAATTTTCCAAATCCATCAAGGCATTGCATGAAATTTCATCACATGACCATTTGTTCAATCATGCTCATTTTGGAGGGAAAATCATGAATTTGAAATTGGTGCATCACATGAGCTTTTTAACCATTCCAACATGTTCATAAAATGGTTTTAAGTGAAATTGCATGGCCATTGGCTACTGTTCACGTGGGATTGCCATGCATGAGGTGAAAAATCAATTTTGGTCATACACCTCTTTTCTTCTTAAAATTCCATTAACCAAGCCTAAGCATGATTAGCAAGTGGATTAACACATGGTATAAATAGTAAATCCTAACAGAATTCTGATTATTCACCATTTCTAGATCTAAATTCTTCTTCCCTCCAAAATTTTCTCTCAATCCAAATTCAATTTTCTTCCACATAAGCCTTTGATTTTCTTCCATATTCTTGTTCTCTGATCTTGATTTAGTGTAGATCAAGCTTTGGTTTGGAAGATTCGAGTGGAAATCAAGCATACTTCAAGCAAGAACATGAAGATGGAAACTGATTATTGAGCTCGATCCAAGCATCTTCAAGCCTCAATTATTGCATAAAGCTTCAAGACATCATCTCATGAGTGGATCTGCAGCTTGCAAGGCCTTGAATCGTGCGATTTCAGCAACTGCTCTTCAAGAGGTAGGTTTTTTGAACCTATTAATTCTCCAATCTTTTGCCATGATAATGTAGACCTTCTCTTGCTGAGCATGCTGATGAAAATTTCATGTGATTTGGTGGATTATTGGTTGAGATATAGTGAATTGAAGTTTTGAATGCATAATATGTTTTTGCTCGATTCTCATGATTTGTGATGAATTAGCCTTATTTGATGCTCGATCTGTAATGTACATAGCAAGAGCATTCCATTGATGTATTCATTTCGAAAATCTGGAGAAAAAAAATTGCATTAGCACTGTTCACCACTGTCTCAAGGTAGGAGACGGTGGTTTCCTCCGTTAACGCCTCCGTCTGGTTCAGGATGAGATGGCTAGGGTTTTTGTGCGTTGGCTGCCACATGTGCATGCTTCGTGGCGATTTGATTGGCCAGTGTTCTCTTGACTAGCGCCACATGCGCTTTGACCATGACTAAGTGTGCCAACGGGATTAATGATACTGCAGCGTTTTGATACGCACATGCTTCGATTCCTGGCGAAGCGTTTTCTGCATATTATTTGTTTTCAGTGCATTTTTGAATTGCCACAGGGTTCGATCCCTCCTGATGCCACTTTTTCAAATTAATTCCTCATTTTTCCTTTCCCTCCAAATATCATATGCCATGTTCATTTTATTTCATCATTTTTTTGTCAACTTTGAAAATTCATATCAATTTGAAAACACATCCAATTAATTCCCAATTTTTTGCAAAATGTTCATGTGAATGTCTTCTATTCTTTGATGTGGATTTCTGGAATTGTGCCTGGCTGGAATTTTAATTGTGTTAGACTAATTGAACATCTATGCATTTGTGACATTGCTTCATTCTTTCTATTGTGAAATGCTCAATAATGATCCAATTGCCATGAAATTTTGTGTGTTGATTCTTAACATGTTGATTGACATTTGAGGTTTGATTTAGTATTTTTATCATGTTCCATTTCTGTTTTATACACATAAACTTTTGGTGTGACAACGTGTGTCACACAATTTGTTGTCATACTTGTTCATTTTCATTTCCATATCAAATGACCTCTTCTGATTATAATTTTTGGCATGATGATTGTGTGTGACATGTTGTATGCTCATAAAAATTTCCAGAATTGTTTGATTCATTTCTGTTTTAATATTGAATTTTGATTCATGATGATCATCTGTGAGCTTTGAATTTGCCTTTGCCTTCACTTGCACATGAAATTACTTTGCTTAATGCTTTTGACTTGGTCCTTTTTAGGACATGTTCTTGATTGAATGTAGTTGCTTCATGTTGAATATTGGTTGCTGTTTTGACTTTTTCTTCACCTTTGACCCTAGGCTTTGCCTTAGGGGTTTGTACTCACATTTGAGCTTTGAATTTCAGGTTCAAGCATTCATCTCCATGATTGATGTTGCTTCATAATTTGAGCTTGGTTATTTGCTATTGTTTGCTAACATTTGGTTGTTTTGTAGGCTTTGATGATAATTCACTTGAGTGTTTGCCTTATGGCTTACTCATTGTGCATATTGGAATTGTTTGTCTGTTGTTATCTGTTAACTGTTGTTTGTTTTGTCTGAACACTATACTGATTGTTTGGTTGTTTACACAGGTACTTTAGTAGCTTTAACTCATTATTTGAGTTGCTTTGATTTGCTTGTGGTTGGAATACCACCTATGTAACTTATCTAACTTCATGTAGTCTGGAAGACCTGCTGTTTTTGGCAGGCACCTGTCTGAAGCCCTCCTTAAGAGGCAATGTTTGTGGTTGTTTATGTTTGTGCCATGTACTTCAAAGACCTCCTAAGTGAAGAGGCATTGGCAGATAGAAGGGATATGCAATCCATCCCCTGCTATTCAGTTGAGTCATTCATTTTGCTCGCACTACGTGCTGACACATTTTGAATAAACACCCAAAATCTTGTTGTGTCAGTCATGTGGAATAGACTTCCAGATTCTGGACTCCCACACATTGTCTTGTGCTCACCCAGGCCCGGGTTAAGAGCTATGAGGTCTTACCCTCATTTCCCATTTCATCTGCTTCACCCTAACTCTCAATGTTAGGGTTAAGAGCTCAAAACACCCATAACAGAACTGGCTTGTTTGTCGAGGTTGATTTGACCCCTCGACTAAAGCCCCGCCTTGTATGAGCCACTTGTTTGCATATAGTGTGTGTTCTTGCTCTCCTGTGCTTGTGTTTGCTTATTTGTTGTTTAGGCTAGCTTGCTTCCTGTGCAAAGACCTCAACATAGGGATCGTTTGCATGACAACTTCTAGGCTCGAGTCGTAGTCTCCCTTTTAGTTGTTATCTCCCTAGTCTCTGGTTAGGATAGTTTTCCCTGTTAAGGGGAACTACGTCGCCCTGATCCTCATACCAGATGAGGTACGTAGGAAGGAGATGAGCTGATCTCTCCCGGCGCCCTTTTTGTTTTGTTGCGTGTGTTTGGTTCGCCCTTTTTCTCTTTCAACCCTCTTGTGTGTTTGGAGTCTGATGTAAGTCCAGCGATTGGCAGTCGGTTTCCTGTGTGGGTTTGCTTGTTTGGAGTCTGACGTAAGTCCAGCGATTGGCAGTCGGTTTCCCATGTTGTGTGTGTGCTTGGAGTCTGATGTAAGTTCAACGATTGGCATTCGGTTTATCGTTGGTTTGTTTTGTGTGGAGTTGGATGTAAGACCAACGATTGGCATTCTGTTTCCTGTTGTGTGTTTCGTTAGACGTCTCAGCGTCTCGTTTCAGTGTCTTTGTTTGGCGTGCGTTAGCTGAGCTATGAGTGCTCTGATTCTTACTCTGGTTAGAAAAGATACGTATGCATAGGATGCGATGTCCTAGCGAGCACGTTTCCCATGTCCCCGAACTACGTCGACTCTGATGTTTGTGTCTGACAAACTACGTAGGCCCAGGATGCGACATCCTGCCGAGTCATCTTCTTCCGTCTTCTTTCATCTGTGTTTTATTCCAGTGTTTGTGCAGTTTTAAGCAGTTATTCAACAACCTTTCTTCTATTCTTTCTGAGCGTGGATCCCGTCGAGTACGACGGATGCGTAGGGGTGCTAATACCTTCCCTTCGCATAACCGACTCCCGATCCTAGCAATCTCCGGTCGTAAGACCATTCCTTTCCAGGTTTACTTCGAGCGTTTCCTTTCCCTCCTTTGGGATAAATAACGCACGGTGGCGGCTCTGTTTGTTTGTCTTTTCCCGCCGGTTTTTTTTCGCGTTGTGACAGCTGGCGACTCTGCTGGGGACAATAGAGAAGTTGACCTCTTGCTGGTCCATCTTCCCTAAGCGTGTCACTCCTAGCGCTCTCTAGGATAGTTTTGGTTGCTTGTGCTGCTTTATTTATTGCATTTATGATTATTATGTTGTGTATATATTTGCATAAATGTTTGCATACATCATGTTATCATTATGCTGAATTCTGTACAGGTTGGTTCCTCTTATTTGGGGTGGGTGTTCTGAGTGGGGCTAAAACCCAGGCCCGAGTATACACCTAGGATTAGCGTGGTCTCACGTTTCTCACATGTTGGTTGGGCATGTTGTTGCGACGTGACATACCACAAGCCGGACGAGGTTCTTCTAAGAGAGCTCTTCCATTGTGGAGTATTCCACTTTGGTTGGGTTATCTCTTTTGAGTTGTTGACTTCGGTGACCGTTCTTTCCCGGATCTTTGGTTTAGACGATCTTATGAGAGTTGCAGCGGCACACCCGAAAGGGCAAACCCGTTGAGTATCTTGTCCGATTGTCGACACCATTATCCGCCTTAGGATTACCTTGTTAGAATTCACCTGTGAGGGGAGGGTTGATCTTACAGATGCATGTTCTGATGGTGACTTTGATGGTGACTAATGGTTCAGTTATTGATCTGGGTCCTATTTTTGAGTTGGATTTGTGGATTTATTTCTGAGACGTCGGAGTTTTGTCCATGGTATTTATCAATGGGGATCCGTTTATTTCAGGATTCCCTGGGTTGATTCAGATGATTTTGTTGTTATCAGATCAGTGGTTCTCCGGTGATGATGGTGGTATGTCCTCAGGTTCCGTTTATTTCGGAACTCCCAAGTCGGATTTGTGATTACTCAGTACCTCAGATGGTTGTGATCCATTCAGAAACCGGAATCCAGTTTAGTGGGTGATCAGATGACTTGGAGGATGGCACCGTGCATTGCATTCATGCATCAACATCATTCTCATTTTGCATTTATCCGCATCTAACTCATGTTTATCCATATGCAGGGGACATTCTTGATTGAGATCCTGGTAGAGAGACTTCTTCACTCAGATATGAGGCCCGTATTGAAGGAGGATGTTGTCTATAGTTTCTTTGATCCAGAGATTGGTGTGCTGAAGGAGATGATAGCATTGATTATGCCTGACCATGTGGGGATGTTCCGTGAGACTTATGGGGGTATTCTGAAGATGGTTTTCAGGCTCACTGACAGGGATAGGAGTGCCATCCATACTTTTCTCCAGTTTTATGATCCTGGTTTGAGATGCTTTGTCTTCCCGGATTACTTGTTGGGGCCTTTGATGGAGGACTATGCCAGTATCCTGGGTATTCAGATCAAAAATCAGGTTCCTTTTTATGCTACTAAGGAAGAACCTGATGTTTGTGGGATCTCCCGTGCTCTTTATTTGAGCCCCGAAGTGACTAAAGGAGGTCTGAAGGAGAAGGGAAAGTTGTCTGGTTTTCATCTGAGTTTCCTGGAGGCTAAAGCCAAGGAGCATGCTGTTTTGGGTGATTGGAAGGCTGTCTGTGCTTTGATTGCTGTGAGCATTTATGGAATCATCTTGTTCCCTAATCAGAAGAACTTTGTGGATATTAATGTCATTCGGGTGTTCGTTCAGAGGAATCCTATTCCTACCCTGGTTGGGGATGTCTATTACTCGGTCCATAATCGGAACGAGAAGAGGCTAGGGGATTGATTAGGTGTTGTGCTCAGCTACTATACAAGTGGTTCATGGGATATCTGCCTTCCAGGGGTGATTTTGTTCTTCTTGACTATACTGTAAATTGGGAAACCAAGTTGATGGGTTTGCGAGCCAAAGACATAGCTTGGACTCACAGTAGTGGGGCTGGACAAGATTTCATTTGCAGTTGTGGGAGTTTTCCCAATGTGCCTCTTATAGGAGTTCAGGGTTGCATTAATTATAACCCGACGCTTCTTAAGAGACAAATGGGATTTGCTATGGAGGTTCCTCCTCTCAAGAGTGAGATTCAGGAAACTTTCTACTTCCCGGTTGAGGGTAACCAGTCACGGTTGAGGCAGGTGTCTGATGCATGGTGCCGCATTCAAAGGAAAGGCAAGTTTTCTTGGGGTAGAGCTAATAACAGGTCTTTTCCTCCATTTGATGATTGGCTCAGCAAGAGAGTGGAGCTCACGCATCTACCATTTCCTGTGGGTGATCCTTGGTATCCGTTGATTGAGGAATCCCATTCTTCTGTCAGTATGGAAGAGTTCCTGGAGATGAAGAGGGAGAGAGATCAGCTTCATGCAGAGAAAATTGAATTGGAGATGAGTGTTGCTAGAATCCAAATGGCTAATCAGGAAACCAAAGGGAAAATAGAAGACCAGGATAAGAGACATGCTCTTGTGGTGAAGCGCTTTGAGATAGACACCGCTTATTATGGCAAGGTCAGCCAAGCTTTGGAGTCATCTACAAAGGAGCACGGCATTACCAAGGAGAGGTTGGCTAGAGCTTTGAAGGTCATTCAGGATGAGAAGAGGAGGAAGATCCTTGTGAAGAATCAGAGGGAAGCTAGAGCCAAAGTCCTTACCACAGAATGGGAAGCGGAGAAAGCGAAGATTATGGCTGAGAGAGGTCATTATCTTGCTGAGAGGGATCATTATTTCCGTCAGATGAAGATTCACCAGAAGGAGGTGGGGAGATTGCAGTAAGAGAACACCGAGCTAAGGTTCACCGTGAAGTTTACCAGGATGGTTGGTGATGTAGGGCCTTCTGTGGGACCTTCTGCAGACTAGACTTTTGTTGTTATATATGGATTACCGTCAGGCATGTTGACGGAATTCACTTGCTTGTATTTTCTTTTTGATTCTGGAGAATTGTAATTTGATTTGTATCAGACTTGATGTATGACTCTTGCACGTATAGTGCACTTTTGATATACAGTGGTTATTGTCATTCATTGATCGATCTTCAAGCTTTACTTGCTTTCCTGTTCTCACTAACACAGCACACACATGGTCGGGTGATATCTTTGTTAAATCATAGTTCTCTGCTCTGTATGGCAAAATCAGATGATTGATATCAGAATATTGCTGCCGGATTATTATCTGTCTCGATGAAGCCAGGATCGAAAGACAGAGTGTTCCTCATATGGATAGACATTGCATTCATGCATCAATCATAATAACTTGTCTTCTATTTTGCAGGTGTCAGTTTCTAACGTGCTTGATTGTTTCAACAATCATTGCTCGCACACGTAGAATCATTCCTTTGCACGTAGCACGCCCGCACAGATACCCTACCAGGCGCAACAAATCCAAGCTGATGGATCTATCCAATGCGGATATTCTCGAGTTGAAGGAGAAAATGGGTGAGCTGATAAACGTCATGCAAGGGTTGGCATTGGGACAGAAAGCACTAGCTGATAAGGTGGAAAAGCTCGAGCGGGCTTCGGCTGCCAACAGTGGTAATAATCAGGAGGGTGTTTCCAACAATGGTCTCGGTGGATCAAGGGATGGAGGAGATCTTAGAAAGAATACTATTGCTGGGGTGGTGATCAATAATGGTGGTGGTTTTGGTGCTGCTACATGCGGTGGACCGGGTCCGGGGAACAACAATCTGAAGGATCGTCTGTTTCCTCCTTTCTTCGGGGCTGAGGAGGATAGAGAGGAAGACAAAGAAGCGGATCAGTTCTCCATGCTGAATGAGCAATTCGGTCAATATGTTGTTCAACCACCAAACAAGGAAATTCAGGTGCTGGCGGAGAAAATTAGGGCTCTAGAAAGCTATGCTACTCCGGGGGTTGTTAATATGTCGAACATGGGGCTGGTTGAGGGGATTGTGATCCCGCAAAAGTTTAAAGCACTTGTGTTTGACAAGTATAATGCGAGTTCTTGCCCGGAAACTCATCTCCAGGCTTTTGCCCGAAAGATTTCTGCTTATACAATGGACCAGAAGCTTTGGATGTATTTCTTCCAGGACAGTCTGTCTGGTGGGTCTCTGGAATGGTATACCAAGCTGAGGTCATCTGATGTCAAGAGTTGGCAGGATCTCGGAGATGCGTTCTTTAAATAATATCAATTTAATGCTGACATGGCTCCTAGCCGTACCTAGTTGCAGGGTATGTCTCAGAAGCCTAATGAGGGGTTTAAAGAATATGCGCAGAGATGGAGAGAGTTGGCGGCCAGAGACCAACCTCCGTTGGTAGACCGGGAGATGTCTGATCTGTTTATGGGTACCCTTCAGGGGACCTTTGCTGAAACAATGATGGGATGCCCGGTTACTAACTTTGCTGATATAGTGGTGGCTGGGGAAAGAATAGAAAGCTGGTTGAAGCTGGGAAAGATACAGGGTAGCGCTTCGTCGTCTGGATCGAAGAAGCCCTTTGGTAATGGCCAGCGAAAGAAGGAGGGTGATACAAGTGCTGTGTATACCCAGAGAGGACAAGGTAGGGATCATTACTACCAGCACACTGCTGCGGTAACCATTCCTGCTGATAATCAACAACAGCAACAACAACAACAACAACAACCACAACAACAAAGACAGGCATTTCAACAGAGACCGCAAAGGGCCGGGTATCAGGTGAGAGGGCTAATGAATGATCGTCAATTTGATAGGCCACCTGTGACGTACTCATTCTTGCTGAAGAAGTTGAAAGACTTAGGGTTGGTTCAGTTGAGAATATTGGCTCTGTTGAGACCTGACCAGAGGCCTGCCAACTATGATGAGAACGCCAAGTGCGAATTCCACTCTGGTGCCCCTGGACACAACGTGGAGAATTGTAAAGCTTTTAAGCATGTTGTCCAGGACCTAGTGGATTCTAAGGCTATCAACTTTGCTCCATCTCCAAATGTTAATGCTAATCCCATGCCGGCGCATGGTCAGATGGGGGTGAATGCAATCTCTGAGGATAAGGGCAGAGTTGGGCTGACAGATATAGACCAGTTGAAGACTCCATTGGCTGAGGTCAAGAGGCAACTGTTGAGAAATGGGGTCTTCCTGGGTTGTGATGATGGTTGTGCTGCATGCACTGTTGTTCCCAATGGGTGTGTTTTGTTGAGGGAGGCTGTCCAGAGGATGATGGATGAGGGAAGCCTCAGATTTGAAAAGGTTGATTTGGAGAGGGAGGAAATCTCCACCATAACCATATATTTTGATCCGATCGACTTGTCAGCGATGGCAGATGCGGCTCTAGTTACAATCACGCTATCTGAGCCTATTCCTTATGACAACGACGATGCTGTGCCATGGGATTATGGTGGAGAGGTATACTGTAATGGGGAGAAGCAGGAAGATCAGGCTGTAGGTGAAACCACCGTTTCAAAGGTGGATAATGTCGGACCCAGTGGTTTCACTCGCAGTGGAAGGTTGTTTGCACCTGATGCTTTGAGGAGTGGGGATGGAGAGAGAGAAAAGAAAGATAAGGCCGAGGCTTTAGCCAGGGCAAGAGGGAAGCAGGTGGCAAGCGAGGGTACTCTAGTGGCGACACCGGCGCCTGGTGGGTCGGAGAAAGAACTTGATGATGAAGCTGAAGAATTTTTAAGGATCATCAAGAAGTCAGAGTATAAGCTTGTTGACCATCTGCAGCAGACGCCGTCCAAAATCTCAATCTTATCCCTGCTACTGAGTTCAGAGGGGCATAGAGAGGCTTTGTTGAAAATACTGAAGAGATCCTATGTTCCTCAAGAGATAACGATCAATCAGCTAGAGACAGTGGTGTCCAATGTCAATGCCAGCCATGGGTTAGGTTTTACTGATCTTGATTTGACGGTTGATGGGCGTAATCATAATAGGGCATTACACATTGCAATGGAGTGTAAAGGAGCAGTGCTCTCGCACGTGTTGGTGGATACCGGCTCATCACTCAATGTGTTGCCTAAGAAGGCCCTGGCGAAGCTGGATTGTGAAGGGTTGATATTGAGGCCCACAAACCTGATAGTTAGAGCCTTTGATGGTTCTAAAAGGGTTGTGTTTGGGGAAGTGGAGCTCCCTGTGAAGATCGGGCCCGAGGTGTTTAAGTGTGTGTTTCATGTCATGGATATCCAGCCGGCATACATTTGCTTGTTGGGTAGGCCGTGGATACACGCTGCTGGGGCATTGACTTCGACTTTGTACCAGAAACTGAAGTACATCTGGGATGGGCAGGTCGTCACAGTTTGTGGGGAGGAAGACATCTTCGTAAGCCACATGTCATCGTTCAAGTACGTGGAAATGGACAGTGAAATATGGGAAACACCAAGTCAAGCATTTGAAACCGTTAAGGTGGAGAATGCCGTTTTTGTTAAAGAAGAGACGAAGCCGTCCATTTCTTCATATAAGCAGGCCGCTAAGGTGGTAAAGAGTGGAGAAGCTCCAGGCTGGGGAAAGATGATTGACATCGCCGCCAAGGAAGACCGGTTTGGGGTTGGTTATCAGCTGGGCCGAGGCTCCTCTGGGCAGGGCAAAGGACGTCGTTCGCCATTCACGTTCACCAGTGCTGGAATGCTGGATCCAGATCGCATCTGTGCGGTGGGTGAAGAAGTTGACAGTGACTGTGAGATTGATCAATGGATAAAGCCGTGCGTACCAGGGATGGAGATCCAGAACTGGAAGGCCAAAAAGATCATCACTGTCACTCTACGTGAAGAGTAATATTTCCTGTTTTTCAATTCTGTCTGCATGAAAGCCATACGTTTTGCCCGAAACGTAATGGTTCATTGTAAGGGCCACCTCATATGTTTCATTTTGCAAAATTTGCATCATTAATAAAAGGATGTTTTTCATTAAAAGCGGTGTTCCCTGTCTTTCATTTATTTTTGCAGTTTAAAAATAAACAAAAATAAAAATGGCAATGTTTGTTTTCATTTTTCTTTTCATTTGCTTCGCTCCGGTTCTAAAGCAATGCATGAATCAACATTCATGCAGATGCGACCATTCTCCGGATCTCATTGATAACAATCCTGTTACACCCTCATATGACTTCGACAATCCGATCTATCATGCCGAAGAAGAAGGCGAAGAAGATTGTGAACTACCGGAGGAATTAGCCAGGTTGTTGAAACAAGAGGAGAAGGTGATTCAACCGCATGAAGAGCAAGTTGAGGTTGTGAATCTGGGTACCGACGAGGTCAGGAAAGAAGTGAAAGTTGGGGCTACTTTGGAGGCGAGTGTTAAGAGCAGAATGGTAGCGCTGTTGAAAGAGTATGTTGATATCTTCGCCTGGTCTTATCAGGATATGCCAGGGTTGGATACCGATATCGTTGTGCACAAGCTACCGTTGAGAGCAGACTGTCCTCCAGTGAAGCAGAGGTTGCGCAGAACTCGACCTGAGATGGCGATGAAAATTAAAGAGGAGGTCCATAAGCAGTTGGATGCTGGTTTCCTAGTTGTCACTAATTATCCACCTTGGGTCACGAATATTGTGTCAGTCCCGAAGAAGGATGGGAAGGTGAGAATGTGTGTGGACTATCGGGATTTGAACAGAGCTAGCCCGAAGGATGATTTCCCATTACCTCACATCGATGTGTTGGTAGATAATACGGCTCAATTCTCGGTGTTTTCCTTCATGGATGGCTTTTCTGGCTATAATCAAATCAAAATGTTGCCAGATGATATGGAGAAAACAACATTTATCACACCGTGGGGCACTTTTTGCTATAAGGTGATGCCATTCGGTCTCAAGAACGCCGGTGCTACCTATCAGTGGGCCATGGTGACTTTGTTTCATGATATGATTCATCATGAAATTGAATGTTATGTTGATGACATGATAGAGAAGTCCCAAACAGAGGAGGGGCATCTGGTAGATCTGGCCAAATTCTTTGACCGGTTGAGACAATTCAGACTGAGGTTGAATCCGAACAAGTGCACTTTCGGAGTGCGGTCCGGTAAGTTGCTGGGGTTTATTGTAAGCGAAAGAGGAATCGAGGTTGATCCTGCTAAAGTAAAAGCAATACAAGAAATGCCTGAACCGAGAACAGAGAAAGAGGTTTGTGGTTTCTTAGGTAGATTGAACTACATTTCACGGTTCATATCTCATCTAACAGCCACGTGTGACCCGATATTCAAGTTATTGAGAAAAGATTAAACGGTCGGGTGGAATGATGATTGCCAAGAGGCATTTGAAAAAATAAAAGAATATTTGTAGGAGCCTCTGATTCTGATGCCTCCTGTGAAGGGACGACCGTTAATTCTGTACTTGACGGTCCTCGAGGGGTCTATGGGGTGTGTACTGGGACAGCATGACGAGTCTGGTCGAAAAGAGCATGCGATTTACTACCTTAGCAAAAAGTTTACCGAATCTGAAACAAGATATTCATTGCTCGAGAAAACTTGTTGTGCTTTGGTATGGGCTGCTCGCCGATTGAGACAGTATATGCTGGTTCATACCACTTTATTGATTTCCAAAATGGATCCGATCAAGTATATTTTTGAAAAGCCAGCATTGACCGGACGGGTTGCGAGATGGCAAATGATTTTAACTGAATATGATATCCAGTATACCTCTCAGAAAGCAATCAAGGGGAGTGTATTGTCTGATTACCTCGCTCAGCAACCCATTGAGGATTATCAACCGATGAAGTTTGAGTTCCCTGATGAGGACATCATGTTTCTCAAATCGAAAGATTGTGAGGAATCTATCCCGGAGGAGGGGCCTGACCCTGAATCCGAATAGATTCTGATGTTTGATGGGGCCGTTAACGTGAATGGTAGCGGAGTTGGTGCTGTTTTGGTTACGCCGAAAGGATCCCATATTCCTTTTGTTGCCCGGCTAACATTTGAGTGCACTAACAACGTGGCTGAATACGAAGCTTGCATCTTGGGTATTGAAGAGGCGATTGATTTGCGGATCAAAAACCTTGTTATCTATGGAGATTCAGCTTTGGTTGTGAATCAGGTTAACGGAAAATGGTATACGCATCAGTCTCATTTAATTCCATACCGGGATTATACGAGGAGATTGTTGACATTCTTCACCAAGGGGAAATTGCATCATGTGCCGAGAGAGGAAAATCCTTTGGCAGATGCTTTGGCTACTCTGGCTGCCTTGATTAAGGTGCAGTGGTGGAATCAATTCCCTAATGTTGAGGTGGGACGTCTGGATAGACCGGCTTATGTGTTTGCTGTTGACATAGCACCTGATGATGAGAAGCCGTGGTATTTTGATATTAAACGCTATTTGGAAACCCAAGAATATCCTGAGGGAGCATCCAAGAAGGACCGAAAGACTCTGAGGAGGTTGGCCATGGTGTTCTATCTGAACAAGGATGGGGTTTTGTATAAGCGGAATTTCGATTGGGTTTTGCTCAGATGTGTTGATGATAGAGAAGCAAGCCAATTGATGAAAGAAGTACACGAAGGGTCGTTTGGTACCCATGCCAGTGGGAATGCAATGGTGAAGAAGCTATTAAGAGCTGGGTATTATTGGATGACAATGGAGGCCCAATGTTTCAATTTCGTGCGGAAGTGTCATAAATGTCAGATTTATGCTGACAAGGTGCACGTACCTCCTAATCCGTTGAGTTTGATGTCGTCTCCGTGGTCGTTTGCTATGTGGGGCATTGATATGATTGCGAAGATTGAGCCTATGGCTTCGAATGGGCACCGGTTCATATTAGTGGCTATTGATTACTTCACCAAGTGGGTGGAAGCAGCCTCTTATGCAAATGTGACGAAGCAGGTCGTGGCCAGATTTCTGAAGAGAGACATCATTTGCAGATATGGGGTTCCCGAAAGAATCATTACTGATAATGGTTCTAATTTGAACAACAAGATGATGGCAGAACTGTGTCGGGAGTTCAAGATCGAGCATCACAATTCTTCTCCTTATCGTCCGAAGATGAATGGGGCGGTCGAGGCAGCTAATAAGAATATAAAGAAGATTGTGCAGAAGATGGTCGTGACCTATAAGGATTGGCACGAGATGTTGTCGTTTGCATTGCATGGGTATCGAACCTCGGTGCGTACGTCTACTAAGGCAACACCTTTCTCACTTGTGTATGGGATGGAAGCCATGCTACCAGTTGAGGTTCAGATTCTGTCGTTACGGGTCCTGATGGACGTGAAATTGCAAGAGGCTGAATGGGTAAGGACTCGGTACGAAGAGTTGAGCCTGATTGAGGAAAAGAGGCTGGCGGCCATTTGTCATGGGCAGTTGTACCAACAGCGAATGAAGCGTGCTTTTGACCGAAAGGTGCGACCTCGTGTGTATCATGCAGGCGATATGGTGTTGAAGAGGATCCTTCCTCCTCAGAATGATCATAGGGGCAAGTGGACACCCAATTATGAAGGTCCATTCGTGGTCAAGAAGGTTTTCTCTGGAGGAGCCTTGTTGTTGACGACCATGGACGGCGAGGATTTTCCATCCCCTGTGAATGCGGACGCAGTTAAAAAATACTTCGTATAAGAGACCCGTTGGACGAAAAGAATAAAATAGTCCAGGCAAAAATGGGCATCCCGGCGAACCAAAAGAAAAAATGAATGAAAAAGGTTCGGGTAAAAATTAGGGATAAAAAGAAAAAAATGTACACCCGGCAAGTCGAAAACCCCACAAGGGCGGCTTGGGCAAAAAAGGGTATCCCGGTGGACTGAAAACCCGAAAGGGCGGTCCAGACAAAAGAGGGATTGAAACGAACAACTGCGTCTAGCATGATCGTTTGTGCTTTGGATATGACATGGATACTCCCCGACAGAGATCGGTCAGAAGCGTCTTATTCAGAAGGCAGAAAGCGCGGAGAGTCTTGAGGACATATGGGGTGTAACCGAGTTGGAACTCGATGAGATCACGGTTTCACATTGCCATTAGGATAGATTTTTCCTTTTGTGCGCAATTACCTCTTTTCAGGGATTGCTTCCTGTGTATTGCTCGGTTTTGAGCCACACCTTTTTCAATCAATAAAATGCATATTCAGTCAAATAATTTTGTTTTTGTTTTCATTACCGCTTTGATTACAAAAACATCCGTTTATTTTGATAAAGAATCTTTGCATTTTTAGACATACAGGTCCCTTCCAAGGCATGTTTATAAGATTGAAAACTTGAAATCTTATTCGGAAGGTGGAGTGACCCAGGTGTTGAAATTTTGGCACGCCTGGGGCACGTTTTTATCTAACGATCTCTTTTACAGGTGCTGTTAGATATTTTCACTCACTTGCAGGTTGTGATGTGAAGCCTTTTGACAAAGGATCCCCGTGGAGTCCAATCAGGGGCAAGGGATTGGAGGAACGGTGAAAGACGACGGAAGAACGTGCGACGATCCTGGAGGATTAATCAAGAAGACTCTTCAAAGTCTGAAGGACTGGAAAGTTTGTACGAATCTAAGGAGTTCGATCTCCGTAGAGTACGGAGAAGTCGAGAATACAAGGTGATGAATCAGAAAAGTCCAGACGAGTCTGGGAGTTCTCAAAAGTGGAAAGCTGACACTGGATTTAGATGGTGAATACCAGGGTTCGCCGAGTCGACAGGTGTTCTATGCTAGATTTTCCTTATTTCCCCTAGCAGGTTCGGGATTGTTATCTCCCCCAGCGGGTTCAAGATCGGTGTTTCTACGGCAGCCAGGAATGAAGGTGGCAGTTTTCCCAAGCAGTGTCGGGATTGTTTTATCCCCAACAAGTCGAAGATTGTTGTTTTCCCCGCAAAGTGCGTTGGTAGTTGTTTCCCTGCGAAGTCCCCAAGTGGATTGAGTTTAGTCGAGGCCATCCCTGGTGAGGGTTGTCCTTTTCCCAGCAGCAGTGCTATTCCCCAAGTAGGGTGGAGGGTGGAGTATTATCGAGTTCCTCAACAGAGTGCCTCGAGCTCCCCAGGAGAGTCCCTTGAGGGGGATACTTTTTAGGCATTCATCATTTAGATAAGCATAGCATATTACACATCTAGTTGCGTAGCATTTCCATGGTTATGGAGCATTACGCTGGAAAAAAAAATCATGCATCAGCATTGCAAGCATCAGTTACTCGAGTTGTGGTTACCGCTTGAGAATTGGTTTCGCCGGATGGTGAAGATGTTACTCCGAGGAGTTTAGCATTGTGGTGTTGGGTCAACGGTATTCCCCAGTAGTGCGATATTGGAGGAGATTTCTGTCGTGCGAGATGGAAGTTGGAAGATGTTACTCTGAAGAGTTTAGCATCATGATGTTGGAGCAATAATGTTCCCCAGTAGTGCGATATTGGAGGAAAATTTTCGTCGGGCGGAGATGGAAATGAAGATCAGAGAACGTTACGCGATCAGCGCGAAAATCGAAGAATGGAGAAAGGGAAGTGTTGCGGCATTTTTTGGAGAACGGGGTTCAAATGGAGATTGGAGTTGAAGATTGTATCCGAGATGAGGTCCTTAAGATTGTCTTCTGGTCATGTGTCACCTTAGACTTTGGCTGAGGTCAACAGAGGTCGTTATGGGTGTCTTCTGAGGAAGAAATGCACATGTTACCTTCCTGTTGTGAAGGTGTACCCTCTGATATGTCGCCATCAGAGTGGTGTTTTGGTGTTATTTCCGGCGTTTCCAGTGGAATTATCACAAGAAAATGGAGAACGGGGTTTAAATGGAGAAAAGGAAGTGCTAGGCATTTTCTGGAGAACGGGGTCCAAAAGGAGAAAGGGAGACACGGGGTGTTTTCTGGAGAGCAGGGTTCGCAACGGCGATCGCGAGTTATCGTCAGGCGACTGGGGTCAAATGGAGAATGGGGTTCATTGTTTGGAAAACAAGAATACTATGAAGCTGTCGGGGTTCAAATGCGGTGATCCGGGATTATCCGCGCGAAAGAAAATATTTATTCGGGGTTCAAGGAAAAGCAAAAAAATATAATAATAATCCCCAGCGGAGCGCAAATTGGTCGTCTGTTCTTGGTATTCAATCACTCTTCACCCTGATCATCTGAAAACCGAGGCTGTTCATATCGACAGGTTCACAGTGGATTGAATAGGGGCAGCTGTAACTCCTCAAAATTTGCCCTCCTCTTCTTGGGACTAGTTTAGCATATTGCATTTCATATTTAGGGCATTAGTCATTACATATTGCATATCATGTGAAAATAATGTAGTCATCCTCCTAAGTCTTTCTCAGAAGATAGAGAGGTTAAGAGATTCAAGCCTGAGGGTTTCTTTAAACTGATCATCAACCATCTTAGGGTTTGTGCTTCAATTAGGGGTTTCTTGGTTCTTCAAGGAGGTTGAGCACTATCTTGTTGGCAAGGGTACATCATCATCATCATGGTTATGTCATCACCAAGGGCTTCATGATTCATGATCCAGTTCCTTTGGATTAGGTCTGGTCAACCCTAATCAATGACTTCTATTCCAACCAGGGATTCTCAAGGAGGTGAAGTATTCTGTTGAGATGGAGATCACATGGTTATGTGAAGAGCTTATTGGAGCTAGGGGTTCATTTCTGAGCCATTTCCTCAGATGGTAGAGGCTCAAAGTCCATAGTGCATGTTCAAGTCATCTGGGGCCCATAAAAGTCAACTAAAAGTCAACTGAGGGCTAGGAGGGGGAGAAATGAGTTTCAACATCTCATTCATGTTCAAAAGAGGCTTATTCATCATGAAAAGTGTCTACATTGAATATTTTGAAGCCAGATCCAAAGTTTCCCAAAATGGAAAGTGACCTATAATTGAAAGTTTCCAAAAATAGCAAGTTTTTGGACCATCTTCAACCAAACTTTCCAACATCAAAGAAGCTTCAAATGAATTTTTCTCCAACAGGAAAGTTGAAGATATTTCTCTCCCATTTCCAAAAAGTCCAAGATCATGAGCATCTGATGAATGGTTGAGGAGATATTATCTAATCATTGCCAAGGGTGCATGGAACTTCAAAAGGACATAACTTTTGACTCATAACTCCAATTTGAGTGCTCCTTTTTATATAATTCTTCTCATGACATGAATTTTCCAAATCCATCAAGGCATTGCATGAAATTTCATCACATGACCATTTGTTCAATCATGCTCATTTTGGAGGGAAAATCATGAATTTGAAATTGGTGCATCGCATGAGCTTTTTAACCATTCCAACATGTTCATAAAATAGTTTTAAGTGAAATTGCATGGCCATTGGCTACTGTTCACGTGGGATTGCCATGCATGAGGTGAAAAATCAATTTTGGTCATACACCTCTTTTCTTCTGAAAATTCCATTAACCAAGCCTAAGCATGATTAGCAAGTGGATTAACACATGGTATAAATAGTAAATCCTAATAGAATTCTGATTATTCACCATTTCTAGATCTTGATTTAGTGTAGATCAAGCTTTGGTTTGGAAGATTCGAGTGGAAATCAAGCATACTTCAAGCAAGAACATGAAGATGGAAACTGATTATTGAGCTTGATCCAAGCATCTTCAAGCCTCAATTATTGCATAAAGCTTCAAGACATCATCTCAGGAGTGGATCTGCAGCTTGCAAGGCCTTGAATCGTGCGATTTCAGCAACTGCTCTTCAAGAGGTAGGTTTTTCGAAGCGCTTAATTCTCCAATCTTTTGCCATGATAGTGTAGACCTTCTCTTGCTGAGCATGCTGATGAAAATTTCATGTGATTTGGTGGATTATTGGTTGAGATATAGTGAATTGAAGTTTTGAATGCATAATATGTTTTTGCTCGATTCTCATGATTTGTGATGAATTAGCCTTAATTGATGCTCGATCTGTAATGTACATAGCAAGAGCATTCCGTTGATGTATTCATTTCGAAAATCTGGAAAAAACATTTTGCATGAGCAATGTTCACCACCGTCTCAAGGTAGGAGACGGTGGTTTCCTCCGTTAGCGCCTCCGTCTGGTTCAGGATGAGATGGCTAGGGTTTTTGTGCGTTGGCTGCCACATGTGCATGCTTCGTGGCGATTTGATTGGCTAGTGTTCTCTTGACTAGCGCCACATGCGCTTTGACCATGACTAAGCGTGCCAGCGGGATTAATGATACTGCAGCGTTTTGATACGCACATGCTTCGATTCCTGGCGAAGCGTTTTCTGCATATTATTTATTTTCAGGGCATTTTTGAATTGCCACAGGGTTCGATCCCTCCTGATGCCACTTTTTCAAATTAATTCCTCATTTTGCCTTTCCCTCTAAATATCATATGCCATGTTCATTTTATTTCATCATTTTTTTGTCAACTTTGAAAATTCATATCAATTTGAAAATACATCCAATTAATTCCCAATTTTTTGAAAAATGTTCATGTGAATCTCTTCTATTTTTTGATGTGGATTTCAGGAATTGTGCCTGGCTGGAACTTTAATTGTGTTAGACTAATTGAACATGTATGCATTTGTGACATTGCTTTATTCTTTCTATTGTGAAATGCTCAATAATGATCCAATTGCCATGAAATTTTGTGCGTTGATTCTTAACATGTTGATTGACATTTGAGGCTTGATTTGGTATTTTTCTCATGTTCCATTTCTGTTTTATACACATAAACGTTTGGTGTAACAACGTGTGTCACACAATTTGTTGTCATACTTGTTCATTTTCATTTCCATATCAAATGACCTCTTCTGATTATAATTTTGGCATGATGATTTTGTGTGACATGTTGTATGCTCATAAAATTTTCCAGAATTGTTTGATTCATTTCTGTTTTAATATCGAATTTTGATTCATGATGATCATCTGTGAGCTTTGAATTTGCCTTTGCCTTCTCTTGCACATGAAATGACTTTGCTTAATGCTTTTGACTTGGTCCTTTTTAGGACATGTTCTTGATTGAATGTAGTTGCTTCATGTTGAATATTGGTTGCTGTTTTGACTTTTTTCTTCACCTTTGACCCTAGGCTTTGCCTTAGGGGTTTGTACTCACATTTGAGCTTTGAATTTCAGGTTCAAGCATTCATCTCCATGATTGATGTTGCTTCATCATTTGAGATTGGTTATTTGATATTGTTTGCTAACATTTGGTTGTTTTTTAGGCTTTGATGATAATTCACTTGAGTGTTTGCCTTATGGCTTACTCATTGTGCATATTGGAATTGTCTGTCTGTTGTTATCTGTTAACTGTTGTTTGTTTTGTCTGAACACTATACTGATTGTTTGGTTGTTTACACAGGTACTTTAGTAGCTTTAACTCATTATTTGAGTTACTTTGCTTTTCTTGTGGTTGGCATACCACCTAGGTAACTTCTCTGACTTCATGTAGTCTGGAAGACCTGCTGTTTTTGGCAGGCACCTGTCTGAAGCCCTCCTTAAGAGGCAATGTTTGTGGTTGTTTATGTTTGTGCCATGTACTTCAAAGACCTCCTAAGTGAAGAGGCATTGGCAGATAGAAGGGATATGCAATCCATCCCCTGCTATTCAGTTGAGTCATTCATTTTGCTCGCACTACGTGCTGACGCATTTTGAATAAACACCCAAAATCTTGTTGTGTCATTCATCTGGAATAGACTTCCACATTCTGGACTCCCACACATTGTCTTGTGCTCACCCAGGCCCGGGTTAAGAGCTATGAGGTCTTACCCTCATTTCCCATTTCATCTGCTTCACCCTAACTCTCAATGTTAGGGTTACGAGCTCAAAACACCCATAACAGAACTGGCTTGTTTGTCGAGGTTGATTTGACCCCTCGACTAAAGCCCCGCCTTGTATGAGCCACTTGTTTGTCGAGGTTGATTTGACCCCTCGACTAAAGCCCCGCCTTGTATGAGCCACTTGTTTGCATATAGTGTGTGTGCTTGCTCTCCTGTGCTTGTGTTTGCTTATTTGCTATATAGGCTAGCTTGCTTCCTGTGCAGAGACCTCAACATAGGGATCGTTTGCATGACAACTTCTAGGCTCGAGTCGTAGTCTCCCTTTTAGTTGTTATCTCCCTAGTCTCTGGTTAGGGTAGTTTTCCCTGTTAAGGGGAACTACGTCGCCCTGATCCTCATACCAGATGAGGTACGTAGGCAGGAGATGAGCTGATCTCTCCAGGCGCCCTTTTTGTTTTGTTGCGTGTGTTTGGTTCGCCCTTTTTCTCTTTCAACCCTCTTGTGTGTTTGGAGTCTGATGTAAGTCCAGCGATTGGCAGTCGGTTTCCTGTGTGGGTTTGCTTGTTTGGAGTCTGACGTAAGTCCAGCGATTGGCAGTCGGTTTCCCATGTTGTGTGTGTGCTTGGAGTCTGATGTAAGTCCAGCGATTGGTATTCGGTTTCCCGTTGGTTTGTTTTGTGTGGAGTTGGATGTAAGACCAGCGATTGGCATTCCGTTTCCTGTTGTGTGTTTCGTTAGACGTCTCAGCGTCTCGTTTCAGTGTCTTTGTTTGGCGTGCGTTAGCTGAGCTACGAGTGCTCTGATTCTTACTCTGGTTAGAGAAGATACGTATGCATAGGATGCGATGTCCTAGCGAGCACGTTTCCCATGTCCCCGAACTACGTCGACTCTGATGTTTGTGTCTGACAAACTACGTAGGCCCAGGATGCGACATCCTGCCGAGTCATCTTCTTCCGTCTTCTTTCATCTGTGTTTTATTCCAGTGTTTGTGCAGTTTTAAGCAGTTATTCAACAACCTTTCTTCTATTCTTTCTGAGCGTGGATCCCGTCGAGTACGACGGATGCGTAGGGGTGCTAATACCTTCCCTTCGCATAACCGACTCCCGATCCTAGAAATCTCCGGTCGTAAGACCATTCCTTTCCAGGTTTACTTCGAGCGTTTCCTTTCCCTCCTTTGGGATAAATAACGCACGGTGGCGGCTCTGTTTGTTTGTCTTTTCCCGCCGGTTGTTTTTCGCGTTGCGACAGAGAGCATCTGAGTATCTCATGCCTTACGATTATCCGAGACCTACACCTATGATTATGGCTGGGCCTTAAACCCTCCCTAATCAAGGAGTAGAGGAGTTGATAGACGAAGACCTATCACGTGCTTGGATCCGTGAAAGGGAAGAGTTGCTGCAACAGATCAAGGAGAAGGATGCTCTGATTGAGTTCCTCGAGCATCAAGTCATTGATGATCCTGATGATGCCTGGACTTCTCTACTTCCTCAGTCTTCCAAGTTCTGGAAGAGGAAGTATGATCGACTAGCCAAAGAGAAAGCGGATATGGAAGTAGCCTACGAGAGAGAGGAGAAGAAGCTCCGCGCATCTCGTCTTCCTGTGTCTCGAGCTTCTAGGGATCCATAGGATGTTTATTTTCCTTTTCCTTGTATATGATTGACAATGCTATACTTCTTTGTCTTGAATGATATTTGATGAGATTTTTCCATTGAATTCAAATGTTTAATATTTCAAAGTTTGCAAATAGAACCCTAAAAGTTCCTTTGAAATATAAAAACAAATCATATGCACGAGCATTGCATGCATCATGCGCATAAGCAGGTATTGTTCCGGTCTTCTTGTTTGTGGCCTAACTCTGTGCTCTTCATTTATTTTGAAGACAAGCTGACTCACCGGTACTACACAAGAGCCAATTCTGCAAGATTGATGGATCATCTCGAGCAAGAGAACCGTAAGCTGAAGGAAGAGGTTGCTAGATTGAGCGCTTTGATGGAACAATTCTTAGCTGCTCAGAATCAGTCGTCTCCAACGCCTACAACTCCTCCCCAGAGGACTGTTATCTTTGAGATTGTCTCGTCGATAGTGCCAGCTGCCAGTGCGCATTTTGTTCCGAATGCCATGCCACCCGAATTTCCGTGGGGGATGCCTCCTCACTTTGTGCCTGAGATTTCTGCTCCAACTTTTGCTTCCTTGTCGGCATCTAGCCCGGTCCTTGCTGTTCCTCCTCCTGTCGTGCATACCGTTCCTAGGGTAGACGACACCATCTATCATTCTGAGTCGTCTGAGGGCCCAGATGTTCATGAGAAGATGGACGCGATGAATGATCAATTTCTTGAGCTGCGCAAGGAATTGAAAACCCTTCGAGGAAAGGATCTCTTTGGAAAATCTGTTGCCGAGCTGTGTTTGGTTCTCGGTGTTAAGATTCCTGTAAAATTCAAAGTGCCTGACTTTGAGAAGTACAAGGGGAACACTTGCCCACTCAGCCACCTGGTCATGTATGCCAGGAAAATGTCAACTCAAACGGATAATGATCAACTGCTTATCCATTACTTTCAGGACAGTCTGTCCGGTGCTGCTCTGCGATGGTATATGGGGCTTGACAGTGCAAACATCTGATCCTTCAATGATCTTGGCGAAGCCTTCGTCAAGCACAAATACAATGTCGATATGGCTCCCGATCGGGATCAGCTCAGGGCCATGTCCCAGAAGGATAAGGAAACATTCAAAGAGTACGCCCAGAGGTGGCGAGAGTTGGCAACTCAGATTACTCCTCCGCTAGAAGAGAAAGAAATGACCAAAATCTTTCTGAAGACCTTGAGTTCATTCTATTATGAGAGGATGATCGCTAGTGCTCCTTCTGACTTTACTGAAATGGTGAACATGGGGATGCGACTAGAGGAAGGGGTCCGTGAGGGACGGCTGACCAAGGATAAAGGCTCTTCTTCCAAACGATATGGGGTGTTTGCAAAGAAGAAAGATGGAGAGGCACATGTTGTGCAATCCCATATTAAATCCAGAGGATCCTCTGCAAAGAGGAAGACCGCACGTCCAACCGGTAACCAGCACCAGGTGGCTCATATAGCACCTGGCTACAGAGACAATCAGCAGTATCAACATCCCAATCAACAACAATCTCAGTAGTATCATCAGCAACAGCATCGTCCTCAGCAGCAGGCCTACCAGCCTCGCAACAACAGTAATCAAGCCAGTACCAGTTACGAGAGGAAGAAGATCACCTTTGATCCGATTCCGATATCATATGCAGAACTGTATCCCTCTTTGATAGAGCGGAAGCTGATTACACCGAGAGACCCTCCGGCTATACCCGTCAACCCTCAGTGGTGGTATAAGCCTGATCTTCATTGTGTTTATCATTCGGGTGCTCCCGGTCATGATATAGAGAACTGCTATCAGTTGAAGACCAAGGTTCAAGACCTTATGAGGTGCAGAGTTCTGAGCTTCGAGGACGTTGGTCCTAATGTTAAAAAGAACCCATTTCCCGAGCATGGGAAGTCTGTTAACATGGTCCAGGGTTGCCCTGGCAAATACAAGGTCAAATATGTCAGTCATATTCGACAGTCTCTTGTTGAGTTGCACCGGTTGCTGTGTGATTACAATCATTTGGAGCATAAACATGATAAGTGCTGAATCTGCTCTATTAATAGATTGGGTTGTCGCCAAGTGCGTAGAGATCTTCAGGAATTGCTGGATGAAGGAGTGATTGAGATTCTCCAGAACAGGAATGTTGATGAGGATGAACCTGAGGTTAATGTCATTTCTCCAGTATTCATGTTACTTGAACCTGTTGTTATCAAATTTGATGGTAGCAAACAGAAGACTTCTCCTGCTCTTGTCATCAAGCCTGCAGGTCCTGTGCCTTATTCATCTGATAAAGCAATTCCCTTTCGTTACAGTGCTGTTGCTGTGGAAGATGGGAAAGAAGTGCCTTTGCCTTCCTCCTCTGTTGTGAATATTGCTGATGTTAGCGGGTTGACCCGTAGTGGTCATGTGTTTTCTGCACCGCCGAAGCCTCAGGCTAAGGCTGATTTTGTTGAGAGTCCGGTTGGGAATGCTGTCAATTCTCCGAATCCGGCACCTGTTGTTAAACCCTTCTCTGTACAAAAGACTCTTACTTCTGTTGGCCCTAGTGGCATTGTGAATGAAGACTGTGATGAGATGCTGAGGCTCATCAAGAAGAGTGAGTACCGCATTGTAGACCAACTTCTACAAACGCCGTCCAAAATCTCCGTGCTATCTTTGCTTCTGAATTCAGAACCTCATAGGGAGGCTCTGCAGAAAGTTTTGGATTTGGCGTACGTTGATCACGACGTCACAATTGAACAGTTTGACAGCATTGTTGCAAACATCACTGCTTGTAACAATTTGAGTTTCTGTGACTCTGATCTCCCTGAGGAGGGAAGAGACCACAACTTGGCTTTACATATATCCATGAATTGCAAGAACGACGCCATGTCCAATGTGCTGGTGGACACTGGGTCATCTCTGAATGTATTTCCGAAGACCACTCTCTCTAGATTGTCATATCAAGGGCCTCCCATGAGGCAGAGTGGGGTTGTTGTGAAAGCTTTTGATGGGTCGCGTAAGACTGTGATTGGGGAAGTTGATCTCCCAATCAAGATTGGACCAAGTGATTTCCAGATTACCTTTCAGGTTATGGATATTCACCCATCATATAGATGTCTCCTTGGTAGACCATGGATTCACGAGGCAGGCGCCGTGACATCCACCCTACACCAGAAGCTGAAATTCGTCAAGAATAAGAAACTGGTTGTGGTAGGGGAGAAAGAGCTCTCCTGGTTAGCCACTTGTCTTCCTTCTCATACATTGATGCTGAGGATGAAGTTGGAACTCCTTTCCAAGCTTTATCTATAGCCGAGCCTGTTGAGAAGAGAACTCCTTCATTTGCTTCCTATCGAGATGCAAAGTTGGCCATCGAGTGTGGTGCAACTGCTGGATTAGGAAAAATGATCGAACTTGAAGACAACAAATCCCGGGCTGGCATTGGCTTTTCTTCTGTGGTCTTCAATGAGAAAGGGCTGTTCAAGAGTGGAGGTTTCATCCATGCCGGTCAGAACGGAGAAGTTGCTGCTATCTTGGAAGAGGATGCAGAAGACTCCGACAATTTTGTTATCCCTGGCGGGATCTACCATAATTGGGTCGCTGTGGATGTTCCTACGGTCATTCATAAGTCAGAGTAATAATCACTTTGTTTAAAAACCCTTCTCCCATGCCAAAAGGATAAGTGATGACATTGTTGGCAAGCATAAATACAATGATATTTTCATTCAATAAATTCATGTTAAACATTTGTTTTTCCGATTGTTTTCACTTTTTGCTTTTTGCATGAAATTGGTGATCACAAAAAACCATAAAAACAAGAATAAAAACAATCTTTTCATCTGCATAATAATTTGCTTGTTTAAATTATAAAGCTTTTCATTACCCAAAATCATTATGCAGGTTGATTCTAAAACCCATTGAACATAATGATCCAACACTATCTCCCAACTTTGAATTCCTTGTATTCGAGGCAGAGGAAGATGATGTTGAAGGGATTCCTGACGAGATTACCCGACTTCTTGAGCATGAAAAGAAGATCATTCAGCCGCATCTTGAGAATCTGGAAACAGTCAACTTGGGGTCTGAGGATTGTGTTCGAATAGTGAAGATTGGGGCACTCTTGGAAGAATCTGTCAAGAAGGGCTTGATCGAATTGCTACGAGAATATTCTGATATCTTTGCTTGGTCGTATGAAGACATGCCTGGTCTAGATACTGATATTGTGCAACATTTCCTGCCTTTGAAGCCTGAGTGCGTGCCTGCGAAGCAGAAGCTCCGAAGAACTCATCCAGATATGGCAGTGAAGATCAAAGAGGAAGTTCAGAAGCAAATTGATGCGGGGTTTCTGGTGACTTGTACATATCCTCTATGGGTGGCCAACATTGTGCCCGTGCCTAAAAAAGACGGAAAAGTCCGAATGTGTGTGGACTATAGAGACTTGAATAAAGCTAGTTCGAAAGATGATTTCCCTCTACCACACATTGATATGTTGGTAGACAATACAGCTAAATTCAAGGTCTTCTCATTTATGGACAGATTTTCCGGATATAACCAAATCAAAATGGCACCCGAGGATATGGAGAAGACAACATTCATCACACCTTGGGGAACATTCTGTTATCGAGTGATGATGCCCTTCGGTTTGAAGAACGCCGGAGCCACGTATCAACTAGCTATGACTACCTTGTTTCATGATATGATGCACAAGGAGATAGAGGTCTATGTCGATGACATGATTGCTAAGTCAAGAACGGAAGTTGAACATGTTGAGCACTTGGTGAATCTTTTTCAGCGTTTGAGGAAGTACAAGCTTCGTCTGAATCCCAACAAGTGTACATTTGGGGTCCGTTCTGGCAAGTTATTGGGCTTTATCGTCAGCGAGAGAGGTATTGAGGTTGATCCTGCAAAGGTCAAAGCAATACAAGAGATGCCTGTGCCCAAAACTGAAAAGCAAGTCCGAGGTTTTCTTGGCCGCTTGAATTACATTTCCAGATTTATATCCCACATGACTGCCACATGCGCGCCGATATTCAAGCTCCTCCGGAAAGATCAATCTCATGATTGGACCGAGGATTTCCAGAAAGCTTTTGACAGTATCGAAGAGTATCTGTCTGAGCCTCCGATCTTGTCTCCGCCTGTAGAAGGAAGACCTTTGATCATGTATCTGACTGTTCTTGAAGACTCCATGGGTTGTGTCCTTGGTCAGCAAGACGAATCAGGGAAGAAAGAGTATGCTATATACTACCTGAGTAAAAAGTTCACTAATTGTGAGTCTCGATACTCAATTCTTGAGAAGACATGATGTGCTTTGGCTTGGGCTGCTAAGCGCTTACGCCAGTATATGATAAATCATACAACTTGGTTGATATCCAGAATGGATCCAATCAAGTACATCTTTGAGAAGCCTGCTTTAACTGGGAGGATTGCCCGTTGGCAGATGTTGTTATCTGAGTATGATATTGAGTATCGAGCTCAGAAAGCTATTAAAGGTAGTATTTTGGCTGACCACTTGGCACATCAGCCGATTGAAGATCATCAGTCTGTTCAGTACGACTTCCCTGATGAGGAAATTCTGTATTTGAAGATGAAAGATTGTGATGAGCCTACACTCGATGAAGGGCCAGAACCTGGTTCCAGATGGAGTATGGTATTTGATGGCGCTGTAAATTAGTACGGAAATGGTATTGGGGCAGTTATCATTACTCCTCAGGGCACACATATTCCTTTTACAGCGAGGCTAACCTTCAAATGCACGAATAATATGGCTGAGTACGAGGCCTGCATTATGGGATTGGAAGAATGCATTGATCTAAGAATCAAACATCTGGATGTTTATGGTGATTCGGCCCTGGTTGTCAATCAGATCAAGGGTGAATGGGAGACGAATCAGCCAAGTCTCATTCCGTATAGAGTTTATGCGAGGAGGATTTCAATGTTCTTTACTGAGGTTGACTTTCATCATATTCCTCGAGAGGATAATCGGATGGCAGATGCTCTTGCTACGCTCGCGTCCATGATTGTGGTTAAATAATCGGATGGCTTTCTTTGGGAGAACATTCAGAGAAGAACCTGTATCAACCAAAACATGGGAAAGCACCGTCCCTTTGCATTCCATTGTGATATGCAAGGCTTTGTTGTGATTCCTGCCCTCAGATGTTAGGTCGTAATCGGTGAAACCTATCGCATGGCTAGTGTGTACATTCGAAACTACCGACTCCAACTGGTCAACAGTTATCTCTGGGGGAACATAAGCCATATTCAGTACTTTCAACAAGGCTGCTCTGTGTGCCTCAGAGCACATCAATAGTGAGAGAATGGAGATCTTTGAGGGTGTCTGATTTAGTTGGTCGACTACCTTGTAGTCACTTTTCTTGATAATCCTCATAAACTCATCCACTTCCTTCTCGAATGCGGTCTTAGGAGGAGCTTCCTCGGTAGTAACCTCTTCGGTGGATACCTGTTTTCCTTTAGCCTTGGCAGCTGCCTCAGCTTCAGCATCCGTGCGCAATGTTGATGGTGCAAATAGATGTCCACTGCGAGTGAAGCCACCAATTCCTCCAACATTGTCTACAGCGGAGCTACCAATGTCAATGTCTTCTTCGTTAACTTTCTGCCCCTGGCAGTAGATATCAGCCCCATAGTGCCACGGGATAGCACTGTCTTTCTCATACGGAACATGTCCTGGTACCGTGATGGTGACCGGACCAATCAAAGTCGGTTGAGGGTTGTCAGAGTAAATTGGTGCTGGACTTTCTGGGAAATATATTGTTGTCGGAGCGGGTATCTCGGGAACATATATTTCTTCAGGAGTGAAATAAAACATTACTGACGACACATCATTCTTCACTGGACGAGTCTGATCGAACTGAAGACAACCTTCATCTATCAGTTGCTGAATACCCCTTCTCAAACTATCACATCCGTTCTCGGCGTCTTGACAATTTCTGCACTCTTCCCCACAACCCGGGAAAATCCGTCCTTTCAAGAGTCGGTCTTTGACCACCGATAGTGAAGTCTTCACTTTAGTCACATCAGAAACCAAATTCAAAGTTTCCCCACTATCAACAGCATTAATCCTCTGCCCGCCGTGAGCTGGCATCGGGTTTTGGATAACATTAGGCACCGGAGAAAAATTGATGGCCTAGGCATCTCTCAAATCTTGTATCTTTAGCTGGAGAGCCTTGCAATTATCTGTAGTATGGCCAGGTGCGTTGGAGTGAAAAGCACATCTGGCGTTGACATCATAACCTCTAGGCAAATTGTTGGGATCGACCGGTGGGGCCAGAGTTCTCAACGTAACCAGATTCATGTCAATCATCTTGGGAAGTAATACAGAATAAGGCATTGGGATTGGCTCAATGACCCGGTTTGTAACACCCTTCTAAAATACCCCAAAAGTTTAATTAAAATAACAACATATATCAATCAGAGTAAATATGCAATTAAGGGTGTCACACAATTACTTCACACCATTCACCATGATAACTGTCATGCTCTTTTATTAATTCAAAACATAAAGCGTTTGCACAATACGCAGCGGATAGAGATTAAATCAATCATGCAAAACATGTAGCATATTACATGTAAACTGGTTCACAACCAACAATAAAACATTTAAAACATCCCATCCCGATGTTACATCTACCAGAGCATGACCCACTAAGGAACTACACTAGACTTCAAGCACTAGCTCCTACTCAATCACTGCTCGTTACCTGAAAAATAGTTGTAAGGGTGAGTTCCTCAATCGATATAATAAGCATTATAAAATATCATGCAATGTTAAGTAATTTAACACATTTCATCACCCTAATCATAACACACATTCAGTAACGGCACATCAACTCAAACATCATACTCAACACCAACATAAAGCACACGTATAATCTCAATTCATACTCAACACCAACACAAAACACACGTATAATATTGGAATACATCCATTCATATTATACGCCATACATACATTATGCAATGAGACTCCATGCATGCGGTACCGACTATTCGTGAACATATAGTTCAACCTCACCGATCAAATCCAGATACGGCTACCAAGCTCACTAGTCCCACTCATTTGAGACCTAGTGACTCACTCACTAATTCCTCACCATGGGAATTAGCTACCACCCCAAGGGCTATGATATGCACGCTAATCACCTAGCATGCAAACATCAACAACAATCCACAATAACTCACTCACTAATTCCTCACCATGGGAATTAGCTACCACCATAAAGGCCACAATATGCACGCCACATCACTTAGCATGCAAACATTCACAACATTCCAAGATGGACATATGCTCACACTCTAAGCCATAAACAGTCCATTCACAATTGCATACATAACATATACATTCACAGCATTATGCATACCATCATACATCATCAGCATATTTATCACAAAATCATATCATGTCATGCCAAATCATAAATCACAGTATTAGCACACTCTACTAATACCTATACAGCTCAAAACAATGGGAAAATGATCCCTCCTATATTATACACCAATATAGGCCAATCCTCAATTGTACACAACAATTAAATATCATGTTTTTCACTTTTCAAACAGTGTTAACCGGTTAACGCCCTGGGCTAACCGGTTAACGCAGGACAGAACACGCTTCCTGGCCAATTTTAACAGTGTTAACCGGTTAACGCCCTGGGTTAACCGGTTAACGCAGACAGAACAACAATTTCTCAGAAATCACAACAGTGTTAACCG
This sequence comes from Lathyrus oleraceus, assembly GCF_024323335.1. NCBI lineage: Eukaryota > Viridiplantae > Streptophyta > Magnoliopsida > Fabales > Fabaceae > Lathyrus > Lathyrus oleraceus. The sequence goes on along the minus strand of NC_066583.1, from coordinate 433,499,292 downwards.
GTTAACACCCTGGGTTAACCGGTTAACGCAGACAAAACAACAATTTTTCACAATTCATAACAGTGTTAACCGGTTAACACCCTGGGTTAACCGGTTAACGCAAGACAGAAAGCTGTTCCTGCGCTAACACGAAGCAGAATGCAGAATTCTCCGCATTTTCCGCCGTTGGAGGACTTCCGGACCTCCGATTCCAATTCCGTAAGAAGCTACGTTTTCGGAAAATCACTACCCATCCAATTACAGATTCAATTTCAGTTTTAACACAACTTATCCAACACAATTTTTCAGCATTCAACATCCCAATTAGGGTCAAATTAACGGTTCATCACTACCCATTACATGTTAACCCATAATACCCATTAAACGACGATAAACCCCCCTTACCTGAGTTAATCTGGCGAATCTTTAAGCTTCAAGCTTTTCTCTTCTCCAACCTTCTTCCTCTTGCTCTGTCTCTTTGCCCTTTTCCTCTTTTCAGCCGCTTCTCTGCTTTTCACGTGAAACCCTTTCTTTACCAAATGGGACTCTTTTTCTTATTTCCAACTTATATATATTTTCCAATAATTATTATTCCAATAATAATAATAATAATAATCCAATAATTCCAATTATTTAATTAAATTAATAAATATAATATTAACTTAAATTAAATAATTATCTTATTTTTATCGGGGTGTTACACGGTCCGCCTGCCTTAGACGTTGTTGATAGGGTCTCTGCTGACCCGGGTTACCTCCTTGTTGTTGATTGTTGTACCTGGGTTGCTGTTGCGGATGATATTGCGGTTGAGGAACAGGTGTTGGAATAGTGACTGCGGCCACTTGATCTTGATAATAGTTAGGGCGTCCTCTGCCGGCATATACAACGCTCGTCTCACCTTCTCTTCTTTGCTGACCGTTACCAACAAACAGTTTCTTGGGAACTGATGAGTTGGAAGCACTGTTGTCTTGAATTCGGCCCATCTTCAACAGACTCTCGATCCTTTCTCCAGCAATCACTATCTCTGCAAAGCTGATTGACGGGCAAGCAGCCAATCTCTCGATATAATTGCCTTGAAGAGTGTTCATGAACATGTCCGCCATCTCCCTTTCAGACATAGGGGGTTGGACGGATGCAGCAATCTGTCTCCAACGCTGAGCATATTCTCTAAAGGTTTCCTTGGTAGTCTGAGACATTCCTTGCAACAAGGTCCGATTTGGAGCCATGTCCAAGTTGTATTGATATTGCTTGACAAAAGCCTCTGCCAAGTCTTTCTAGCTCTTGATGGTAGTACGAGACAAATGAGAATACCATTCACGAGAAGCTCTAGTTAAATTGTCTTCAAAATAGTACATCCACAACTTTTCATCTTCAGTGTGAGCTCCCAACCTTCCCAGATAAGATTGGAGATGAGTGTGTGGGCAAGAAGCCCCGTTGTATTTCTCAAAAGTAGGGGGTTTAAACTTGTGAGGGATCCTTACTCCCTGAACCAGACCAAGATTGGTGACATCAAAACCTAAGGAATTTTGAGACTCCAAAGATTTGAGCTTCTCAACAAGCTCATCCATACGGCGAGTGGTCTCGAGGGCCTCGTCGTGCAAAGAAAATTGATCATACTGACAATCTTCAGTAACGGGGCACCCATTAATCCGAATCCCTTGATTCACATTGTACTTTCCGCCAATATCATTCCCAACATTTCCCGTGTTGCCAACATTACCCGGGTTTCCATCAACATTTGCGTTACCCGCGTTTCCAGTGTTCACAGGGTTATCAGCGTTCCCAGGGTTACCAGGGTTCCCCTCAGCACTTGGTATTTCCACCTCTGGATCGGGCCTTGGTTGCTCAACCAATTCCTTCAGCTTCGCCTGGCCATCTGCCATACCAGTCATCAATGTCATAAACTGATCCATCCTTTCACACATATTAGCCAGTTCTTTCTGTATCTGGTCCATTGCTAGTCGTGGACAGTTTTCCTTTGTCGGGTACCTGTGAACTCGCTTGGGACCAATAACTGCAGCAACATGGAACAAACATTAGACACTGCAGTGATACCTGCAAAACAAACAAGGGTTAGTATGTATGGTATGCGATGCACTGCTTATTCGATTTTAAGGCCCCCCCTTAAAAAGGGAATACCCTGCAAATGAATAAGCATGAGATGTTGGATGCAAATATGCAGATGATGTTATGCAATGCAATGGCATGTCAATCAGAATTGCTGGATCCGCTTGAACATCTGGCAGGTTGCACTGCCTGGAGAGAAATTAAGAGGATCAAGCAAAGCACACCAAACAAAAGTCATGGGATGGATCATGTTATCCTTAATATCAACCATCCATTTTTTGTGGATTATGGTTTACACCTTATCAACATCCAAGTTTCATTGATATTAAGGATACCTGAACGGATCAACCATGAATCAAGGGTTTGTTGCAAGTCACGAGCATGGGGTTTAGGTTAAGAACCACCCAAAGGGAGTGTACTAAGGTTTAATCCTGCCAAACATGTTCTACAAAAGGTTCCCATAGTCATAATCCCATCTTTCGGATATTATCGGAGGAACGACTACTCGTATTCCAAAAATATTCTCAAGGGAGACTCTTATGAGTGTAGTATCGCGTAACAATCGTATCAAATCTTACACTTGAACGACTTTCGCACTACGTCCTACGAATAGGCCAAGATGGGTTTGGTAAACTAAGGTCCTTGGCTTCTAAGGTCTATATTGGAAAAAGTAATGTCTAACCACAACTTACTTGTGTGACATTATTGATCCCAACATGACCTCCACCAAGTGAATGGACTTGCAAGTCAACTTGCTAAGAAATAACTCTACACAAGTCAACAAGACTATGCCATTCTCCTACCCTAAGTGCACTCGAGTTCGGGTATAGAACTCATCTCACAAACAGAACCAGCAGATACGGCAGTCATATGTACACAATGCAATAAAACAGGTAAATGCTGAAAGATAAATAACTGTACAAAAGAATAAACACCCAATAAACAAACAACCTACAAAAGCTAGGAGGGACTCACTTAGGGAAACAAGGTCCCCAGCAGAGTCGCCAGCTGTCGCAACCTGAAAAATGGAATGCGAAAAAAAACAGGAGAGTCGCCACCCTGCGTTATTTATGCCAAAGGAGGGAAGGAAACGCTCGAAGTAAACCTGGAAAAAGGAAAGGACAAGACAGGGTCTCGCAACCAAATCTTGGGTTCGGGAGTCGATTATGCGAAGGGAAGGTATTAGCACCCCTACGCATTCGTAGTACTCTACGGGATCCACTTTTGTAGTTCTTGTCTAAAGGGTGTGGGTTTATCTAATGTGTTATTTACTAAAAAAAGGGGTCAAAAGAAAATGACTCGCACGGATGTCGCATCCACTGCATACGTATCTCATCTGAATATGAGAATCAGAGTCTTCGTAGCTCGGCTACCTAGGGGTTAAGGGTAATTGTGCTCGCTAAGACATCGCGTCTTATGCCTACGTATCTCATCTGGAATGAGAATCAGAGCAAGCCGTAGTTCGGCTAACTACGGGGTTATGGATTGGGTTTTGGACGAATGACGTTACTACGCAATCTACCGGATGCTCGACCTTTGGAGACTTACTCGCCTGTAGTAGAAGGAGTTAACGTGTTCTTAGGAGAAGAAAAATCAATGAGTTGGTAGGGTTAGGGATGCTCATGCAAAAAGGCAGTCCTAGACGAAGGAACCGTGCTACCTTAATAAACATGCAAACGGGAGACTATCAAACCATACAAAACAAACATGCATAAAGTAAACACGCCAGCAAAGGGGCTCAAACACGCAGGGGTAGGGCTTTAGTCAAGAGGGGTCATATCAACCTCGACAAACAAGCCATGGAAGGGTAATCAAACGGGCTCTTAACCACTGACATTGAACGTCAGGGTGAGCTCATGACAAGGCGTGGGGGTTCAGAAAGATGGAACCCTCTCCACTGACCGACCGGACAAAAGATCTGGGGTTTTTGTTCTGAAGCATCGACATGTAGTTTGATCTTAAAGAAAGACGCACTGAATAACAGGGGATTGACTTTTGATCCCTTTTATCCGTCAATTGCCTCTTCATAGAGGTCTTTAGGCAAAAAGTAGTAAAATGCGGGAAAGATAAAGGGGGTTAAGAGATCTACCACACGGATAAAGATCCGAAGCAACAGCAAATAAAGAGATAAGAAACTCAGAGATCTCTCAAGCTAGCACCATCAAAGAAAGCGAGTCAGTACAGGTAATCGGAATAAACCTCCAGGTGGTATCCCACAAATAAAGTGGAACACCAGGCAAGCCATCTCTGCAAGAGTCATATGAGCCCTCACAAAACAAAACTCAACAAACAGGTTAGAGAAACAAGATAGGGTAATCAAGAGTTGCCCCCAAATGAATCATGCCATTAAAATTCACAAAAAGCTCACAAAAAGCAACCAAGGGTAGGAGGCCTAAATCTCTTGTCAAACACATGCATCAAAAGGGTATCAAATTCACCAATAATACCTCATACATTCAGAGCATTCAAATTAAAAGCACAAAGGTAATGGGAATAAGGGCAAACCTGATTGGAGAGATCGGTTGAAATCAAATGGCACGACTGGATTTGCAAACCAATGTTAGGGTTTGCTTGAGCTGAAAGTGTGTGAGTCAGAATGAACCTTTCAGAGTTGCCTGGAGGTTGCTGCAGATTAATTCTCACTCTCTCTGTTTAGGTTTCTCTCCAGGTTTTATCCAGGGTCTTGTTTCAATGAAAACTCTAGTATTTATAGCCTAATATTGGTAGCTTAGTGGGCATTTGAGAGAGGTCCAAGTCTGAGATTTTTTCTTTTACTTATTTTTTATTTTTATTTATTTTTTTATTTTTTTCGTTTTTCGTTTTTTTTTTTCGTTTTTCGTTTTTTTTTTTTCGTTTTCCGTTTTTTTTCCGCATAACACGTGGGCTTCGCCTAGCGAGCATGACAGCTCATGAACAAACCTTTTCTCCTTCAAGATTAACGTTTTGACTGACGAATAGACCCTTGTTGGAAGTAACTCAAGTCTTTCCCTTGTGTTGACTGATCATCTAAATAGAACCCACAAAGTGTCCTGGATGCTGTTCAAGCTTCTTGGAGCTAATCCCGATTGACATGATGAAATGCAATGTATCTAATGTTAAATGACCTAAAAATAAATGCGTGAATAAGGAGGGCAAGTTTTGGGGTGTTACAACTACAAGTCACATATCTCACACCTCTTTAATAGCATCCTCTTGTGAAGATTGGTATTTTGACAGTGGTTGTTCCAGACACATGGTAGGAGAAAACAACTATTTGAAAAAGGCAAAACCTTATACTAATAGTTACGCTACTTTTGGTGATAGTGCTAAAGGCAAGATCATGGGAAAAGGGAAATTGGTTTATCCAGGCCTCCGGATTTTGGAATATGTTCTTCTTGTTGAAGGCCTGGATGCTAATTGTAAGACCTCAACTTTGACCCTAAGATCCCTCATGCAATTTCATCATAAGCATTAGCATTGGGATCATACCTTGGCATCCTCCTTACCTCTCTTTCATTGGGTTTGTTTTGGGAGAGATCACCAAGAACTATGTGATTGTATCATACTTGTATATTATCATTTTACTAACCAAAATACCAAAAATATGTCTTTTGCATTTGCCTAACTCTTTTGTAGGTAGGGCATGATCACCATTGATTTATCAAGTTCATATATAGGGTTTGAGACCCTCATGACAAAGATCACAACCATGAATTGATTCAAGAATGTTTATGAGCATCATATATGAGTTCCATTAATTCCTACATGTTATATTGATCAAATTTTCTTCAAGAGTTTGGAGGTGATTTGCCTTGGAAACCATAATTTGACTGGGTATCTTGAGTAACTTCTCCAACAAGCTAGCTCACCAATTGATCAAATTTCTAAAGGGACACTTCAAAATTCATCATCTTATGCATATATGATCAACCATGAACCAAGAAAGTCCAAAGAATTGAAGGTTAGCAAGTTGGTTGATGGTGTTTGGCCAGATGAATTCATCTGATCAAAAATGGGTCTCCCTAGACCCTATATCCTACACTTTTCACCATATGAAAATGATTCCAAGAGAAAAGTTACTCTAAATTATATTGCAAACAACTTTCATGTTGATACCTAGAGCTATTTTTGCTTGGAAAATCATTTTCTATGTGGAAACATTATAGGTCATTTTGTTTAAACCCTAATTTGAAAGTCAACTTCCCAAGGCCATAAATTTCTCAATATTTATGAGATGAAAGATTTCCAAGTTTCAAAATAAAATCTAATATGTCTACTTTAACTTTGATGTTTGGAGTGAAAGCTAATTCAACTTTTATGAGCATGTGATATGAGGTTACATTATAGGTCATTTCTTACCTATACCATTGAACAAGTGATTTTTCTAAACTTCAAAAATGCATAACTCTATCATCCTAAATCCAAATGAAATGAAATTGATAACCATTTTTAATGTCTTTGAAAGAGATACAACTTTGATGAAGACACGTTTCTCATTTGAAGCTAACATAAAAAGTTAAGCAAGGTGGAATATTGAGATATATGGCTTGACACTTAGAAAAAATTTCAACATGTTGAAATTTCCAAACTTCCACCTCAAAATTCTCCATTTTCCAAGCTCCAAATGAAAAAGTATTCAACATCAAACTTGTTCCCCTTGAGCTCATTTGAAGAAGACTTTGCACGCCAGCTTTGCCCCCCATTGAAACCCTCTCATTCTAAAGGAAAACCTGAGAAATTTCAATTTAAAATTTGAGTTTGAATCTCAACTGTTGGAGATTCAAGAACTCCAGGATCCACAACCTTGCAACCTCTCCAATCACTTCCTATTAACTTCTCAAGTGTAATCAGGTCGTGTTTGAAGCAAGCAACATCAAGAACTCCAGCATTGAAGGTAATTTTCAGAAAACTTCATCTCTTCGATTCTCACTTAATTCTACTCAATTCTCTTGGATCTTTGGTGTCTGAAGTCCTACCACTATAAGCAAGAAGATTGAGTTGCTTAGAGGTCAAATCGAAGCAACTTAGTTGATGTACCTCAAAATTCAACTCCTCATATCTTTCTATATATGTGGAGTTAGTTCAAATTGAGGTGATATTCGTGATCTACACCATTTTATCTTTCAGATCATGTCCTATTTTGTAATTTTTGATGTGGTGATGATCGAACCAATCCGACCAGGGTCACCGGAGAAGATGACCGGCCTTTGGACTCCGACGATGAGCTGGAAGTGTTCAGAGCCATTGATTTGTTTTAAAATGTTTTAATTTGGAGTGCTCATTATGAATACCAGGCGTGTGGATGAGTTGACTAGCGTGTACCATGGAATGCGTGTTCTCCACCACTTGATTTTCCAGCTCAATTAATGAGGGAGATCAAGTGGTCCTGTTTTTTTCTATTTTCTGATTTTCATTTTTGTTCTTTTATTTTCATTATTTCATATTAATTTTAATATTGATCCAAAAAATATGAGTTTCACCAAAAAACTTCCTCTTTCATATTTTGAATTAAAATTATTTTTTGGATCATTATTAATATTTTTCATGATTTTATTGATTTTGGGATTATTTTTAATTGCTTAAAAATACTTTTAAGTCGTTAAATATTCTGAATTTTTTTCTCCAAGGTCCTTTGACCTTGTTTGACCTATGATAAATCTCATGGCCATTTCTTTGGTGTTTTGATAAGGTTTTAGGAATTTGACAAACCATATTTGATTTAAATGTATTATTTTAGTCTTTTTAATTTGAATAAATGTCAGTTAATTGTGTTGACCAATTGTGATTGATTTGTTTGAGTTTGATTATTGTTGTTGGGCCTTGGTCAAGGTTGATTTGACTTTGTCAAGTTAATATCATTGGATTTAGAGGATTGATGGAATGTACATTCCATATCCCAAAATGAATGGATGATATTAACTTGGTAAAAGTCCTCCTTTGACCAATTTGAGTTTTGATCCATTCCCCTCCCTATTCATCTCATTCCCCTTCTTTATGCATTCATCTCATTTGGCCTATGATATCTCAAAGTCCTAAGGCTAGTTGATTGAAAAATCAACATAAGTATGGATGAGATTAGGCCATCTCTTTTGCATATTCTTTTTTGTGAGTGGTATGTTTCATGAGCATAGTCCATTATACTATGTCTCTAACATGCATTAACACCAAAATTCTATTGCATGGCCTCAAATAGTTGTGACTTCTACATAAGTCCAATTACGATTGCTTAACATAGCGCTAAATTTTTGACACAAAAGGCATAGCATTCTAGTTAGTGAGATTGTAAGTCTCCCCTCTTTCATTGTATTGTGTGGAAACTTGGCCTTTTTTCCTTCCTTTGGAAGATGTCTTGGCTCAAGGATCCATGCTTGTGATAAGTGGGTTGAGTATTCTCCAAAGAATGACTTAAAATGAAAAGCAAAAGCAAAACAATACTAACTTCTAACTCATTAACAACTAAATTTTAATTTCAAGCCATTTACTTTAATGTCATTTAATTTTAGTCTTTATTCATTTGCCATTATTCATACCACTCTAATTGTTTATGTTAATGCAATTTTCACTTTGTCCACTTGGACCATATTGTGTGATATATCTTGCTTGTGTATATTTTGTTTGTTTGTGTGGTCTTGGACCATTAATGTACATAATAAGAACAAAAACCCTAAAAAACTTTTGTGTGGACTGTTGACTTGATCTTGGACAAATGGACTTAGAACTTAGGCAACATTCCTATGCTAAAGGACTTGGCCAATGCCAACTTTTATGAAACCAAGTGATTGCAATTTGAAGCTTCATCTGATACATCATTCAAGATCCCTTTGAGTTCATCTACAACATGATCATTGTGAAGCTGTTATTTTAAACCTGGGACTTGTGGAAATCATCTGTTACATGGGCTAATTTGAAGAAGATCATGAAGTGGCTAAGCTTGGATGTGGCTATCTTTATTTGATGCCTTTGCTCTTCAAGATTGATATAATTGTGCATTTGTGTGTTGCTTGATTCTAAATGTCCAAGGAAATATGGGTTTCTATTGACATTCTTGTCTATTGGATTGCTACCCATTGGTCAGATCTTTTCAACTCTTAACTTTTAATTTTGTGCATAGGATTAGTCTTTTCATCTTCTCCCCATTTCTTAAATTTCAAAATCTCTCCCTCCCTTTTTAAAATCTTCTTTGTTTGAACTTGTTTTGTTCTAAACCTTGACCACTTTGCAAAAAGCTAGAAACTTTGGCCTTATGCCATTGCATTTTCAAACTTCTTTTCTTAATCAAACTTGTAAATAAACTTAATTATATTTGACTTAACGTTCAAAAATCCAAAAAGAACTAACTCATTCAAAACATTTGTAGGCCTTTGTGACTTTCAAACTTATTTTTTTTAAAAGCAATGCATCCACTTTGAAATTTGTATCACGAACTACGAGGCTTTGATCCCTCATTTTTATGTTGGTACGTAGACACAAGTTCGAAGGTCTTGTCAAACACAAAAAATATAATTAATGAATTCTTTTCTCACCCCCCCCCCATTCTATTTGTTTGTAAACATCAATTTGTACAAAATACATATACACACAAAAAAGGCTCCCTAGAAGTACCTAAGACACTTTGGGTGCTAACACCTTCCCTCCGTGTAACCAAACAACTTACCTGTAATCTCTGACATTTTATTAGTTTTGATTTGAAAACTTCTTACTTTTGGGTTTTGTTCGTACTTTTCCCTTTTCCCTTGGAAACAATAAAAGCGCGGTGGTGACTCTTGTTATTTGATGTCTAGCTTATCCATAGCTTGATGATCATGAATTTACCGCTACAGAAATTAAGTGGCGACTCTGTTGGGGAGTAGTCTCCAGTGGGTTTAGCCTACTTTTTATGTGTATATATTTGTAATATGTGTTGTTTGTATATATGTATGTATGATATGATCTGCTTGTTGTGCTTGGTGATCTCTAAGTGGTGAGATAAGTTCTAACCCGAACTTGAGTGAAATTAAGATAGGAGGATGGTATAGTCATGTTCGACTTATGTGGAGTAGTCCTTAACAAGTTGGCTTGATATCCATCTGCTCAGTGGAGACCCTTTTGGATTTGGAAATGTCACACAAGTATTTGTGGTTAGGAATTATTATCTCTAATTTGGGTCCAAGAAGTTGGGGACCTTAGAACATTTAACCCCCCCCTTGGCCTATTTAGGACGTAGTGCGGAGACTGTTCAAGTGTAGACTTGATAATAGTTGTTATTTCATACTACACTCAGACGAGTTTATCTTGACAATATTATGGGTCGATGAGTCAGTCATCTTAACCTGTAATATCCGATAGATGAAATTAAGACTCTGGGAACTTTTTAGAACATGATCTACAAGTTTTTATCCTTAGTTCACTCCTTTGGGACGGTTCTTACCCAGACTCCATACTCGTGACTTACAACAAACCCTTGATTCTTGGTTGATCCAATCAAGTCTTGTGAATATCAATGGAACTTGGGTGTTGATAAAGTGTAAACCATAATCTACCAAAATGGATGATTGATCTTGACGATGACTTGATTCATCCCTTGACCTTTGTTTTCCTTGTGTGTGATCCCTTATTTGTGATTTTTGCATTCATGCATTCATGCGCATCATAACATTCATCACACAAAAATTTCAAGGAGCTGAGGTATTATTTGCAAATATTTTCAACCATGGATTGTGGACAAAGGAACACTAAGAAGTACAGTTTCAGATGTCCCGACTTGAAAGAGTTAAGGAAGCTAGCATCTTTTGTATTAGATCCCTGGGAATTCAAACAACGCCATGGGAAGCTTCTGTCTATTTTGTCTACTTACGTGGTTGAAGGACTTTTGAGTGTGCTAGTGCAGTTCTATGATCCCCTCTACCGTTGTTTCACTTTCTCAGATTTTCAGCTTGTGCCTACCTTGGAGGAGTATTCTCATCTTTTGGGGATACTTGTTTCTAGTAGAGTACCTTTTAGTGGATTGGAGGAGATTCCCCTATCTAGTCTTATTGCTGAAGCTATTCACTTGAAGAAGTCTGAGATAGAGGCTCATTGGATAAAGAAAGGAGGGTTATTTGGGTCGCCATCTGATTTCCTCATCAAGGAAGCTACTACGTTTGCTCAAGATGGTAGCGTGTATGCTTTTGAAGCTATCTTTGTGTTGCTCATTTATGTATTAGCTTTGTTCCCTAACATTGACGGTTTCATTGATGTTAAAGCCATTAGACTTTTCTTGATTGGGAATCCTGTGTCGACTTTTTTGGGTGATATGTATTTCTCTTTGCATCTAAGGAATTCTAAGGGTGGTGGAACGATTGTCTGCTATATTCCTCTTCTGTACGAGTGGTTTATTTTGCACTTGCCTCAGACCCCTACTTTTGTGGAAAACAAACAATGTCTACGGTGGTCTCAGAGACTTATGTCTCTCACTAATGATGATATAGTTTGGTACGATCCTTCTTTGGGCAGTTGGGACATTATTGATAGTTGTGGTGAATTCTCTAATGTACCTCTCATTGGTACACAAGGAGTAATTAACTACAACCCTTCTTTGGCTCGTCGTCAACTTGGGTTCCCCTTGAGAGACAAACCTAATAACACTTTGTCAGAAGGTTTTTTCTATCAAGAGGGTAAAGATCCCCAACATTTGAAGCAGAAGATTGTGTATATATATATAACAATTAATCTATATATATATATATATATATATATATATATATATATATATATATATATATATATATATATATATTTATATATATATATATATATATATATATATATGTATTTGCAAATGATATAGTAAGTTCCTTGAAAATAAAAATAAAATAAATAAACTAGCATTACATTTTATGCATCATTTGCATAAGCAGGTTTCTCTTTCACTAGATGTCTCATTGGTGTTTCTTCTGTGCTTTAGCCAAGCTGACTCATCGGTATAACCCCCGCGCCAATCATCTCAAAATTATGGAGCATCTAGAGCAAGAGAACAGAGAGCTGAATAACGAGATAGCCCGCCTGACTGCCATGATGGAGTCAGTTCTTGCTGTTCAGAGCCAAGCTTCTCCAACATCTGCAACTCCTCCTCCCCAGAGGACTGTTATTTCAGAGGTGGCTACCTCAACCATGTCTGCTTCTACCACTCGTTTTGCGCCCACTATGCCTGCCATATTCCAGTGGGGAATGCCGCCGAACTTCATGCCTATTTTTGCTTCCATGTCGGCATCTAGCCTGGTCATGTCTGTGCCACCTCCCGTTGTGCACACCTTACCTCGTATATAGGACACCATTTATCACTCCGAGTCGTCTGAGGGTCGGGATGTTTACGAGAAAATGGATGAAATGAAGGACCAATTTCTTGAGCTGTGCAAGGAATTGAAGACGCTAAGGGTCAAGATCCCGGTGAAGTTCAAAGTGCCTGACTTTGAAAAGTATAAAGGGAACACTTGTCCACTCAGTCATCTAGTGATGTATGCTCGCAAGATTTCTACCCAAATTGATAACGGTCAACTGTGAATTCACTACTTCCAAGACAGTTTGACCGGTAATGAGCTCCGTTGGTATATGGGATTAGACAGTGCAAGCGTTCGTACCTTCAATGACTTGGGAGAGGCTTTTGTCAAGCAATATAAGTACAATGTGGATATGGAGCCTGATAGAGACCAGCTGAGGTCTATGTCTTAGGGAGATAAGGAGACGTTTAAAGAGTATGCACAGAGATGGAGGAAATTGGCTGCTCATATCACTCCTCCTTTGGAGGAAAAAGAGATGACAAAGATCTTTCTATAAACTATGAGTTCATTTTATTATGAACAAATGATTGCTAGTTCCCTTAGTGACTTTACCGAAATAGTAAACATGGGGATGAGGCTTGAGGAAGGAGTCCGAGAAGGATGTTTGTCGAAAGATGAAGCATCGTCGAGTAAGAGGTATGGTATCAATTTTGGGAAGAAAAAGGACAATGAAGCGAATGCAATTTCAAGTGGGAGGCATAGAAGGCCTCAGATCAAAAGGAATCCACCATCTCGTCAACATCATCATCAAGTATCTTCAGTTATCCCTGTATATTCTAATCAACAATCAACACCAGTTCAACAACAATCACAACATCAACAACAACAACCGCAACAACGAGAAAACACCTACAACAACAACAATACCAACAATCATCATCAACAAAACTTCGAGAGGAAGAAGGTCTCTTTCGACCCGATTCCTATGTATTATGTAGAACTATACCAGTCTTTGGTTCTCAAGAACCTTATCCAACCCAGAAACCCGCCGCAAATTCCAGAACCACTTCTATGGTGGTATAAGCCTGAGCTCTGTTATGCTTATCATCAAGGAGCACCCGGACATGATATAGAGAATTGTCATTCGCTCAAGTATGAGGTTCAGAGGCTGATGAGGAATGGAATGGTGTCCTTCGAGGACCGTGTGCCGAATGTGAAAGCAAATCCACTACCCGCCCATGGAAACTCTTTTGTGAATATGGTGGATGGGTGTCCTGGCGAGTTTAAGGTTTTTGATGTTCGTTTTATCCGAAGGTCCTTAGTGCAGATGCATAAGTATATTTATATGTTGAGTGATTGTGAGCATAACCACGATGGTTGTGTTGTTTGGAGAAGTAATTTAAGGGGTCGCAAAGTTGTGTAAAGGGAAATCCAGCGATTGATGGATGAAGGCATGATTTAGATTGTTCAATTCCGTCATGTAGATGACGATGTAAATGTCATAGTGCCCATTTTCAAGCAGCCAGAGAGATTGGTAATTCAGTACGACAACATCAATAGTAACAATGTCAGCAATAGATCAGTATCGCCGTTGGATATACAGTTAGCGGGCCCAGTCCCGTATTCATCTAATAAAGTTGTGTCGTATCAGTATAATGCTACAATGATAGAAGGTGGTCAAGAGGTCCCGTCACCTACGACTTTCTCTGTGGTGAGCATTGTTGATGTTACCAAGGTGACCCGCAGTGGTCGTATGTTTGGGCCGGTGTTCTCAAAAGAGAAGGAAGAATCAGTTGTTGGAAAGAAGGTGGAAGTGTCTGTTGTAGATCCAGTTGGTGCTTCAAAGGGTAAGTCCGGTGAATCCAACAACTTGAAGGCTAACGATGATGATGAGGTACTTCGATTGATCAAAAGGAGTGAGTTTAATATGGTGGAGTAGCTGCTCCAAACCCCCTCAAAAATCTCAGTGTTGTCTTTGCTCATGAATTCTGAAGCACACAGAGAAGCACTGCAAAAAGTTCTTGAACCGGAGTTTGTAGAACATGATGTTACAGTGGATCAATTCGATCATATCGTGGCTAACATCACTTCTTGCAACAATCTTAGCTTTTGTGAAGAAGAACTATCTGAGGAGGGAAGAAATCATAATCTGGCTTTGCACATTTCTATGAATTGCAAAGATGATGCTTTGTTAAATGTGCTTGTTGACACTGGGTCGTCACTGAACGTGCTACCGAAGTCAACTATGTCAAAGTTATCATACCAAGGAGCGCCTATGAGGTATAGCGGTGTAATCGTCAAAGCTTCTGACGATTCGCGCAAAACGGTTATTGGTGTAGTGGACCTTACAGTTAAGATAGGTCCGAGTGATTTTCAAATTACTTTTCAAGTAATGGATATTCACCCGACCTACAGTTGCTTGTTGGGAAGGCCATGGATCCATGAGGCAGGAGTTGCTACCTCCACTTTGCATCAGAATCTTAAATTTATGAAGAATGGGAAGCTTGTGATTGTTGGTGGGGAGAAGGCGTTGTTGGTTAGCCACCTGTCATCTTTATCTTATGTTGAAGCTGAGGATGAGGTTGGAACTCCGTTCCATGCCTTATCTATTGCTGCTAAAAAGAGAGTTAGGGCACCTATGTCCTCATTGAAAGATGCCAAGAAGATCGTGGAATAAGGAAATGTTGATCAGTGGGGGCGCATGGTAGAGGTCTCTGACAACAAAGGCAGAACCGGTTTGGGGTTCTAGAAAGGTTCATCAACTGCAAGGTCTGAAGATATGCAACTTAGCTTCCGTAGCGGAGGGTTCATTCATGGCAATGAACAACACTTAGTTGTTGTGCTAGAAGATGACGAAGAGGAAGACTGCACCAATTTTGTGATGCATGGAAAGGCTTGCAACAATTGGACTGCTATTGATATTCATGTTATTTTGCATCAACCTAAGTAATTGCTTTTATATGTTTTCAAAATCCTTATCCTATGCCTAAGGGAGAAGAGAATATTGTATGGGCATTTACAAAATTGATCATTAATAAAATTAATTATATTCATCCACATTTATGATGTTTTGTTTTTACTTTTTGCTTTATTCTGACAATGGTAATCATAAAAAAACATAAATAAACAATTACCCATCTGCATAATATTTGGTCACAAATCCACTTCTCTAAAATCAAAATATCAAATCATTATGCAGGTTGTTTCCTAACCCTATGTAATACAATGATCCTTCTCCTTCTCCAAATTTTGAATTCCCTGTGCCTACCTTGGAGGAGTAATCTCATCTTTTGGGGATACCTGTTTCTAGTAGAGTACCTTTTAGTGGATTGGAGGAGATTCCCCGATCTAGTCTTATTGCTGAAGTTATTCACTTGAAGAAGTCTAAGATAGAGGCTCATTGGATAAAGAAAGGAGGGTTATTTGGGTTGCCATCTAATTTCCTCATCAATGAAGCTACTACTTGTGCTCAAGATGGTAGTGTGTATGCTTTTAAAGCTATCTTTGTGTTGCTCATTTATGTATTAGCTTTGTTCCCTAACATTGACGGTTTCACTGATGTTAAAGCCATTAGACTTTTCTTGATTGAGAATCCTGTGCCGACTTTGTTGGGTGATATGTATTTCTCTTTGCATCTAAGGAATTCTAAGGGTGGTGGAACGATTGTTTGTTGTATTCCTCTTCTGTACGAGTGGTTTATTTTGCACTTGCCTCAGACCCCTGCTTTTATGGAGAACAAACAATGTCTACGGTGGTCTCAGAGACTTATGTCTCTCACTAATGATGATATAGTTTTGTATGATCCTTCTTTGGGCAGTTAGGACATTATTGATAGTTGTGGTGAATTCTCTAATGTACCTCTCATTGGTACACAAGGAGTAGTTAACTACAACCCTGCTTTGGCTCGTCATCAACTTGGGTTCCCATTGAGAGACAAACCTAATAACACATTGTTAGAAGGTTTTTTCTATCAAGAGGGTAAAGATCCCTAACATTTGAAGCAGAAGATTGTGTATGCTTGTAACAATGTGCATAGGAAGGGAAGATTCGAGCTAGGTCCATGCAACTGTGTAGCTTTGGAAGCTTACACTCTTTGGGTGAAGAAGAGAGCTTTGGAAATGAAGATGCGTTATCCTTGTGAAAGACCTATATTTATGGTTGTGGTTGAGCCATTAACTCTCCCTAACCAAGATGTAGAGGAGTTGAAAGACGCGCTCGCCAAGATGAAGCAAGAGAAAGATATGTGGGAAGAGTGTTTCCGGGCTTTGAGCAAAAAGTATGAAGAGTTGCAATTAGAGTCTAAGGACAAAGATGCACTTATTGAGCGACTTGAAGACCGAGTGACAAAGAGACAGAGACAGCCGGAGGTTTCATCTTCTAGCATGCCTCAACCTTCCGTTGCTTGGAAGAAGATTGTTGATCAGCTTGTCCTCGAGAAAACTCAGATGATGACTTCCTTTGAGACCGAGATCCATCGCATTCGATGAAAGTACGAGCCTTCAGCTAGGTTTTCTGGAATTGTTGTTAGGGATCCTTAGGATGACTAGTCTCCTTTTATCTTGTATTTTTCATTTGGTTTCTGAAATTGTACTCAGTGTAATCCTTCCAATTATACAAATGAAAAAGAGATTTTTGGTCATATAAAAATTATTGCAATTATATATATATATATATATATATATATATATATATATATATATTATATATATATATATATATATATATATATATATATATATATATATATATATATATATATATATATATATATATATATATATATATATATATATATATATATATATATATATATATATATATATATATATATATATATATACATGTCCATTCCGTGATTTATATGTGAGGTTTCTCTTTCACATATATATGTATTTGCAAATGATATAGTAAGTTCCTTGAAAATAAAAATAAAATAAATAAACAAGCATTACATTTCATGCATCATTTGCATAAGCAGGTTTCTCTTTCACCAGATGTCTCATTGGTGTTTCTTCTGTGCTTTAGCCAAGCTGACTCATCTGTATAACACCCGCGCCAATCATCTCAAAATTATGGAGCATCTAGAGCAAGAGAACAGAGAGCTGAATAACGAGATAGCCCGCCTGACTGCCATGATGGAGTCAGTTCTTGCTGCTCAGAGCCAAGCTTCTCCAACACCTGCAACTCCTCCTCCCCAGAGGACTGTTATTTCAGATATGGCTACTTCAACCATGCCTGCTTCTACCACTCATTTTGCGCCCATTATGCCTGCCGGATTCCAGTGGGGAATGCCCACGAACTTCATGCCTGAAGGCTTTTGCGCCTACTTTTTCTTCCATGTCGGCATCTAGCCTGGTCATGTTTGTGCCGCCTCTCGTTGTTCATATCTTACCTCGCGTAGAGGACACCATTTATCACTCCGAGTCGTCTGAGGGTCCGGATGTTTACGAGAAAATGGATAAAATGAAGGACCAATTTCTTGAGCTGCGCAAGGAATTGAAGACGCTAAGGGGTAAGGACTTGTTTGGAAAGAGTGTTGTTGAGTTGTGTTTAGTGCCCAACGTCAAGATCCCGGTGAAGTTCAAAGTGCCTGACTTTGAAAAGTATAAAGGGAACACTTGTCCACTCAGTCATCTAGTGATGTATGCTCGCAAGATGTCTACCCAAACTGACAACGATCAATTGTGAATTCACTACTTCCAAGACAGTTTGACCGGTTCTGCGCTCCATTGGTATATGGGATTAGACAGTGCAAGCGTTCGTACCTTCAATGACTTGGGAGAGGCTTTCGTCTAGCAATATAAGTACAATGTGGATATGGAGCCTGATAGAGACCAGCTGAGGTCTATGTCTCAGAGAGATAAGGAGACGTTTAAAGAGTATGCGCAGTGATGGAGGGAATTGGCTGCTCAGATCACTCCTCCTTTGGAGGAAAAAGAGATGACAAAGATTTTTTCTAAAAACTCTGAGTTCATTTTATTATGAACGAATGATTGCTAGTGCCCCCAGTGACTTCACCGAAATGGTAAACATGGGGATGAGGCTTGAAAAAGGAGTTCGAGAAAGACGTTTTTCGAAAGATGAAGCATCGTCGAGTAAGAGGTATGGTATCAATTTTGGGAAGAAAAAGGACAATGAAGCGAATGCAATTTCAAGTGGGAGGCATATGAGGCCTCAGATCAGAAGGAATCCACCATCCCATCAACATCATCATCAAGTATCTTC
This sequence comes from Lathyrus oleraceus, assembly GCF_024323335.1. NCBI lineage: Eukaryota > Viridiplantae > Streptophyta > Magnoliopsida > Fabales > Fabaceae > Lathyrus > Lathyrus oleraceus. The sequence continues at coordinate 433,480,807 of NC_066583.1, read as the reverse complement.
AGTTATCCCTGTATTTTCTAATCAACAATCAACACCAGTTCAACAACAATCACAATATCAACAACAACAACCAAAACAACGAGAAAACACCTACAACAACAACAATACCAACAATCATCATCAACAAAACTTCGAGAGGAAGAAGGTCTCTTTCAACCCGATTCCTATGTCTTATGTAGAACTATACCCGTCTTTGGTTCTCAAGAACCTAATCCAACCAAGAAACCCGCCGCAAATTCCAGAACCACTTCCATGGTGGTATAAGCCTGAGCTCTATTGTGCTTATCATCAAGGAGCACCTGGACATGATATAGAGAATTGTCATCCGCTCAAGTATGAGGTTCAGAAGCTGATGAGGAATGGAATGGTGTCCTTCGAGGACCGTGCGCCGAATGTGAAAGTAAATCCACTACCCGCCCATGGAAACTCTTCTGTGAATATGGTGGATGGGTGTCCTGGCGAGTTTAAGGTTTTTGTTGTTCGTTTTATCTGAAGGTCCTTAGTGCAGATGCATAAGTATATTTGTACGGTGAGTTATTGTGAGCATAACCATAATGGTTGTGTTGTTTGCAGTAGTAATTTAAGGGGTTGCGAAGTTGTGAAAAGGCACATCCAGCGACTGATGGATGAAGGCATGATTTAGATTGTTCAATCCCGTCATGTAGATGACGATGTAAATGTCATAGTGCCCATTTTCAAGCAGGCAAAGAGATTGGTAATTCAGTACGACAACATCAACAGTAACAATGTCAGCAATAGATCAATATCGACGTTGGTTATATAGTTAGCGGGCCCAATCCCATATTCATCTGATAAAGCTGTGTTGTATCAGTATAATGCTACAATGATAGAAGGTGGTCAAGAGATCCCGTCACCTACAACTAGCTCTGTGGGGAGCATTGTTGATGTTACCAAGGTGACCCGCAGTGGTCGTGTGTTTGGGCCGGTGTTCCCAAAAGATAAGGAAGAATCAGTTATTGGAAAGAAGGTGGAAATGCCTGTTGTAGATCCAGTTGGTGCTTCAAAGGGTAACTCTGGTGAATCCAACAACTTGAAGGCTAACGATGATGATGAGGTACTTCGATTGATCAAAAGGAGTGAGTTTAATATGGTGGAGCAGCTGCTCCAAACCCCCTCAAAAATCTCAGTGTTGTCTTTGCTCATGAATTTTGAAGCGCACAAAGAAGCACTGCAAAAAGTTCTTTAACAGGCATTTGTAGAACATGATGTTACAGTGGATCAATTCGATCATATCGTGGCTAACATCACTTCTTGCAACAATCTTAGCTTTTGTGATGAAGAACTCCATGAGGAGGGAAGAAATCATAATCTGGCTTTGCACATTTCTATGAATTGCAAAGATGATGCTTTGTCAAATGTGCTTGTTGACACCGGGTCGTCACTAAACGTGCTACCGAAGTCAACTATATCAAAGCTATCATACCAAGGAGCGCCTATGAGGTATAGCGGTGTGTAGCACCTCAAATTTGCACCTATCATTGTACATACATTCTCATATTAGGTCATAGCATAACATGGTCCACTGCATAGCATTTCATTGTCCCTTTTGCCTCAAGTGCAAGATCATCAGGAGAATTAGGTCAAACTGATCAGGAGATCAGTCAATCAAGCAAACAAGTGTGTTTTCTATTGAGCCAAGATCCTAGGGTTGGTCCAACATGTTCACATGACTTGGGGGTCCATTTGAGTTGTTTAGGTCAAAGATTGGATGCTCAGAGGTCATCAGTCCATGCACAATCAGTCAGAAACCCTAAAAAGTCAAACTTGGTCAACTGTGGTTGATTTTATGGTTTTGATGGATGGATTTGGTTTGAGAGAGCTTATTCATGTCCAAATAGGCCTCATATATCATGGCAAACAATATCATTGAAGAATTTGAAGCCAAACAGAAAATTTCCAAAAATAGAAACTGGACCTGTAATTTAAATGCCAAAAATGGAAACTTCTTGAGCCTAAGCTTACATCATGATACAAGCTTCAAATGAATTTTTGCCCAACATGAAAGTTGAAGATCTTGTTCTCCCATTTCCAAAAAGTCCAAGAACTCTCAAATCCCATGTATGGTTGGCAAGATATGATCAATTCATTTTCAAAATTTCTTGAACTTCAAAAGGCCATATCTCTCAAACCATTTGGCCAAATTTGGTGAGGTTTTTTCTAACAAGTCATATTTAACCTCCTCTTTCCAAAAATGTAACTTTCATGTACCAAAACTCTATGGATCAAAATGGCCTTTTTTGAACTTACATGATTATTTTCAAGTGTGGTACAAAATTGAGTTTGTGAATTAAGCATTTTTAATCAGAATGGCCAATTGGGAATGACTTGAAACATTGTTTGTGACTTGTGGAAGGCCCAAAATTCGTGCTCCTACCACCACACCTCACCATATGGACAAGATTGGTCATTTAGCAATTTGGTTCATTAAGTTAAGTGTGCTTAACATTTCATTAAGGGAACTTAAACAGCAAATAAATAACATTTTTCTGATCATTTGGTAGCCCTAGCAGCCACAGAAAGAAGAGATTTCTCTCACTCTCTCAAAACTTCATCTTTGGCCATTTTCAAAATCTGTCAAAAAAAACTCAAAGAAATTGACATTGCCTTGCCTAAAACAACATCCATACACCATTGTGAGCTTGTTTCCACCATCATTCCACAACTGTAAGCTCATTTGCCCGACTGTTTTCCAAGGCATCATCAATGGAAAAGTGTGGTTGAAGTCATTTCAAGCTGTTTCAAGCCCAAGCATCTTCACCATTCATCATTTGGAGCATGATTCTGCATCGGTTTCAAGCCAAAACCACAAGATAACAACTGAATCCACACTGCACTTCAGAACTGGTAAATTTTCGATCTCATTATTTCATCAAATCAATACATGCTTTAGAAAGGTCTCTCCATGCTGAGCTTTGTGATGGTCTTACTTTTGAAAATGGTTGATTATTTCTTGAGTTATGTTGAAATGAAGTTTGAAGATGAATTCTATTCTTGCTCGATTCATGAGTTATGTTGTGATTTAGTGAAAATTGTTGTTGGATTCGTGTTAGTTGAAGCTTGCTGATCATTTGTGTATATTCAATTATGATTTCTGGAAAAAAATTTGAGTGACTCGATTTGGGAAAGATGAAGTTCATGCTGTTCTTCATAAACCCTAAAACCCTTTGCCTTGCCCAGAAATTTTTCTGTATCCCGCGTGCATGGCACTGTTGCTCCATAATGGCCAATCACAACATTCCGTTTCATGGCCCAAAACGGCAGCGTTTGATTTAGTGATTCAAATATTTACAAAAATGCCATCCGGCCATTATTAAATCCATTTAATCCATTTATTTTTTCAATTTTTATTTCAATTTGATGCAACAACTTTGAAAAATCATATCTCCATCATTTTAAGTCCAATTCTCATGGGAATTTTTGCATTATCTTCATCATGATCTCTACTTTTTTATCATATTTTTTCCAGAATTTTGTGATCATTGGATTTTATTTGGCATATTGATTTGTAACATGCATCCATATTGTACACATTTTACCAAAACCTTTGTGAAATGGTCATGACTTATCCTATGGACTTGAAACGTTTTGAGCACAAACTAGACACATTCATGTTTATTTTGATGTAGAGTTTGTGAATTTCTCATTTCTGGATTGTGAGTTATGAATTTTTGAAGTAGGGTGTGACAATTTGTGTCACACCATTGATGTGCAACTTGTTGATTTTCATAGCCATGCCTATTGACCTCCAAATGGATTGATTTTTTGTATGATTGAGCTTGAACATGTCTAGTTTGCATATGATTTTTTGTGGATTTGTTTATGGCATTTTCCAATTGATTGAGATTTTTCTCCCCTGTTTGGTCTTATGTTGACTTTTTGTGACACTTGTGCCCATTTGTTTTGTGAAATGCTCATACCTTATTAGATGGACATGAAATTTTACATGAGATAACTAGACATCCTAAACTTTGCCATGGTTTTAGTCCCATTCATTTATCATATGCCATCTCTGAGTTATGAATTTTTCAAGTTGATGCATGTTTGGTTGACTTCTTTGAGCATGTTCAAAATTGCTTTGACTTTCTGATTTTCATTGACTGCCTTCCACTTGTCCAAATGAGATGAAATTTTACATGCTTACCATGCTATGTGTTATGATTGATCATGATTTATTTGGTGATTTTTGGAAATGTTTGAGTTAGCTTTTGATGCAAGTCTTGCTGTTGACTCCTATGAGCTTCTGTTTGCTATACCTTGACCTAAATTGTTCGTGAAATGATGATGATGATTGATATGAATGTGAACCCAATTGGTTTTGTTTCTTGATTGTTTGAACATGATTTTGGATGCTTGCCACTTGCTGTTTGAACTTTTTTCATTCCTTTTTGACCCTAGGCTTGTCCTAGTGGTCCTGTTACTCACCTTTGAGCTCATGTTTTTCAGGTTGATCAACAAATGACCAATGAGACCAATTCCTTTTGATTGAGCTTGCTTGAATATCATGACTAACATGTTTTGTTTTGTAGGTTGCTTGGCTCACATGCCTAGAGCCTTGTGCCTTGCACATTCACTTGCTTGTGTTGACTGTTGACCTTTGTTTCATTCTGATTTAATTTTGAAGTTGTATACCAATGTCTGCTTGACTATTTCAGGTGCTTTTAGTTGCTCAGTTCCTTGTGAACTTTTGCTTTGCTTTGCTTATTAAGCAATTTGCATTGAGGTATATTTCTGATCTTCATGTAGTCTGGAAGACCTGGCCTGTTACTTGGCCAGGCAACTGTCTGAAGTCCTCCTTAAGAGGCAATGTTTGTGACTGTTTAAAATTGTCCTTGTACATATTCAAAGACCTCCTAAGTGAAGAGGCAATTGGCAGAACCCAAGGGATAAGCAATCTATCCCCTGCTATTCTGTGTGTCATCTGCTTTACTCACACCACTGTGTTGATGCATTGCAGATACAAACCCAAGATCTTGTACAATTGTACAGTTGAGTCAGTTTCAGATGTGTAGAAGGGTTCCCACTTTCTGAACCCACACATTCTTGTCTTAAGCTCTCCCAGGCCAGGGATAAGAGCTGTGAAGTCCTATCTTCATTCACCTTTCATCTGCTTCACCTTAGCCCCTCAATGGCAAGGTTAAGAGCTAACACTACCCAGTTCCAGTGGTTTGTTTGTTGAGGTTGATATGACCCCTCGACTAAAACCTAGCCTTGATGTTTGAGCCCCTTGTTGGTGTGTTTATTTCATGATGTATGTGCTTGTGTGGTGTGATTGTATCCCCTAGGTTTGCTAGACTCCGCGTAGTCTCGTTTGCATGTCAATTAAGGTAGCACGGTTTCTTCGTATAGGACTTCCTTTCTTGCTTGAGCTTTCCTAAAACACAAACAAACATTATCCCCTCTTAAGGATACGTTAACTCCTTCTACTACAGGTGAGTAAGTCTCTAAAGGTCGAGCATCAGGTAGATTGCGCAGTGACGTTGTCCACTTAAAAAACACAAACCAACGGGAATAGTTTAGCCGAACTACGGCAACTCTGATTCTCATGTCCAGATGAGATACGTAGGCACGAGATGCGATGTCTTGTCGAGTTTGACTAACAACTAACACTAATTCTCTTCTCTCGCCCTCGTTGCGATTGAGACCTCCCCTTTCTCTTGCCCTAGTTGCAATCGAGACCCTTGCTTCCTGTGCAAGTTAGGTTTGGTGTGGCTTGCTTCCTGTGCAATTCATGTTTAGGATAGGCTTGCTTCCTGTGCAAGTTAGCTAGAAACCTTAACTTAGGGACGATTTTGCATGACAACATCTAGGCTCGAGTCGTAGTCTCCCTAGTGTTGTGTCTCCCTCTGTTATCTGGTTAGGCTAGTCCTTTTTCCCTGCGTAGGGGAACTACGTCGCCCTGATCCTCATACCAGATGAGGTACGTAGGCAGGAGATGAGCTGATCTCTCCGGGCGCCTTTCTTCTTTTTCCGCCCTTTTTTCTTTTTCAACCCTTTGTGTCTTAACCACCCTTGCGTGTGTTTTGGTTCGGATGCTGATGTAAGTCCAGTGATTGGCATTCGGGCTCCACGTTCTCCCTTTTGTTTTGTTTCTGTGTGTTGTTGTATGCTTGGAAGCTGATGTAAGTCCATCGATTGGCATTCGGGTTCCAGTGTGTTTTGGTTCGGATGCTGATGAAGTCCAGTGATTGGCATTCGGGCTCCACGTTTGCCTGTGTTTGTTTGTGTGCGTGTCAGCCGAGCTACGAATGCTCTGATTCTCCTTCGTCCAAGGAGATACGTATGCATAGGATGCGATATCCTAGCGAGCATGTGTCGTTTCCCCAGTCCGAACTACTTCGACTCTGATGTCTATGCCTGATAGACTAAGTAGGCCCAGGATGCGATATCCTGCCGAGTCAGTTTCAGTCTTGTCTGTTTTCTCGTGTCTCTTTCAGCCAATGTGTGTGTGTTTGAGCAGTGTTTTAGCAACCATTTTCCTTCCTATTGTGCGTGGATCCCGTCGAGTACGACGGATGCGTAGGGGTGCTAATACCTTCCCTTCGCATAACCGACTCCCGAACCCATTCTCTATGGTCGCGAGACCATGTTCTTTCCAGGTTTACTTCGAGCGTTTCCTTTCCCTCTTTTGGGATAAATAACGCACGGTGGCGGCTCTGTTGTTCTTCGTTTCCCGCCGGTTTTTCGCGTAATGCGACACGGTGTAATCGTCAAAGCTTCTGACGGTTCATGCAAAACGGTTATTGGTGAAGTGGACCTTCCAGTTAAGATAGGTCAGAGTGATTTTCAAATTACTTTTCAATTAATGGATATCCACCCGGCCTACAGTTGCTTGTTGGGAAGGCCATGGATCCATGAGGCAGGAGTTGTTACCTCCACTTTGCATCAGAAACTTAAATTTATGAAGAATGGGAAGCTTGTGATTGTTGGTGGGGAGAAGGCGTTGTTGGTTAGCCACCTGTCATCTTTATCTTATGTTGAAGCTGAGGATGAGGTTGGAACTCCGTTCCAAGCCTTATCTATTGTTGCTGAAAAGAGAGTTAGGGCACCTATGTCCTCATTGAAAGATTCCAAGAAGATCGTGGAAGAAGGCAATGTTGATCAGTGGGGGCGCATGGTAGAGGTCTCCGACAACAAAGGCAGAACCGGTTTGGGGTTCCAGAAAGGTTCATCAAATGCAAGGTCTGAAGATATGCAACTTAGCTTCCGTAGTGGAGGGTTCATTCATGGCAATGAACAACACTTAGTTGTTGTGCTAGAAGATGACGAAGAGGAAGACTGCACCAATTTTGTGATGCATGGAAAGGCTTACAACAATTGGACTGCTGTTGATATTCATGTTATTTTGCATCAATCTAAGTAATTGCTTTTATATGTTTTCAAAATCCTTCTCCTATGCCTAGGGGAGAAGAGAATATTGTTTGGGCATTTTCAAAATTGATCATTAATAAAATTAATTCTATTCATCCACATCTATGATGTTTTGTTTTTACTTTTTGCTTTATTCTGAAAATGGTAATCACAAAAAAAAACATAAATAAACAATTATCCATCTGCATAATATTTGGTCACAAATCCACTTCTCTAAAATCATAATATCAAATCATTATGCAGGTTGTTTCCTAACCCCATGTAATACAATGATCCTTCTCCTTCTCCAAATTTTGAATTCCCTGTGTTTGAGGCTGAGGAGGAAAGTGATGAGGAAGTGATTGATGAATTGTCTCGTCTTCTTGAGCAAGATGAAAAGATCATTCAGCCGTTTGAAGAGCAGATTGAGCTATTCAACTTGGGTTCTGAGGATGATGTGAAGGAAGTCAAGATTGGGTCTCGCCTGTGTCCAGATGTCAAGAAGGGGTTGATTGATCTTCTTCGAGAGTATTCAAATGTGTTTGCTTGGTCCTATCAAGACATGTCTGGTTTGGATTCTAAGATTGTGGAGCATAGATTGTCGTTGAAGCCAGAATGCCCTCCAGTCAAGCAGAAGTTGAGAAGAACGCATCCTGATATGGTTGTGAAGATCAAAGAGGAATTACAAAAGCAGATTGACACCGGTTTCCTTGTAACCGTTGAATATCCGTAATGGGTGGCCAATATTGTGTCTGTGTCGAAGAAAGATGGAAAAGTTCGCATGTGTGTCGACCATCGAGATTTTAAAAAATCCAGTCCGAAAGATGATTTCCCTTTGCCACACATTGATATGTTGGTAGACAATACTGCTAAATTCAATGTCTTTTCCTTCATGGATGGATTTTCCGGATATAATCAGATCAAGATGGCACCTGAAGATATGGAGAAGACCATATTTATTACACCTTGGGGAACATTCTATTATAGAGTAATGCCTTTCGGTTTAAAGAATGCTGGTGCAACTTACCAAAGAGCAATGACTACTCTTTTTCATGATATGATGCATAAAGAGATTGAAGTTTATATCGATGACATGATTGCTAAATCAATTGATGAAGAGGAACATGTTGAGCATTTATTGAAGTTATTACAGCGTTTGAGGAAATATAAACTCCGCTTGAATCCCAATAAGTGTACTTTTGGTGTTCGTTCTGGTAAGTTGTTGGGCTTTATTGTCATCGAGAAGGGTATTGAAGTTGATCCTACAAAGGTCAAAGCAATACAAGAGATGCCTGCGCCCAAAACTGAGACGTAAGTCAGAGGTTTTCTCGACCGCTTGAATTATATTTCCAGATTCATTTCCCACATGACTGCCACATGTGCGCCTATATTCAAGCTTCTTCGGAAAGATCAGTCGTGTGATTGGACTGAAGACTGCTAGAAAGCTTTCGATAGTATCAAAGAATATTTGCTCGAACCTCCGATTTTGTCTCTGCATATTAAAGGAAGACCGTTGATCATGTATTTGATTGTGCTTGATGAAAGTATGGGTTGTATTCTCGGTCAGCAAGATGAGACTGGAAAGAGAGAATTTGCAATTTACTACCTCAGTAAGAAATTCACCGATTGCGAGACTCGGTATTCTATGATTTTGAAGAGTTGTTGCGCATTGGCTTGGGTTGTTAAGCGTTTGCGTCAATATATGTTGAATCATACCACTTGGTTGATATCCAAAATGGATCCAATCAAGTATATATTTGAGAGGCTTGCTTTAACTAGGAGAATTACCCGCTGGCAGATGTTGTTATCAAAGTATGATATCGAATACCGATCTCAGAAAGCTATTAAGGGTAGTATCTTGGCCGACCATTTGGCTCACCAACCAATTGAAGATTATCAGTCAGTGCAATATGATTTTCCTGATGAAGAGATTTTGTACTTAAAAATGAAAGATTGTGATGAACCATTGCTTGAAGAAGGATGGAGCCTGGTTCCCGTTGGGGCATGGTATTTGATGGAGCTGTTAATTAATATGGTAATGGTATTGGGGCAGTGATCATTACTCCTCAAGGCACACATTTACCATTTACAGCTAGATTGACTTTCAAGTGTACAAACAATATGGCAGAATATGAAGCTTGCATTATAGGGCTTGAGGAGGCCATGAATCTTCGAATCAAGTATTTAGATGTCTTTGGAGATTCAGCTTTGGATGTGAATCAGATCAAAGGTGAATGGGAGACGAACAAACCTGGTTTAATACCATATAGAGATTATGCGAGGAGGACTTCAACTTTCTTTATAAAAGCTGAGTTTCATCATATCCCTCGAGATGAGAACCGGATGGCAGATGCTCTTGCAACATAGGCGTCAATGATTATGGTGAAGTATTAGAATGAGGTTCCCAATTTGTTTGTGATGCGTCTTGATAGGCCAGCTCATGTGTTTACTGTTGAAGAGATCCAAGATGAGAAGCCGTGGTATTAAGACATCAAATGTTTCCTCCAAAGTCAAATTTACCCGTCTGGGGCATCATTGAAAGATAAGAAGACTTTGAGAAGATTAGCCGGTAATTTTTACTTGAATGGTGATATACTGTACAAGAGAAACTTCGACATGGTTCTGCTCAGATGCGTGGATAGACACGAAGCAGACTTGTTGATGACTGAAGTGCATGAAGGTTCCTTTGGTACTCATTCTAATGGACATGCAATGGCGAAGAAGATGTTGCGAGCAGGTTACTATTGGCTGACAATGGAATCTGACTGTTACAAGTTTGTGAAGAAATGCCACAAATGTAAAATATATGCTGATAAGATTCATGTTCCTCTGACACTATTGAATGTTATCTCTTCCCCATGGCCCTTCTCCATGTGTAGAATTGATATGATTGGTATGATTAAGCCCAAAGCTTCAAACATACATCGTTTCATTTTAGTGGCAATCGACTACTTCGCAAAATGGGTTGAAGCGGCATCGTATGCAAATGTAACCAAGCAAGTGGTTGTAAGTTTTATCGAGAATCGGATCATATGCCGTTATGGTGTGCCAAGTAAGATCATTACTAACAATGGATCGAACTTGAATAACAATATGGTGGAAGCTCTTTGCAAAGACTTTAAGATTGCACATCATAATTCTTCTCCGTACAGACCCAAGATGAATGGGGTTGTTGAAGCTGCAAATAAGAACATTAAGAAGATTATTAAGAAGATGGTTATCACGTATAAGGATTGGCATGAGATGCTCCCACTTGCTTTGCACGGGTATCGCACATCCATCCGCACTTCAATAGGGGCAACCCCCTTTTCTCTTGTATATGGTATGAAAGCATTACTCCCTATAGAGGTTGAGATTCCTTCATTGCGTGTGCTCATGGAAGCCAAGTTGACCGAGGCTGAAAGGTGTCAGACCAGATTTGATCAGTTGAATTTGATAGAAGAGAAGAGATTAACTGCCATGTGTCATGGACAATTATATCAGCAGAGGATGAAGAAAGATTTTGATAAGAAGGTCAAACCTCGCGTGTTAAGAGAAGGTGACCTTGTGCTCAAGAAGATTTTTTCGTTCAAACCAAATTCTAGGGGAAATGGACTCCTAATTATGAAGGCACATATGTTGTTAAGAGAACCTTTTCAGGCGATGCTTTGATTCTTACAACTATGGATGGTGAAGAGTTAACTCGTCCTGTGAACGCAGATGCAGTCAAGAAATACTTCGCCTAAAAAGAAAAGAACAACTCGCTAAGTTGAAAACCCGAAAGGGCGGCTTAGGAAAAAATGATTGTCTCGGTGGATTGAAAACCCGAAAGGCTGATCCAGGCAAAAATTAGAGACATAAAAACAGAAAAAAAAAATCCCGATAAGTTGAGTACCCCACCTTTGGGCAACTTATGCAAAAATATAGGGATTATGGCAAGTAATTGCAGTCTTCTGATCGACTAGTATCAGAAAGACCTTAGTTGAGCATAAAGGTTGACGTCGATTCATCATCCCGGTAGCGGTCAAGAGCACAGTGGATATCAAGAGTTGGTAGAAGGATTAAGGATCATTTGTATTCAATGTAACCCTTTTCCATGTAAATTACCATTTTCAACTTTGTAAAAATCTATGAAGTCTTGTCATTTACAGGCTACCATCTCATTAAATAAAGTTGAGCTTTTGTCCAATTGTTTCTACTCTTATTTACTTCAGCCAATAGTTTAAATTTTATTATGATCATTTTGGAAATTTAAAATTTTTTTAATCAATTTTTTTTCTTAAAACATATAAAAACAAGAATTTTTCAAAGCAATTAAAAGAAAGTATCAACAACACTTCAAAGATAAGCAAGTCCTTAAGTGCTAAGCATCAGAGGTTCCCCAAGCAGTTAACTCTTCGGGTATCCCTAGTTGTTTGTACTGATCTGGTTCCCCTGTAGAGTGCGTTTTCCCTAGCAGAGTTCCGATTCTTTTCCCCAGCTGAGTTGGTTGATTCAGTACCTGGCGGCGTGTTATTTCCCCGGCAGAGTTTCTGTGCTCCCCAACGGAGTTCGTGTTTCTTCACCAGGGTTGATCTTTGGCAAAGCAAGATGTTTTCCACAGTAGATCGCGTTGGTTCCCCCCACCAGTCGCCATCTGACTCGCTCCCAGTCTGAGTTTCCTCCTGGTTTTTGAGTAGCTATCTATGTTTATCTTTTGCATGGTTGTCTCTCATTTGATATGGCGTTGACCTAAAATTCCATGCTGACTTGATAATGATTCCTCTCCTCAGCAGATCTCCTCCTTCCTCGGCTAGATTTGAGCCTTTGGGTTGTTGATCTCTCTGTTATCCAGCAGTTGTCTCCCTCTTTTTGTGGATTGACCGAGGATTGTACTGATGATTCAAATTCTTTGTGACACCTTCGTATCCTTCGTGATCGTTTTGTCAGCATAATCATATATATATATATATATATATATATATATATATATATATATATATATATATATATATATATATATATATATATATATATATATATATATATATATATACACACACACATTCATGTAATTCTATAATTGCATATTGGCACCATCATATTTGATTAACTTGTTGATTTGAGATTCTCATTCTCTCTTATGGCGGTACTTTATCCCCATACGAACCTCAGTGTCTGTCCTCCCTCAATTGTATAGCGTCATCCCCTTAGGCAGAAAGGGATTAACCTTTCTCCTCTTCCCCACTGAGTTGTTCCTCGTGGATGATTATTACTTCAGTTTCCTCCCCATTTGTTTATCTGGATGGAATCACTCCCCTTGAGTTATATCCTCATTGGGTTGAGTCTTGATTGACTGTTTCTTTCTAGATCATGCCTAGATAGATGCTTTGAGTCTCCTAAGAGCTTATTACCCAGTAACTGGTAATATTCTTCTTAGTTTGCAGTTTGTTACTTCTTGTCCAATACCCGACATAAGTACCCCTGTTTTCCCTGCAGTGGAGTTCCCAGTGGATTCATTTGTTTCTCATTCCCCAGGAAGTATATCCTTGATATGTTCATCCTAACCGGTACCGGATATCTTTCTTTCCCCTGCCTGAGTCTATCCTTGATATGTCCATCTTAACCGATGGCGGATATTCTCATCCTTGGTATTCTACCCAGTAAAAAGGTAGTTGTAATCCCTATTATGTTCCCCAGAGAGTTAATCCTTGATATGTTCATCCTAACCGATGATGTGTTTCCTTCTCTTTGTGGTATTCTACCCAGTAACCGGTAGTTTTTAACCCTACTTTCTCCCGCAGAGTCTATCCTTGATATGCTCATCTTAACTGGTGATGGATTTTCTCTTCGATGGTATTCTATCCAGTAACTGATAGATGTAATTCCTATTTTCTCCCCTCACAGAGTCTATCCTTGATATGTTCATCCTAACCGGTGACGGATTTCCTCTTTGATGGTCTTCTATCCATCATTCGATAGATGTAATTCCTACTTTTGTTCAGTTGGTTTATCATTGATATGTTCATCTTAACCGATGACGGATATCCTCATTGACAGTCACAGGCAAGTTCATCCTTGATATGTTCATCTTAACTGATGACGGATCTTCTTCCCATGTTGAGTCTATCCTTGATATGTTCATCCTAACCGATGACAGATATTCTCACCTTTGGTCTTCTACCCAGTAACTGGTAGTTGTAAATCCTATTTTTCTGCAGTTTTCCCCAGCAAGGCCATTCCTACCCACTGGTAATGAATACTCTTTCCTAGCGATTCTCAGCGAGTCATCCTTGATATGTTCATCCTAACCGATGACGGATGTCCTCTCTGCCAGATCTTTATTATCTCCTCACCCAATAACAGGTAGTAGATAATAGATTTCTGCTCCTCCTGTGTTGAAGTTTATTTCTTACCCAATCGAGTTGAGTGCATGTTTCCTTAGTGAAATGACTTTTCCTGCATGATTCAAGTACTTCAGTTTTGTCCTGACTTACTCGTATCCCCTGCAGATGTTGTTGTTCCCCGGCTGCGTCTTTTCCATTTTTTGTATGGAATTCCTTGAGTCCCCCGGCATTTTTAAGTCGTAGCCTGGCCTACGCATAACTCCTTTATCCCCCCAGAGTCTCTGTCTCCCCAGTGAGTTTTCCTTACAGAATGCATTATACTCATGTGGACTTTTGGTCTCTCTGATTTCTTTCCCTTTGTGGCAATATTTCCCCACAAAGAATTCACTTTTACATTCATATCATATGCATCACGAGGTCTCTTAGGGACCAAAATTTGTTTCTATATGTTGTTATTTAAGCCTATTCTACTGAGTCGGCATGAAGATTTTAACCTTCGCCTCCTCAGTTAGAATGTCCTTAAATAGGGGCAGCTGTAAGACCCTAATTTTGACCCTAAGATCCCTCATGCAATTTCATCATAAGCATTAGCATTAGGATCATACCTTGGAATCATCCTTACCTCTCTTTCATTGGGTTTATTTTGGGAGAGATCACCAAGCCCTATGTGATTGTATCATACTTGTATACTATCATTTTACTAACCAAAATACCAAAAATATGTCTTTTGCATTTGCCTAACTCTTTTGTAGGTAGGGCATGATCACCATTGATTTATCAAGTTCATATCTAGGGTTTGAGACCCTCATGACAAAGAGCATAACCATGAATTGATTCAAGAATGTTTATGAGTATCATATATGAGTTCCATTGATTCCTACATGTTATATTGATCAAATTTTCTTCAACAGTTTGGAGGTGATTGCCTTGGAAACCCTAATTTGACTGGGTATCTTAAGTAATTTCTCCAACAAGTTAGCTCACCAATTGATCAAATTTCTCAAGGGACACTTCAAAATTCATCATCTTATTCATATATATGATCTACCATGTGAAGGAGAAGAGCGATCCAAAACGCAGCGGAATTTAAAATTTCTCCTTTAGTGATCCTTACGAATGAGCATGATCAGTGATAGAATCGTTACCTCTTATGGTGATTGTAACCTTTGATGCAGATCTACGGAGCGATCACGAACGTTGAACGATGACAACATCTCTACTCAGTCCACACGAACGGATTCCTTCAATCTCAGTGCTAGCTGCTATGAATGAAGGCTTTGAGTGAGAGAGAGAGAGAGACACAAAATTGCAACTGCACAAATGCTTCTACACAAGGGTTCTATTTATAGAACCACTTGTGTAGGCTGCAAGCTAAAAAGCTCACTCAAGTGTATGTGGCCCATATCTTATAATATGCCAAAATCACTTAAGCACGTGGTACCTTACCATATTTCGTATTCTACTTAAGTACATCGTACCTTACGATGTTCTATAATTCACTTAAGTGCATCGTACATTACGGTATTCCTTAGTTACTCTATCTCTCATCAATTCGTCCTTTTGTGTGTGACCCTGTAGGTTTTCGCGGCATTGACAATTATATTAAATCACCTATTTAACATAATAAACAGTAAGCGGTATCTAGCAACAGATTACTTCTACCCAAGACAAGAAAATGTCATGTGATCTGACAAATCCTTCTGTGATAAGACTTATGTGTACAATTACCCTTTTGCCCTTATCTCTATATTGAACACAAGGCATAGACCGTGTCATCCTTGTCGAGTTCAATATTAGGCCCATAGACATTTATCTTGTTACGCAGGATGAGCAAATTCCATCTAGGTCACTCATGTCCCTTAGCATGCTTCGTGGAGTACCCATCAACTCTCTTTATGATCATCCAGTTACGGAAAATGTTTGATCAGCAATAAGGCGCTCGACTCTACATCTAGGGTCCATAGTGGTTTCAGGTCGAAGGGTGGTATACACCATTATCACCACGAGAATAACTTATGACACTTTGCATAACATTCTATATAGTATTCTCATAGCGGGTCAATCCAGTATAAATATTACTCTTAATATTCATACCTATGTTTCAGACTTGATAACTCCTTATCCATGATCCATGAGATGTGATCATCAGTTTATATACATAATAGTCTTAATGCTTTAATGTTATCCCACTTCACAATAAAGCTCGACTATGGATACTTTAGTAATAATGTCCTTATGTTTAATGTGATCTCATGATTAAATCACACTTGATACATTAAACGGACTATCTATTCTAGGGACTTTATTAGACAAACATAATAAAGAAAAAGCCTTTTATTATTAATAAATAATTCGATACAAGTACCAAAAGTATTGGCCTCTAGGGCTTACACCAATAATCTCCCACTAGCACTAGAGCCAATCAGGCATACCCTAATGCCCATAGATCTAGTATGGCCATCATGCTTCTATTGCGCAAGAGGCTTTGTCAGTGGGTCACCAATATTATCAAGTGTAGGTACTCTACATATTTTCACATCTCCTCTATCTATTATCTCTCGAATGAGGTGATAACGCCTAAGTATGTGTTTGGATCGTTGGTGAGATCTAGGTTCCTTAGCTTGTGCGATAGCACCACTGTTATCACAATAGAGACCAATGGGATCCACAATGCTAGGAACTATGCCAAGTTCACTAATGAACTTTTTGATCCAAACAGCTTCCTTTGCTGCACTTGAGGCAACAATATACTCGGCCTCGGTTGTAGAATCAACAACTGTATCTTGCTTTGAACTTTTCCAACTCACAGTGCCACCGTTTAAGCAAAACACATAACCAGATTGCGATCTAAAGTCATCCTTATCCGTCTGGAAGCTAGCATCGGTGTATCCAATTACAGCCAGCTCTTCCTGACCTCCATATATCAAGAATGAGTCCTTAGTCCTTCTCAAATACTTAAGGATATTCTTGACAGTTATCCAATGAGCATCACCATGATCAGATTGGTACCTACTCGTTGCACTTAAAGCATACGAGACATCTGGTCGAGTACATAACATGGCATACATGATAAATCGTATTCCAGATGCATATGGAATCTTATTGATTTGATCCCTTTCTTCCTTAGTTGAGGGGATTGTGTTTTTGATAGACATAAGCCATGTTGCATAGGTATGAATCCTTTCTTGGAATCATGCATATTAAAGTGTCTCAACACTTTGTCTATGTACGTACTCTGACTTAGGCCAAGCAGTTTTTGTGATCTATCGCTATAGATTCTGATTCCTAGTATATAGGCTGCTTCACCTAGGTCCTTCATAGAAAAGCATTTCCCCAACCAAGACGTTACTTGTTGCAAGGTAGGGACATCGTTTCCAATGAGTAATATGTCATCTACATATAATACCAAGAAAATGATCATGCTCCCACTAACCTTCTTGTAGACACAAGGCTCATCTTCGTTCTTGATGAATCCATATTGTTTTACCGTTTCATCAAAACGAAGATTCCAGCTTCTGGAAGCTTGCTTCAATCCATAGATTGATCTTTGTAACTTACATATCTTTTGGGCTTCTTCTGGTATGTCAAATCCTTCAGGCCGTGTCATTTACACATCCTCAAGAAGATTCCCATTAAGGAAAGCACTTTTGACATCCATCTTCCATATTTCATAATCATGATATGCAGCGATAGCAAGTAAAATCCGAACAGATTTAAGCATTGCAACTGGTGAAAAGGTTTCATCATAGTCAACCCCATGAATTTGTTTATATCCTTTTGCAACCAGTCTTGTCTTATAGGTATGTACCTTACCATCCATGTCAGTCTTCTTTTTGAAGACCCACTTACATCCTATAGGGTTAACTCCTACAGGAGGCTCTACCAAGGTCCAAACTTGGTTTGTATACATGGAATCCATTTCATATTTCATGGCTTCTAGCCACTTCTCAGACTCGGGACCAGTTATGGCCTCTTGGTAGGTCACATGCTCATCTTGATCCATGATTAATACATCACCTTGATCAGTTATGAGATATCCATATCTCTCAGGTAGGTGATGTATCCTACTTGACCTACGCTGGTCTTGTTCTACTTGAGCAAGTTTCTCTTCCATAACTACTTGTGTTTCCTACTCCAATTCCTCCATATGTGTATCAATGCTTTGTGATTCTTGAATTTATTCAAGCTCTATTTTCCTCCCACTGATTCCTTTGGAAATAAAATCCTTTTCTAGGAAAACTCCAGTTCGAGCGACAAACACTTTGCCCTCAGAAGGATTGTAGAAGTAATACCCTTTAGTTTCTTTAGGATACCCCACAAATAAACATTTGTCAGATTTGGGCTCAAGCTTAGTTGAAGTTTGTTGTTTCAGATAAACTTCGCAACCCAAATCTTCATGTAAGACATATGTGGTTTCTTACCACTCCATATCTCATATGGTGTCTTCTCAACCTTTTTGGATGGAACACGGTTAAGTGTGTAAGCTGTTGTCAATAGTGCATGTCCCCAAAAGGAGTTTGGAAGATCCGCGTGACTCATCATGGATCGGACCATGTCTAACAGGGGTCGATTTCTTCTCTCAGATACACCATTCCATTAGGGTGTTCCAGGAGGAGTAAGTTGGGATAGGATCCCAAACTCTTCCAGATGGTCATCAAACTCTAGGCTTAAATACTCACCACCTCGATTTGATCGAAGAGTTTTAATATTCTTACCTAGTTGGTTTTGTACTTCATTCTTGAATTCCTTGAACTTTTTAAAGGACTCTGATTTGTGTTTCATTAAATACACATAACCATATCTACTGAAATCATCAGTAAATGTGATGAAGTACTGAAAATCTCCCCTGGATGGTATGTTCAGTGGTCCACATACATCAGTATGTATGAGGGCCAAAAGATCATTAGCTCTTTCACCTTTTCCTGTGAATGGAGACTTTGTCATCTTTCCAATTAAACAAGATCTGGATGTCTCATATGATTCAAAATCAAAAGAGTCCAAGAGTCCATCTTTATGGAGTTTGGAAATGCGTTTCTCATTTATGTGGCCTAATCGACAATGCCAAAGGTAAGTTGGATTTAACTCATTAGGTTTCATCCTTTTAGTATTAATGTTATAAATAGGCATTTCAAGATCAATGACATATAGTACATTGTTCATTTGTGCAGTAGCATAGAATATATCATTCAAATAAATTTAGCAACAATTGTTCTTTATTATAAATGAAAAACCAAACTTGTCCAAACAAGAAATAGAAATAATATTCCTGCTAATTGCAGATACACAATAATAGTTCTCTAACTGAATTATTAAACTACTAGGTAAAGTCAATACATAAGTTCCTACGGCTAAAGCAACAACCTTTGCTCCATTGCCAACTCGTAGGTCAACTTCAATTTTTTGCCAAACCTCTACTCCTTTTTAGCCCCTGCACATTGGTACAAATGTGAGAACCGCATCCAGTATCTAATACCCATGATGCAGAAGTAGATAAATTAATTTCAATAACAAAAATACCTGAAGTTGAAGTCTCTACTCCATTCTTCTTATCTTCCAGGTACTTTGGGCAGTTTCTCTTCTAGTGTCCGGTCATACCGCAATGGAAGCAAGTGCCTTCCTTTGCTATGCCTCCACTAGGCTTCAAAGCAGTAATAGTGGGTTTGGGTTTGGCAACTTCCTTGCCTTTCCCTTTATCACCCTGCTTGGTGGGTCTTTTGTTTTGTCTCTTTCCGTTTCCGATCATTAGAATGGACTTCCCTTTTGACTTCAGATTCTGCTCAGCAGTTCTTAACATGGCTAGCAGTTCAGGTAGAGATTTGTCCATACCATTCATATTGAAATTTAGGATAAATTGACTGAATCTATCTGGCAACGATTGCAAGATCAAATCAGTCGCAAGTTCCTTTCCGAGGGGAAAACCCAACCTCTCAAGGTTTTCCACATACCTAATCATCTTGAGCACATGGGGACTTATAGGGGCTCCCTCATCTAAATTGCCTTGAAAAAGGGCTTTTGAAACTTCAAACCTTTCATGCCTTGCTTGCTCTTGATAAAGAATCTTCAGGTGTTCGATCATATCGAACGCTGCCATGTTCTCATGTTGCTTTTGCAACTCTGAGTTCATGGTAGCTAGCATGAGACAAGCAGTTTCATTGGCATCATTGACATGCTTGTTATAAGCATCTCTTTCTGCCTTAGGTGCGGAACTAGGAGGTTCCTCTTCAGGAACAGGTTTCTCCAAGACATACATCTTTCTATCATGTTTGAAGACAATCCTCAGATTTCGGTGCCAATCCAGAAACTTTGTCCCAGACAAATTTTCCTTGTCAAGGATTGATCGCAAAATGTTGTTAGAGGTGTTTGTTGTCATGGTAATCTATATGAAAATAATGAAAATATAAGTATCAATAACATATTTAATTAGGCCTTTAATTAAATATGCTCCCACTATTTTATTCAAAACAAATGACTCTCACCATTTGATTCGGAAAATCCCATTGGAAGATTTTCTAGTGGGTCGAGATCCACATTTCACTTTGTTTTAAGTTCGCGTAGGCGGATTACACAAAACCAGGTTATTTAGGTAGGAACTCCTTCCAATTGTATCTAATACAACTCTTGAATATTTTAGTTGGGTGAATAACTCCTTATTCCAATCCATCACATGGATCATTTCCAACTCTTGCTTCTAAACATATATAATCTTATTATAATTTGTTTAGTTAAGTTTGACCCATTGTTTTAGCAATTGGATATTACAATTATCCCATCGCACCTTACTAATATAGAACATGCACCTCGCATAGGCGAAACCTACATTATCCGATACTAGTCTTGATGAGTGCTAAAACTTGGAAAGCATAAACTTAATATTTAATTTGAGGGAATTTGCAATTATTCTGATCTCACCGGCTTATTTATCATATAAATCGTCTTTCACATGCATCAACATACATTCACATGCATCAAGATACATAATGAAACAGTTATGGCCCCTAGCGCAATTGTTCTCCCAAGCCAATGAGAGAACCTAAGCTAACCTAATAACGATCTAAGCTTTTCCAAGCAAGATCTTCAAGGTTGTCCTCCTTTGATATTGAATTCTTCTCTTTCTTCATAACATTACATTACATAAAAGAAACTCGTTTTAAATACAAGGGAGTGAGATGAGAAAAGAAGTTACATTATGATATTAAAAGAGAGGCACGACACGCAGGTCGTATTTTAAAAACCCAAAACAAAATAAAGGAAAACTAATGCCATAACCGATCACCACAAGACAATAATAATAAAATTATTATTATTAATTTTAATTCTTTTAATTAATTAAAACCAAATTAAATTTCGGCGACCGATCACACTATGAAGAGTTAGTCGGGGGTCCGCTGCCCAGTCAGCGGGACGGGGTTTCTGCTGACCGATCAGCACTTGATACTTTAAAGCACAACTCTTGCGCAATCACAACCCTAATCGCATAACTCTTTGACAACACAACTCTTGTGCCGTCATTAACCCTAATACACCAATTTCAGACCGTCAAACACACCTCGATTGTTAATTCAGTATGATTGATCAACACGTCATTGCTTCATCATACTAATGTCGGATCAAGAAGCAAGCGACTATTGATCGCTCAAAGGAAAACAACCATTAAGTGTTTGAATAAACGAAGCAGAAACAGTATATCATATATACCGTATTTTGCATCAGGATTACTTATATCATATATATAACTTGATCGATCTCAATTGCATAACCTATGGACGATCGATGTATCGCTGCTTCACCATACTAATGTCGGATTCCGAAGCATAGTCAACATCAATCATCCAAATCATACACACATGATGCCAAATTTAATTACTTGTTTATTCTTTGATTCATTCTGTCTTTTAATCATATTAATACAGAAAATATAGAAAATAAACAACTATCAGATGCATGGTTTCGTAAGTGGCTCTAATACCACTGAAGGAGAAAAGCGATCCAAAACGCAACGGAATTTAAAATTTCTCCTTTAGTGATCCTTACGAATGAGCATGATCAGTGATAAAATCGTTACCTCTTGTGGCAATTATAACCTTTGATGCAGATCTACGAAGCGATCACGAACGTTGACCGATGACAACGCCTCTACTCAATCCACACGAACGGATTCCTTCAATCTCAGTGCTAGCTGCTACGAATGAAGGCTCTGGGTGAGAGAGAGAGAGAGAGAGAGAGAGAAACAAAATTGCAACAGCACAAATGCTTCTACACAAGTGTTCTATTTATAGAACCACTTATGTGGGCTGCAAGCTAAAAAGCCCACTCAAGTGTATGTGGCCCATATCTTATAATATGCCAAAATCACTTAAGCGTGTGGTACCTTACCATATTTCGTATTCTACTTAAGTACACCGTACCTTACGATGTTCTGCAATTCACTTAAGTGCACCGTACATTACAGTATTCCTTAGTTACTCTATCTCTCATCAATCCGTCCTTTTGTGTGTGACACTGTAGGTTTTCGTGGCATTGGCAATTATATTAAATCACCTATTTAACATAATAAACAGTGAGCGGTATCTAGAAACACATCACTGCTACCTAAGACACGAAAATGTCATGTGATCTGACAAATCCTTCTGTGATAATATTTATGTATACAATTACCCTTTTGCCCTTATGTCTATATTGAACACAAGGCATAGACCGTGTCATCCTTGTCCAGTTCAATATTAGGCCCATAGACATTTATCATGTTACACAGGATGGCCAAATTCCATCTAGGTCACTCATGTCCCTTAGCATACTTCGTGGAGTACCCATCAACTGTCTTTATGGTCATCCAGTTACGGACAATGTTTGATCAGCAATAAGGCATTCGACTCTACATCTAGGGTCCATAGTGGTTTCAGGTTGAAGGGTGGTATACACCATTATCATCATGAGAATAACTTATGACACTTTGCATAACATTCAATATAGTATTCTCATAGCGGGTCAATCCAGTATAAATATTACTCTTAATATTCATACCTATGTTTAAGACTTGATAACTCCTTATCCATGATCCATGAGATGTGATCATCAGTCTATATACATAATAGTCTTAATGCTTTAATGTTATCCCACTTCACAATAAAGCTCGATTATGGATACTTTAAGAATAGTGTCCTTATGTTTAATGTGATCTCATGATTAAGTCACACTTGATACATTAAACGGACTATCTATTCTAAGGACTTTATTAGACAAACATAATAAAAAAAGCCTTTTATTATTAATAAATAATTTGATACAAGTATCAAAAGTATTGGCCTCTAGGGATTACACCAACACCATGAACCAAGAAAGTCCAAATAATTGAAGGTTAGCAAGTTGATGGTGGTTGGCCAGATGAATTCATCTGATCAAAACTGGGTCTCCCTAGACCCTATCTCCTACACTTTTCACCATATGAAAATGATTCCAAGATGAAAATTACTCTAAATGATATTCCAAACAACTTTCATGTTGAGACCTAGAGCTAGTTTTTCTTGGAAAATCATTTTCTATGTTGAAACATTATAGGTCATTTTGTCTAAACCCTAATTTGAAAATCAACTTCCTAAGGCCATAACTTGCTCAATTTTTATGATATGAAATATTTCCAAGTTGCACAATCAAATTAAAGATGTTTACTTAAACTTTGATGATTAGAGTGAAAGCTAATTCAACTTTTATGAGAATGTGATATGAGGTTACATTATAGGTCATTTTTTACCTATACCATTGAACAAGTGATTTTTCCAAACTTCAAAAATGCATAACTCTATTATTCTAAATCCAAATGACATGAAATTGGTGGCCATTTTGAAGGTCTTTGAAATAGATATAACCTTTATGAAGACACTTTTCACATTTGAAGCTTACATAAAAAGTTAAGCAAGGTGGAATATTGAGATATATGGCTTGACACTTAGAAAAAATTTTAACATGTTGAAATTTCCAAACTTCCACCTCAAAATTATCCATGTTCCAAGCTCCAAATGAAAAAGTGTTCAACATCAAACTTGCTCCCCTTGATCCAAGCTTTCTAAAGAACCCAAGTTCATGCATGTTGGATAAAGATTGCTAGGTTTGCGCATGGCTTTAACAGGGATGAATCATTGTAAAGAATCAATTGCACAAACTTCAGTTCACAATGCCCTGCCATTCAAGCTTCATTCAAACCTCAATTGGAATCATTTTGGACCTTAATGCATTGCATCATGGGCCTGTACATGCCCATGCACTCGTGTCATCCATATTGCCAATTTTGAACAGATTTTGAAGTGTGCAAATATCATTCCCTTTGGCTATAAATAGAATGCTTCTGAGCTCATTTGAAGAAGAATTTGCGCGCCAGCTTTGTCCCCCATTGAAACCCTCTCATTCTAAAGGAAAACCTGAGAAATTTCAACTTGAAATTTGAGTTTGAATCTCAACTGTTGGAGATTCAAGAACTCCAGGATCCACAACCTTGCAAACTCTCCAATCACTTCCTATTAGTTTCTCAAGTGTGATCAGATCGTGTTTGAAGCAAGCAACATCAAGAACTGCATAGCATTGAAGGTAATTTTCATAAAACTTCATCTCTTCGATTCTCACTTAATTCTACTCAATTCTCTTGGATCTTTGGTTGTATGAAGTCCTACCAATATAGGCAAGAAGATTGAGTTGCTTAGAGGTCAAATCGAAGCAACTCAGTTGATGCACCTCAAAATTCAACTCCTCATATCTTTCTATATATGTGGAGTTAGTTCAAATTGAGGTGATATTCTTGATCTACACCATTTTATCTTTCAGATCATGTCCTCTTTTGTAGTTTTGATGTGGTGATGATCGAACCAGTCCGGCCAGGGTCACCAGAGAAGATGACCGAACTTTGGACTCCGGCGATGAGCTGGAAGTGTTCAGAGCCATTGATTTGTTTTAAAACATTTTAATCTGAAGCGCTCATTATGAATACCAGGCGTGTGGATGAGTTGACTAGCGTGTACCATGGAACGCGTGTTCTCCACCACTTGATCTGCCACCTCAATTAATGAGGGAGATCAAGTGGTCCACGTTTTTTGCTATTTTTAGATTTTCATTTTAATTCTTTTATTTTCATTAATTCATATTAATTTTAATATTGATCCAAAAAATATGAGAGTTTCACCAAAAAATTTCAAAAAATTTCCTCTTTCATATTTTGAATTAAAATTATTTTTTGGATCATTATTAATATTTTTCATGATTTAATTGATTTTATGATTATTTTTAATTATTTAAAAATACTTTTAAGTCTTTAAAAATTCTGAATTTTTTTCTCCAAGGTCCTTTGACCTTGTTTGACCTATGATAAATCTCATGGCTATTTCTTTGGTGTTTTGATGAGTTTTTAGGAATTTGACAAACCATATTTAATTTAAATATACTATTTTAGTCTTTTTAATTTGAATAAATGCCAATTAATTGTGTTGACCAATTGTGATTGATTTGTTTGAGTTTGACTCTTGTTGTTGGGCCTTGGTCAAGGTTGATTTGACTTTGTCAGGTTAATATCATTGGATTTAGAGGATTGATGGAATGTACATTCCATCTCCCAAAATGAATGGATGATATTAACTTGGTAAAAGTTCTCCTTTGACCAATTTGAGTTTTGATCCATTCCCCTCCCTCTTCATCTCATTCCCCTTATTTATGCATTCATCTCATTTGGCCTATGATATCTCAAAGTCCTAAGGCTAGTTGATTGAAAAATCAACATAAGTATGGATGAGATTAGGCCACCTCTTTTGCATATTCATTTTTGTGTGTGGTATGTTTCATGAGCATAGTCCATTATACTATGTCTGTAACATGCATTAACACCAAAAAAGGCATAGCATTCTAGTTAGTGAGATTGTAAGTCTCCCCTCTTTCATTGTATTGTGTGGAAACTTGGCCTTTTTTCCTTCCTTTGGAAGATGTCTTGGCTCAAGGATCCATGCTTGTGATAAGTGGGTTGAGTATTCTCCAAAGAATGACTTAAAATGAAAAGAAAAAGAAAAACAATACTAACTTCTAACTCATTAACAACTAACTTTTAATTTCAAGCCATTTACTTTAATGTCATTTAATTTTAGTCTTTATTCATTTGCCATTATTCATACCACTCTAATTGTTTATGTTTATGCAATTTTCACTTTGTCCACTTGGACCATATTGTGTGATATATCTTGCTTGTGTATATTTTGTTTGTTTGTGTGGTCTTAGACCATTAATGTACATAATAAGAACAAAAACCCTAAATAACTTTTGTGTGGACTGTTGACTTGATCTTGGACAAATGGACTTAGAACTTAGGCAACATTCCTATGCTAAAGGACTTGGCCAATGCCAACTTTTGTGAAACCAAGTGATTGCAATTTGAAGCTTCATCTAATACATCATTAAAGATCCCTTTGAGTTCATCTACAACATGATCATTGTGAAGCTGTTATTTTAAACCTGGGACTTGTGGAAATCATTTGTTACATGGTCTAATTTGAAGAAGATCATGAAGTGGCTAACCTTGGATGTGGCTATCTTTATTTGATGCCTTTGCTCTTCAAGATTGATATAATTGTGCATTTGTGTGTTGCTTGATTCTAAATGTCCAAGGGAATTTGGGTTTCTATTTACATTCTTGTCTATTGGATTGCTACCCATTGGTCAGATCTTTTCAACTCTTAACTTTTAATTTTGTGCATAGGATTAGTCTCTTCATATTCTCCCCATTTCTTAAATTTCAAAATCTCTCCCTCCCTTTTTAAAATCTTCTTTGTTTGAACTTGTTTTGCTCTAAACCTTGACCACTTTGCAAAAAGCTAGAAACTTTGGCCTTATGCCATTGCATTTTCAAACTTCTTTTCTTAATCAAATTTGTAAATAAACTTAATTATATTTGACTTACACTTTCAAAAAGCTAAAAAGAACTAACTCATTCAAACCATTTTTAGGCCTTTGTGCCTTTCAAACTTAATTTTTGGTAAAAGCAATGCATCCACTTTGAAATTTGTATCACGAACTGCAAGGTTTTGATTCCTCATTTTTATGTTGGTACGTAGGCACAAGTCCGAAGGTCTTGTCAAACACAAAAAATATAATTAATGAATTCTTTTCTCACCCCCTCATTCTATTTGTTTGTAAACATCACTTTGTACAAAATACATATGTACACAAAAAAAGGCTCCCTAGGAGTACCTAGGGCACTTTTGGTGCTAACACCTTCCCTCCGTGTAACCAACCCTCATACCTGTAATCTCTGACATTTTATTAGTTTTGATTTGAAAGCTTCTTACTTTTGGGTTTTGTTCGTACTTTTTCCCTTTTCCCTTGAAAACAATAAAAGTGTGGTGGCACTCTTGTTATTTGATGTCTAGCTTATCCATAGCTTGATGATCATGAATTTACCGCTACACTAATCTCATTAGTATCAATCAATTATGTGATCAAGATCTTTGTGTCAGTTTCAATCGTACTGAACGCATTCACAAACAAGATCTAGAAGGAAGTCATGAAAGTGGATGAAACCAAGCCATTACATGTGGAGATCTCAATCAAATGACCAACTCTCAATTTGTCTAATCACTAAAGTGGATGAAACCAATATGTGTCACAAAAATATTGGCCATCTGAATCTCAGAAGCATGAGATAATTTATAACTACAAAGGATATTAATGGCCTTCCTAACCTTAATATTGAGGAAGGAAGAATATATGGTGACTTCCAGATTGGAAAAGAATCCATGATGTCTTACAAGAAGCTACAACATCTCACCACATCAAAAGTTATGGATTTACTTCACATGGATCTCATGGGACCCATGCAAGTTAAAAGCATAGGTGGAAAGAGCTATAATTTTATGTGTATTGATGACTACTCAAGATTGACATATATTTACTTTCTTAGAGAAAATCAGATACATTTTCCACATTTGAAAGATTATGTCAACAACTTCAGCGTGAAAAGGGAAGGGAGATGTGAAAGATTGTTAAAATTATGAGTCATCATGGAAAGGAATTTGAAAACTCCAGATTCTATGAATACTGCTCTACATAAGGTATTACTCACGAGTTATCTGCATCAATTACTGCATAACAAAATGGAGTGGTTGAATGCAAGAATAAAACTTTACAAGAGATGTTCATAGTCATCCTCCATGCAAATAATTACCCTATTACTTTGGTCTAAAGAAATGAACATAACATGCCATATTCACAATTGAGTAACCATTCATTCTGGAACACAAGTTACTTACTACGAGCTATAGAGAGGAAGAAAACTTAATGTCAAATACTTTTATGTGTTTGGCAGCAAGTGCTACATCTTTATTGATCGAGAACAAAGGCGCAAGATAGATCCTAATTGTGATTAATGGATTTTTTTGGGATATTCTGTCAACAGCAGAGTGTATTGTGTATACAATCACATAAATACCATCAGGGAATTAATTAATGTGGTGATAAATGATTCTTCTCAAACTAAGACTATTTACGAAGAGGAGCACTACTGTCGCAACCTGAAAAAATACAGTGGTGCGAAAAGACAACCGGCGAGAAAGAAGAAATGACAGGAGAGTCGCCACCGTGCGTTATTTATCCCAAAGGAGGGAAAGGAAACGCTCGAAGTAAACCTGGAGAAAGGAAAGGAAAAGACAAGGTCTCGCAACCAAATCTTGGGTTCGGGAGTCGATTATGCGAAGGGAAGGTATTAGCACCCCTACGCATCCGTAGTACTCTACGGGATCCACTCTTGTTTGTTTCTTGTCTAAAGGGTGTGTGTTTATCTAATGTACTATTTATTAAAAGAAGGGGTCAAAGAAAAATGACTCGCACGGATGTCGCATCCACTGCATACGTATCTCATCTGGAATGAGAATCAGAGTCTTCGTAGCTCGGCTACCTAAGGGTTAAGGATAAGTGTGCTCGCTAAGACATCGCGTCTTATGCCTACGTATCTCATCGGGAATGAGAATCAGAGCAAAACGTAGTTCAGCTAACTACGGGAATAAAGGGTCTCGATTGCAACTAGGGCAAGAGAAAAGGAAAGTCTCGATCGCAACGAGGGCGAGAGAAAGGATCGCAACGAGGGCGAAAGCAAACAAGGATTAGTTGTTAGTCGTTAGTCAAACTCGACAAGACATCGCATCTCGTGCCTACGTATCTCATCTGGACATGAGAATCAGAGATGCCGTAGTTCGGCTAACACGCACACAAACAAACACAGGCAAACGTGGAGCCTGACTGCCAATCACTGGACTTACATCAGCATCCGAACCAAAACACACACAAAGAGGCAAACGTGGAGCCCGACTGCCAATCACTGGACTTACATCAGCATCCGAACTCAAAACAAACCCACACTGGAACCCGAATGCCACTCGATGGACTTACATCAGCTTCCAAGCACACAACAACACACACAGAAAGAAAGAAAAGTGTGAAAAAGAAAAAAAAAGGGTGCCCGGAGCGGTCTCGCACGACCACCTGCCTACGTACCTCATCTGGTATGAGAATCAGGGCGACGTAGTTCCCCATCATAGGGGTTAAAGGACTAGCCTAACCAGATAACAGAGGGAGACACAACACTAGGGAGACTACGACTCGAGCCTAGATGTTGTCATGCCAAATCATCCCTAAGTTAAGGTTTCTAGCTAACTTGCACAGGAAGCAAGCCTATCCTAAACATGACTTGCACGGGAAGCAAGCCAAACCAAACCTAACTTGCACAGGAAGCAAGCTAAATCAAACACACAAGCACAAGTAGTACACACTATATGCAAGCCATGGGCTCATACAAAGGTTAGGTTTTAGTCGAGGGGTCATATCAACCTCAACAAACAAACCACTGGAACTGGGTAGTGTTAGCTCTTAACCTTGCCATTGAGGGGCTAAGGTGAAGCAGATGAAAGGTGAGTGAAGATAAGACTTCACAGCTCTTATCCCTGGCCTGGGAGAGCTTTAGACAAGAATGTGTGGGTTCAGAAAGTGGGAACCCTTCTACACATTTGAAACTGACTCAACTGTACAATTGTACAAGATCTTGGGTTTGTATCTGCAATGCATCAACACAGTGGTGTGAGCAAAGCAGATGACACACAGAGTAGCAGGGGATAGATTGTATATCTCTTGGGTTCTACCAATTTCCTCTTCACTCAGGAGGTCTTTGACTCTATACAAGGACAAATGTAAACAATCACAAACATTGCCTCTTAAGGAGGACTTCAGACAGTTGCCTGGCCAAGTAACAGGCCAGGTCTTCCAGACTACGTGAAGATAAGAAGTTATACCTCAATGCAAATTGCTATTTAAGCAAAGCAAAGCAAAATTCACAAAGAACTATAAGCAACTAAAGGTACCTGAAACCAGTCAGACAACATTAGTATACAAGTCAAAGTTAAATCAAAATGAAACAGAAGTCAACAGTCAACACAATCAGATAACTGTGCAATGCACAAGGCTCAAGCATATGAACCAAGCAAGCTACAAAACAAACAAGTTAGTCATGATAATCAATCAAGCATCAATCAATTTGTATTGATCTCTCTAAGGCAACTGCTTCTTATCCTGAAAAAATGAACTCAAACATGAGCAACATGACCACTAGGACAAGCCTAGGGTCAAAAGGGGATGAGAAAGTCAAAACAGCAAATGAAATCCAATCAAAATCATATTCAAACAATCAAGAAACAAACTCAATTGGGTTCACATTCATATCAATCATCATCATCATTTTATAAGCAAAAGAAGTCAAAGCATGGCATATGGAAGCTCATAGAAGTCAACAGCAAGACTTAACTCAAAACCAATCTCAAACATTTCCAAAAATCATCAAATAAATCATGGTCAAACATAGTCCACAGCATGGTAAGCATGTCAAATTTCAACTCATTTGGACAAGCAGAAAGTGGTCAATGAAAATCAGAAAGGCAAGGCAATTTTAAGCATGCTCAAAGAAGTCAACCAAACATGCATCAACTTGAAAAAAAACATAAATCAGTGATAGCATATGAGAAATGAACGGGATCAAAACCATGGCAAAGCTTAAGATATCTACTAATCACATATCAAATTTCATGTCCATCTAATAAAGTATGAGCATTTCACAAAACAAATGGGAACAAGTGTCACAAAAAGTCAACATAAGACCAAACAGGGGAGAAAAATCTCAAACAATTGGAAAATGCCATAAACAAATCCACAAAAAATCACATGTAAACTAGACATACTCAAGTGAATTCATGCAAAAAATCAAAGCATTTTGAGGTCAAGAGGCATGGCTATGAAAATCATCAAGTTGCACATCAATGGTGTGACACAAATTGTCACACCCTACTTCAAAAAATCATAACTCAATGACCAGAGATGATAAATTCGTAAACTCTATACCAGAATCACCATGAATGTATCTAGTTTATGCACAAAAAAATTCAAGGGCAAAGGGTAAAGCATCACTATTTCATAAATGATTTGGTAAAAGGTACAAAATATTGTCACATGTCACAAACCCTAATACCAATTAAAATCCAGTTATCAAAAAAATCAGGAAAAAATATGATAATAAACTAGAGATTGTGATGAATCAAATGCAAAAAATCCCATTAATTTTGGATTTAAAATGAAGGACTTATGGATTTTGTAAGTTGGGCATGGAAAGTGAAATAAACATTACAAAATAAGGTGAATTAAATAAATGATTAAAGGATTAATTGAAAAATAAAGGGCAAAAGACCAACATGCCCCTCGCTGAGTATGAAACTCAGCGTTTTATTTAAGTTAGTGGGTCAAAGCCCGGTCAACGAAAGCCACAGCCAATAACACTCTTGCATGGCCCACCCCAGTAACCAATCACAGCTCACCTTCCTCATGCAAACCCTACCCCACGTCTACAGTAACAAAGAAAGTGAAAAAGAAATCTGGGCAAACGCAGCAAGCTTTATTCACGACAATCCCAGGTCCAAGAACAAATTTCTTGGAATTCAATTTTAAGCACACCAATTAACTCATCAATCAACATACATTCATAATCTAACCATCATTTTCAATAATTCGAGCTGAGAAAAAACAAAGCATGCAAAAACATATTTGATTATCAAACTTGAATTCATATTTCTCTCTTAATACCTAACCAATTCACGCGATTCAAAGCTCAGCAAGTTCATGGCAAAAAGATCTACAAGATGTATCTCATAATTTTGGAAATGAAGAGATTCGATACCTGGCCAAATTTGGAGCACAGAACTGGAACAGTGGTTGTTTCCTTGTGTTTTGTCGAAACAGATGCGCTATGGTGTTGGCGTTGATGAATGGATGGAAGGCTTTGGCTTAGCAATGTTGGAATCAGCTCAAAATCAAAGTTGCCATGGACATGCCCTTTGATGCAACAGAGGTAGAAATGATGCTACAGGTGTGATACCTGGCTGCCAAGTGCTTCCAAGATGTTGGTATATGTTGACAAAACCAAAACAAACTCGTGTGTTTTTTTTGAGTTTTTAGCAGAATTTTGCAAATGAAGAAAATGGTGTTTTTTGAGAAATGAGTTTTCTGTTGGTTTTTGAGTGGCTGCTAGGGTTCTGCTCAGAGAGAAAATGAGCTATATGTATGCTGTCTTAAGTTGGTTAAGCAAGGTTAATGGAAAGTTAATCATGATTTGTTAAAAATGACATCTTTGCTAATTTGGTCATTGTCACTTAAGTGGTGAGGTGCAGGGCTTACAGCTCGAAAATGGGCCTTCCAACACAACCAAAATGCAATTTCTGGACAATTTCAATGGGCCAAATTGATGGAAAATGGTTATTTTA
Organism: Lathyrus oleraceus; assembly: GCF_024323335.1. Taxonomy (NCBI): domain Eukaryota; kingdom Viridiplantae; phylum Streptophyta; class Magnoliopsida; order Fabales; family Fabaceae; genus Lathyrus; species Lathyrus oleraceus. Next base: position 433,448,319 of record NC_066583.1, on the reverse strand, counting down.
AAAAAGTCAAATTTTCACTCACTTAAAACAATTCAAGCTACCTCCAAAAATGCCATTTTGATTGGTGATGTTTTGATGAATGATGATGATATTTTTGATTGATGATGTTTTGATGAATGAATGATGACAATTTCAAGTGGTTTGAGAGATATGGCCTTTTGAAGTTCAAAAATTTTTGAGAATGATTTGATCATAACTTGCCAACCATACATGGGAATTGAGTGTTCTTGGACTTTTTGAAAATGGGAGAACAATATCTTCAACTTTCATGTTGGGAAAAAATTCATTTGAAGCTTGTATCATGATGTAGTTTTGAGGATCAAGACTTTCCATTTTTGGCAAATTCCAAATACAGGTCAACTTTCTATTTTTGGAAATTTCTTGTTTGACTTCAAATTCTTCCATGATGATGTTTGACATGTTATATGAGGCCTATATGGACATGAATGAATCCCTTCAAACCATTTCCCACCTTAAAATCCATAAAATCAGGCACAGTTGACCACAGTTGACCATGGTTGACTTTTTAGGGTTTCTGGTGAACTGAGCCATGACTGATGACTTCTGGGCACCCAATCTTTGACCAAAACACTTCAAAAGGACCCCTAGGTCATGTGAACATGTTGGGCCAACCCTAGGGCCTTGCCTCAAAGGAAAATGCACTGACTTGCTTGATTGACTGATCTCCTGACCAATTTGACCTAATTCTTCTGAATGGCTTGCACTTGGGCAAAAGGGACAATGTAATGTTATGCAGTGGACTATGTTAATGTTCTGACCTAATATGAGAATGTATGAAATGTAGGGTGCAAATTTGAGGTGCTACAGCTGCCCCTATTCAATCAGCTGGGAACCCGAATGGATGAGAGCAACGACTGTCAGACTTTCAGGGTAAACAGGGATTGAATACCAAGAACCGTAGAAATTTGCACTCTGCTGGGAAAATAATTAACAACGCCTGTCAGGATCGGCAAGGAAACAGTCTTGAAACAATGATTCGTCTGAAATGGAGAAAGTCGGCCTGATCACCGAAACAGAAACGTCGACATGTATACCAAAATAAATGGTAACACAGGGATAACTATGGCCTGAGCGCCGCTCGTCAGTCTGAATACTGAGCACCGGGACATGAGAAAATTGATGTCGGTCTAAAAATCGGAAATTGGCCTGAACGCCGCTTCGGTCTGAATACCGGAAAATTGGCCTGAATGCCAAAAGTACATCGACCTGATCGTCGGAAACTTCTTCGATCTAAAAATCGGGAACTGGCCTGAACGCCACTTTGGTCTGAACACCGCCTCGGTCTGAACACCGGAAAACTGGTCTGAATACCACCTCGGTCTGAATACCGGAATACTGGTCCGAATACCACCTCGGTCTGAATACCGGAAAACTAGTCTGAATACCATAAGTTCTTCGTCCTGATTGTTGAGAACTTCTTCGATCTGGAAATCGGAAACTGGCCTGAATGCCACTTCGGTCTGGATACCGGGAAAACTGGCCTGAATGCCACCTCGGTCTGGATACCGGGAAAACTGGTATGAATACCATAAGTTCTTCGTCCTGATTGTTGAGAACTTCTTTGATCTGGAAATCGGAAACTGGCCTGAATGCCACTTCGGTCTGGATACCGGGAAAACTGGCCTGAATGCCACCTCGGTCTGGATACCGGGAAAACTGGTATGAATACCATAAGTTCTTCGTCCTGATTGTTCAGAACTTCTTCGATCTGGAAATCGGAAACTGGCCTGAATGCCACTTCGGTCTGGATACCGGGAAAACTGGCCTGAATGCCACCTCGGTCTGGATACCGGGAAAACTGGTATGAATACCATAAGTTCTTCGTCCTGATTGTTGAGAACTTCTTCGATCTGGAAATCAGAAACTGGCCTGAATGCCACTTCGGTCTGGATACCGGGAAAACTGGCCTGAATGCCACCTCGGTCTGGATACCGGGAAAACTGGTATGAATACCATAAGTTCTTCGTCCTGATTGTTGAGAACTTCTTCGATCTGGAAATCGGAAACTGGCCTGAATGCCACTTCGGTCTGGATACCGGGAAAACTGGCCTGAATGCCACCTCGGTCTGGATACCGGGAAAACTGGTATGAATACCATAAGTTCTTCGTCCTGATTGTTGAGAACTTCTTCGATCTGGAAATCAGAAACTGGCCTGAATGCCACTTCGGTCTGGATACCGGGAAAACTGGCCTGAATGCCACCTCGGTCTGGATACCGGGAAAACTGGTATGAATACCATAAGTTCTTCGTCCTGATTGTTGAGAACTTCTTCGATCTGGAAATCGGAAACTGGCCTGAATGCCACTTCGGTCTGGATACCGGGAACTGGCCTGAACGCCACTTCGGTCTGGATACCGGAAACTTCTTCGATCTGAAAATCGGGAAAGACTGGCTTGAATGCCACTTCGGTCTGGATACCGGGAAAAAACTCTTCATGTCTATCAGCATCGGCGAAGATAACAAAACAGTGATACGTGAGCCGGCACGCATGCCAAAGACCTATGCTGGGGATAACAATCGAAAGATTGACCAAAGAGTGCATGAGATATATTATCTATAGCCGTCAAAACGTAGATAATACACTCGCATGGAAGATTATCCATAACCGGGTTGCAGGTTGTTAAATGGATAAACGACCGAAAAGAAAGGCAACGGGGTTCCAAACTAGGTATGCAAAAGATGACCAATCAAAAGAGGATAAAGTTGCTTACTCGGAGCAAGTATCCAAAAAGAAGGGGAAGACCCAATGGGGACAATACTGCTTGATCAAGGCAAGTATCCAGAGGGGACAAGACTATCAATACCACAAAGAGGGGATTACGTCTACCGGTTAGTAGGCAGAAAACCACGGAAAAGTAACCAGTCATCGATAGGATAAGCACAAAGGGTTAACTCTGCTAGGGGATGAAAGTGGGATTTTACAACTACCAGTTAGTAGGTAGAAAACCACAAAGATAGGACTTACAACTACCGGTTCGTTGGTAGAAGCCACAAACAACATGAACCACAAAGGCTACCTCTGCTAGGGGGTGAAAGTGGGATTTTACGACTACCAGCTTGTAGGTAGAAAACCACAAAGATAGGACTTACAACTACCGGTTCGTTGGTAGAAGCCAAAAAATTCCACTGAGGATGAGATGAATGAGTGCCGGTTAGTGAGCGACTATTCATTTATGCCCCAGGGAAGCACGAGAGACAGCGAACAAGAAGCCAATTTAGGATCGATCCAAGAAGGCAAACTGAATCAAGACTCATCCTAATGAAGAAAGAACTCAATAGGGAAAACCCATCCCATTAGGGAGGGAACAGAAACAACCGTCATCCACGAGGATATAACTCAGTGGGGAGCACAGAAAGAAATGGTAGACACTCTCTGCTTAAGGGGTAGACTCTACATGGAGAGATCAGACACACCCACTTATGCTAGGGGAATTGAACCAAGCTTGCAAAATGATGCCAACTTCGGGGAGTAACACTGCTGGGGATACCCACTCAACTAAAGAGTCACTTGTCGGGAAAACACCAACTTTTCAACCATGCTGATGAACCCAATTCTGAAGCCGATCCAATGGCGCGATGCTAAACTCTTTCCAACAACCCAATCTTGGCTGGTCACCACGGCCTAGGGCTAATGGACATGTTTGCAATGTTGATGCATGAGTTTTTTTTGTTTTACACAATGCCCCATGATCATGGAAATGCTATGCACTAATGATGCAATATGTTATGCTTATCTAAATGATGAATGCATAAACACACGTCTCCTCCAGAGACAAACACCGGGGAACTCCAGGAACTGTGCTGAGGATCTTATAATCACGTCAACTTCCACCCTGCTGGGGAAAGACAAACCTTGCTGAGGATGCACTCCATCGAACCCGAACTGCTTGGAGATTACCCCGCTAGGGGAGGCAAACCATTCTTATCTCTACTGGGGATGATTTTCTCCGAACCCGATCTACTTGAGGATCTCACTGAGGGAAAACCATCAACATAAACCCTACTGGGAAGGCAGTAACCTTCAGGCTCGCTGAGGAGACACTGATCTCAAATCTGTTAGGGAGGTAACCCTCTCACACCCACCGGGGAAATACAGCTTATTGGACACGGAACACCTGTCGAGTCGCCGAACAGCGGCATCCATCGTCCACCCACCGTGTCGGCTTTCCTCTTTTGAGAACACCCAGACTCGCCTAGACTCTTCTGATTCATCCCACGAAGATCGAATCCCTGGGATTCATACAAACTTTCCAGTCCTTAGACTTTGAAGATGATTAATCCTCCCGGGTCGCCGTCACAACTCTGTCACGAGCCTTTTCACCGTTCAACTATCTCTTGCCCCTGATCAGGCTCTGCAGCAGAGATCGTTAGATAAAAGCGTGCCCCAGGTATGCCCCAGGTGTTCCGATATTTCAACGCCTAAGTCACTCAAATTTCCGAATAAGATTTCCAGATTTCAACCTCATAAGCATGCATCGGAAGGGACCTCTATGTTTCAAAATGCAACTATTCTTGTCAAAACGAATGGATGTTTTCGTAATCAAAACGGTAATGAAAACAAAAACAAAATTATTTGACTGAACACGCACTTTATTGACTGGAATAAAAGATGGCTCACAACCGAGCAACACACAGGAAGCAAACCCTGGAAAGAGGTGATTGCACATAAAAGGAAAAAATCTATCCTAATGGCAACGTGAAACTGTGATCTCATCGGGTTCCAACTCAGTTACACCTCATATGTCCTCAAGACTTTCCGCATTTTCTGTCTTCTGAACAAGATGCTTCCGATCGGTCTCTGTCGGAGATTATCCAAGTCATCATGAGCACAAACGATCATGCTAGACGCAGTTGTTCGTTTCATTCCCTCTTTTGCCTGGACCGCCCTTTCAGGTTTCAGTCCACCGGGATACCCTTTTTTTGCCCAAGTCGCCCTTGTGGGGTTTTCGACTTGCCGGGTGTACAGTGTTTTCCTTTTATTATCCCTAACTTTTGCCCGAACCTTTTCTCTCTTTTTTCTTGGTTCGTCGGGATGCCCATTTTTGCCTGGACTCTTTATTCTTTTTGTCCAGCGGGTTTCTTTTTCACGAAGTATCTTTTAACTGCGTCCGCATTCACAGGGGATGGAAAATCCTCGTCATCCATGGTCGTCAGCAACAAGGCTCTGTCAGAGGAGACCTTTTTTGACCACGAATGGATATTCATAACTGTATTCACTTGCCCCACGATCGTCTTGAGGAGGAAGGATCCTTTTCAACACCATATCTCTTCCCTGCTACCCACGAGGTCGCACTTCTCGGTTAACAACATGCTTCATTTACTGGGTACAACTGCCCCATGACAAGTAACTGTCAGCCTCTTTTCTCAATCAGGCTCAATGCGTTATACCGAGGCCTCATCCACTCGCCCTTTTCTAACTTCTCATCCATCCGGACTCTTCACAATGAAATCTAGCCTCCAGCAGGTAATATCACTTCTATCCCATACCGCATGAGGAAGGCGTTGCCCCAGTAGATGCACGTACCAAAGTACGACACTCAGGATACCAACTTCGTACTCAGCCACTATCATTGGTGCGTTCACATGTTATCGGGGAAGCACTAGCTCACTCTCTTTAAACTCTCCCCATCAGACATCAAAAACCCGTTCGGATTCGGGGTCAGGCCCCTCCTCCGGGATCGGTCACTCTCAATCTTTCGATTCGAGTACCTCGAGATGTCCTCATCAGGGACTTCAGACTTCCTTGGTTGACAATCATTAGTGGGCTGTTGGGCGAGATAACCATACAATACCCTCCTCTTGGTTGCTTTCTAGGAGGTATACTGAATATCGCATTCAGTCGACATCACTTGCCCTCTCACAACCCGTCCGTTCGATGCTAGATCCTCAAGCACATACTTGACCAGATCCATTTCGGACATCCACAAGGTGGCATGAACCAGCATACACTGTCTCAATCGGCGAGCAGCCTATGCCAAAGTACATCATGTTTTCTCGAGCAGTGGGTGTATTGTTTCACAGTCGATAAACTTTTTGCTTAGGTAAATTGCGTGCTCTTTTCGATAAGACTAGTCATACTGACTCAATATGCACCTCATAGACCCCTCGAGGGCCGTCCAGTACCAGATTAACAATCATCCCCCTGGGAAGCATCGGAATCAGAAGTTCCTGCAATTTATCCCTTTTTTTTTTTTTTTTTTTTTTTAGTGCCCCTTGGCAAATATTATCCTACCTGACCGTTTAATTTTTTCTTCTTTTTTTCGGTTCAGGCATTTTTGCAGGATCAATCTTGATTCCTCTGATTTACTCACAACAAGCCTCGGCAGCTTGCTGGACAGCACTCCATAAGTGCGCTAATTCGAACTCAACAGTATGAGTTATCTCTACCTATCAAACAACTTGATCCACCGGATGCCCCTCTTTTGCTTGGGACTTTGCCATCATGTCATCAACATGGCATTTGCTTTCACGATGAATCAAATCATGAAACAAAGTCATCCTAGACTTCTGATACTTGGCACCGGCCTTCTCGATACTGAACGACATCACCTTATAACCAGAAGGTGCCCCTTGTGTGATGGACATGGTTTACGTCATATCATCTGGCAACAGTTCAATCTGGTCTCGGCCAAGAAGCCATCCATGAAGATAAACTGAGCATTATAATCAACCAATGCCTAGTTATGACGTACCGGGAATTCATCTTTCAGCTTAGCTCAGCTCACATCTCGACAGTCCACACACATTCTCATCTTTCAGCACCAGTTTCCGCTTCCCTGGAGGACAGTCTTCTCTCCATGGTAATTCGTGCCTCCACAACATTGGTATCCTACCTTGGTGTATCTAGATACAACCAGGCGCACATATACCATCCTGTTCTTGACTTGCCTCTGAAGCGGCCTCAATATTCGCTTTCTGACCTCGGCGGTGCTTGGAGCAACAATTCTGAGCACTCCTCATGCGGTTGAATCACCTTCTCCTCTGGTTTCAACGACCCGGCTAATTCCAACAAATCACAATCTTCTTCGCCTTCTCCTTCGGCATGATAGATCGAATTGTCGAAGTCATACAAAGGTGTAACCAAATTGTTATCGATGAGATCAGGAGGGTAATCACTTTTGAGGTTGGAACGAGACAAGTTCAAAAGAAAAAACGAAAAACATTGCCATTTTTTTTTTTAAAAACTGTAGAAAAAAATGAAAAACAGGGAACACCGCTTTTAATCACAAAAACATCCATTTATTACTGATGCAAAACGTTGCAAAATGAAACACATGAGATGGCCCTTACAATGGACCAGTTCGTTTCGGGCAAAACGTATGGCTTTCATGCAAACGACAATTGAAACACAGAAATACTACACTTCCGGATGAGTGACAGTGATGCTTTTGGAGGCCTTCCAGTTGCCTGGTACGCACGACTTTATCCACAGCTCGAGCTCGCGGTCGCGGTCAATCTCTTCACTCACTGAACAAGCATGATCAGTATCCAACATTCCTGCACTGACAAAGATGTACGGTGGACGACGTCCTCTGTTTGGTCTAGACGACTCTTGATCTGGATAACCGATCCCAAACATGTCTGCCTTCACCACTATGTCAATGATCCTTCCCCAACCTCGGGCCTCTTGGTTCTTCACCACCTCTAGAGCTTGTTTATAAGAAGAAATGGACAGCTTCTTCTCTTTCTCGACAACAAGAGCGCTCTCCACCTGGACGGTTTCGATTGCTTGACTGGGTATTTCAAGTTTTCCAATGTCCATTTCTACTTCTTTCATCTTCTGGGTCGTGTCTCCCATCAATACACACCCCTCTGTGGCAACGGCTGCACAGCAATTATCAACCCCAGGGAAGACTCCATCCTGCACCGGAGGTTTTGGAGCCACAGCCAGGGGAACCTTTAGCTGATCTTCCTCAGTCATCTCCATTCCTTTCTTGACCTTTTTCACCATCTTCACTTTTACAGGACCCTGCCTGGGTACCGGGTTGACATCCCCACTCATTATCTGGGCCAAGCTGATGGTCTTGGAGTCCACCATGTCCTGGACGACATGCTTGAAAGCTTTACAACCCTCAACACTGTGCCCGGGTGCCTCAGAATGGAATTCACAACTGGCATTCTCATCATAGTGTGCTGGCCTCTTCTGTTGTGCTATGGGAATCAAAATCCTTGGCTGGACTAACCCCAAATCCCTCAATCTCCTGAACAGAAGGGTGTAGGTCACAGGTGGCTCCTCAAACTGACGATCCTCCTTCTTTCTCTTCACCTGGCTCCTAGCTCTCGGTGCCTTCTGTTGAGGTGGTGGTTGTTGCGGGGGTACAGGTGAGTTACCAACAAGAGTGGTTACAGCAACAGCATAAGGATGATAACGATCCTTACTGCGTTCTTTCTTTGCCGGCACACCACTTGACTCAACCTCCTTTTTGAGCGGACCACTGTCAGAGAGTTTCTTTGCTACCGAGCCAGAGGGATTTGTTACATCGGATGATGGAGCCTTTCCCTGAACTTTCTCCTTGATCATCCAGCTCTCAATCCTTTCCAATCTCTTAGACATGGCATTCTGCCCCAAGGCAAGCCCTTGCACAATACTGAACAATCCCCTCATCATCTCTTTCAGTTCAATGATGTCGGCGTTGGGAAGATCCATCAGCTTGGATTTGTTGAGTCTGACTGTATGTCTGAATGGAAGAGCTATGCGCACCGGTTGACACCTACAAAACAGCAAATGGGTTAGTATGACTCACGCATGCAATGTCTATCCGTACCAGGAATATTCCTTTGATTTTGGTTTCACAGAGACAGATAATTTTTCATCAATAACATTCTGACATCTGGATATCTCTCAACCAGATTCTTAATCAAAAAGTGGACCCTGAGTACGGATAGACACGAGTTGAATGCAGATGAATGCGATGCAAATTCATGAATGCAAGTCACTGCGCCACCAAGTCATCTGAAGACCCATTCTCTGAACTAGTCACAGTCATCGGGACTAAGTCACCATAAATCCGCCTTGGGGAATTCCGAAATAAACGGAACTGGAGATTACATCACTATCATCACAGGAACATCCACTGAACGGATGACAGTCAGATCCTCTGAACAGGTACTTTCAAATTCAACCCGGGGATCCGAAATAAACGGAACCCATTGATAAACCACGGACAGAACTCCGGCGTCCCAGAAATAAATGTCCATAAATTTGGCTGAACCAAAGTCACCATCACAGCACCACTGGCAGAAACCGTATCTGTAGAGATCAAACCCTCCCCTCACTGGTAGGTTCTAAGAACAGAAGTTTGTCAACTTCAGCCCTTCAGTCGAGAATAATACGTTTACCACTGAAGGTTTGGCATTATTACGGGATAAAAGACCTCTGCTGACTCCCCTCAACAGGATATCCTAAAGCAAGTTCCCAGTCTCGGGGTCCTCGGATTGAGCAGCGAGAATGCGCCCACCAGAGCTAACATAATCACGTCTCGGAGGAGAGGCCTCAACTGAGTTCTCGGGAAATGGTCACCAGAGTCGACGATTTCTAGAGGAATATCTGTCGTTATGGAACACCCATAGGACAGAATATATCCAAAAGAAACCTCGTCTGGAATGTGGGTCTCATGAACGACTTAACGTAGCAACATACCACGCAAGCCTCATGACTATCCACTCTAATACCTATGTGTACACTCAAGCCTGGGTAGTGGGCTTATCTCTCATAGAGCAGTCCCAACCCAACAAACAAACAACCCACAGATACAGCAAGCATATGTACATGAATGCAATAAGGTAAAGCAGGTAAATGCTGAAAATAAATAACTGTACAAAAGAATAAACACCCAACAAACAAGAAACCTACAAAAGCTAGGAGGGACTCGCTTAGGGAAACTAGTCCCCAGCAGAGTCGCCAGCTGTCGCAGCCTGAAAAAATACAGTGGTGCGAAAAGACAACCGGCGAGAAAGAAGAAATGACAGGAGAGTCGCCACCGTGCGTTATTTATCCCAAAGGAGGGAAAGGAAACGCTCGAAGTAAACCTGGAGAAAGGAAAGGAAAAGACAAGGTCTCGCAACCAAATCTTGGGTTCGGGAGTCGATTATGCGAAGGGAAGGTATTAGCACCCCTACGCATCCGTAGTACTCTACAGAATCCACTCTTGTTTGTTTCTTGTCTAAAGGGTGTGTGTTTATCTAATGTACTATTTACTAAAAGAAGGGGTCAAAGAAAAATGACTCGCACGAATGTCGCATCCACTGCATACGTATCTCATCTGGAATGAGAATCAGAGTCTTCGTAGCTCGGCTACATAAGGGTTAAGGATAAGTGTGCTCGCTAAGACATCGCGTCTTATGCCTACGTATCTCATCGAGAATGAGAATCAGAGCAAAACATAGTTCAGCTAACTACGGGAATAAAGGGTCTCGATTGCAACTAGGGCAAGAGAAAAGGAAAGTCTCGATCGCAACGAGGGCGAGAGAAAGGATCGCAACGAGGGCGAAAGCAAACAAGGATTAGTTGTTAGTCGTTAGTCAAACTCGACAAGACATCGCATCTCGTGCCTACGTATCTCATCTGGACATGAGAATCAGAGTTGCCGTAGTTCGGCTAACACGCACACAAACAAACACAGGCAAACGTGGAGCCTGACTGCCAATCACTGGACTTACATCAGCATCCGAACCAAAACACACACAAAGAGGCAAACGTGGAGCCCGACTGCCAATCACTGGACTTACATCAGCATCCGAACTCAAAACAAACCCACACTGGAACCCGAATGCCACTCGATGGACTTACATCAGCTTCCAAGCACACAACAACACACACAGAAAGAAAGAAAAGTGTGAAAAAGAAAAAAAAAAGGGTGCCCGGAGCGGTCTCGCACGACCACCTGCCTACGTACCTCATCTGGTATGAGAATCAGGGCGACGTAGTTCCCCATCATAGGGGTTAAAGGACTAGCCTAACCAGATAACAGAGGGAGACACAACACTAGGGAGACTACGACTCGAGCCTAGATGTTGTCATGCCAAATCATCCCTAAGTTAAGGTTTCTAGCTAACTTGCACAGGAAGCAAGCCTATCCTAAACATGACTTGCACGGGAAGCAAGCCAAACCAAACCTAACTTGCACAGGAAGCAAGCTAAATCAAACACACAAGCACAAGTAGTACACACTATATGCAAGCCATGGGCTCATACAAAGGTTAGGTTTTAGTCGAGGGGTCATATCAACCTCAACAAACAAACCACTGGAACTGGGTAGTGTTAGCTCTTAACCTTGCCATTGAGGGGCTAAGGTGAAGCAGATGAAAGGTGAGTGAAGATAAGACTTCACAGCTCTTATCCCTGGCCTGGGAGAGCTTAAGACAAGAATGTGTGGGTTCAGAAAGTGGGAACCCTTCTACACATTTGAAACTGACTCAACTGTACAATTGTACAAGATCTTGGGTTTGTATCTGCAATGCATCAACACAGTGGTGTGAGCAAAGCAGATGACACACAGAGTAGCAGGGGATAGATTGTATATCTCTTGGGTTCTACCAATTGCCTCTTCACTCAGGAGGTCTTTGACTCTATACAAGGACAAATGTAAACAATCACAAACATTGCCTCTTAAGGAGGACTTCAGACAGTTGCCTGGCCAAGTAACAGGCCAGGTCTTCCAGACTACGTGAAGATAAGAAGTTATACCTCAATGCAAATTGCTATTTAAGCAAAGCAAAGCAAAATTCACAAAGAACTATAAGCAACTAAAGGTACCTGAAACCAGTCAGACAACATTAGTATACAAGTCAAAGTTAAATCAAAATGAAACAGAAGTCAACAGTCAACACAATCAGATAACTGTGCAATGCACAAGGCTCAAGCATATGAACCAAGCAAGCTACAAAACAAACAAGTTAGTCATGATAATCAATCAAGCATCAATCAATTTGTATTGATCTCTCTAAGGCAACTGCTTCTTATCCTGAAAAAATGAACTCAAACATGAGCAACATGACCACTAGGACAAGCCTAGGGTCAAAAGGGGATGAGAAAGTCAAAACAGCAAATGAAATCCAATCAAAATCATATTCAAACAATCAAGAAACAAACTCAATTGGGTTCACATTCATATCAATCATCATCATCATTTTATAAGCAAAAGAAGTCAAAGCATGGCATATGGAAGCTCATAGAAGTCAACAGCAAGACTTAACTCAAAACCAATCTCAAACATTTCCAAAAATCATCAAATAAATCATGGTCAAACATAGTCCACAGCATGGTAAGCATGTCAAATTTCAACTCATTTGGACAAGCAGAAAGTGGTCAATGAAAATCAGAAAGGCAAGGCAATTTTAAGCATGCTCAAAGAAGTCAACCAAACATGCATCAACTTGAAAAAAAACATAAATCAGTGATAGCATATGAGAAATGAATGGGATCAAAACCATGGCAAAGCTTAAGATATCTACTAATCACATATCAAATTTCATGTCCATCTAATAAAGTATGAGCATTTCACAAAACAAATGGGAACAAGTGTCACAAAAAGTCAACATAAGACCAAACAGGGGAGAAAAATCTCAAACAATTGGAAAATGCCATAAACAAATCCACAAAAAATCACATGTAAACTAGACATACTCAAGTGAATTCATGCAAAAAATCAAAGCATTTTGAGGTCAAGAGGCATGGCTATGAAAATCATCAAGTTGCACATCAATGGTGTGACACAAATTGTCACACCCTACTTCAAAAAATCATAACTCAATGACCAGAGATGATAAATTCGTAAACTCTATACCAGAATCACCATGAATGTATCTAGTTTATGCACAAAAAATTTCAAGGGCAAAGGGTAAAGCATCACTATTTCATAAATGATTTGGTAAAAGGTACAAAATATTGTCACATGTCACAAACCCTAATACCAATTAAAATCCAGTTATCAAAAAAATCAGGAAAAAATATGATAATAAACTAGAGATTGTGATGAATCAAATGCAAAAAATCCCATTAATTTTGGATTTAAAATGAAGGACTTATGGATTTTGTAAGTTGGGCATGGCAAGTGAAATAAACATTACAAAATAAGGTGAATTAAATAAATGATTAAAGGATTAATTGAAAAATAAAGGGCAAAAGACCAACATGCCCCTCGCTGAGTATGAAACTCAGCGTTTTATTTAAGTTAGTGGGTCAAAGCCCGGTCAACGAAAGCCACAGCCAATAACACTCTTGCATGGCCCACCCCAGTAACCAATCACAGCTCACCTTCCTCATGCAAACCCTACCCCACGTCTACAGTAACAAAGAAAGTGAAAAAGAAATCTGGGCAAACGCAGCAAGCTTTATTCACGACAATCCCAGGTCCAAGAACAAATTTCTTGGAATTCAATTTTAAGCACACCAATTAACTCATCAATCAACATACATTCATAATCTAACCATCATTTTCAATAATTCGAGCTGAGAAAAAACAAAGCATGCAAAAACATATTTGATTATCAAACTTGAATTCATATTTCTCTCTTAATACCTAACCAATTCACGCGATTCAAAGCTCAGCAAGTTCATGGCAAAAAGATCTACAAGATGTATCTCATAATTTTGGAAATGAAGAGATTCGATACCTGGCCAAATTTGGAGCACAGAACTGGAACAGTGGTTGTTTCCTTGTGTTTTGTCGAAACAGATGCGCTATGGTGTTGGCGTTGATGAATGGATGGAAGGCTTTGGCTTAGCAATGTTGGAATCAGCACAAAATCAAAGTTGCCATGTGTAACACCCCGATAATAATCAAATAATTATTTAAATTGAGTTAATAATTTATTTATTAATTTAATTAAATAATTGGAAATTTTATTATTATTATTATTGGAAAATATATAAGTTGGAATAAGGAAAAAGAGTTCATTTTGGAAAATAAGGTTTTACGTGAAAACAGAGAAACGATCGTGAAAGAGGAAAAGGGCAAAGAGACAGAGCAAGGGCTGAAGGTTGAAGAGAGAAAAGCTTGGAGCTCGAAGATTTGCCGGATTAATCAGGTAAGGGGGGTTTATCGTCGATTAATGGGTATTATGGGATAATATGTGATGGGTAGTGATAAGCCGTTAATTTGACCCTAATTGGGATTGTTGATGCTGAAGAATTGAATTGGATAAATTGTATTTAAACTGTAATTGAATCTGTGTTTGGGTTAGTTGTGAAATTCCGAACGTATAGCTTTTTACGGAATCGGAATCGGAGGTCCGGAAGTCCTCCAACGGCGGAAAATGCGGAGAATTCTGCATTCTGCCTTGTGTTAGCGCAGGAACTGCTGTTTTGTCTGCGTTAACCGGTTAACCCAGGGCGTTAACCGGTTAACACTGTTGCGAATTGTGAAATTGGTGCTGTTTTGCCTGCGTTAACCGGTTAACCCAGGGCGTTAACCGGTTAACACTGTTAAGTTTTGGGCAGTGAGCGTGTTTTGCCTGCGTTAACCGGTTAACCCAGGGCGTTAACCGGTTAACACTGTTACAGAGTGGAAAAATTGGCTTTTTAATGTTGTATACATAATTGAGAGTTGGCCTATGTTGGCGTATGATGTAATAGGGATTATTTCCCGCTGTTTTGAGCAGTATAGGTATTAGTAGAGTGTGTTAATACTGTGTTTAATTGATTTACATGTGTTGATGATGTATGATGGTATGCATAATGATGTGAATGTATGTATTATGCATGTATGTGTGAATGGACTGTTGTATGGCTTAGAGTGTGAGCATATGTCCGTTGTGAATTGTTGTTGATGCTGCATTGCTAGATGATTAGCGTGCATAGCATACCCTTTGGGGCTGTAGCTAATTCCCATGGTGAGGAATTAGTGAGTGAATCATTGTGGAATTGTTGTTGATGTTTGCATGCTAGATGATTAGTGTGCATAGTCTAGCCTTCGGGGCTGTAGCTAATTCCCATGGTGAGGAATTAGTGAGTGAGTCACTAGATCTCAATTGAGTGGGACTAGTGAGCTTAGTAGCCGTATCTGGAGGGATCGGTGAGCTTGAACTATATGTTCAAGAATAGTCGGTACCGCATGTGTGGAGTCTCATTGCATAATGTATGTATGGCGTATAATATGAATGGATGTATTCCAATATTATACGTGTGTTTGTGTTGTTATGGAGTATGATTGGAGATTATACTTGTGCTTTATATTGGTGTTGAGTATGATGTTGAGCTGATGTGCTGTTACTGATTGTATGTTGCGATTAGGGTGATTAATGTGTTAAATTACTTAACATGACATTATATTCTATAATGCTTATTATATTGATTGAGGAACTCACCCTTACAACTATTTTTCAGGTAACGAGAAATGAGTTGAGTAGAAGCGAATGCTTGAAGTCTAGTGTAGTCTCCTTAGTGGGTCGTGCTCTGATAGATGTAACATCGGGATGGGTTGTCTTAACTTGTTTTAAATGTTTTATTGTTGGTTGAGAACCATTTTACATGTAATGTTTTACATGATTGATGAAATTTATATCCGCTGTGTTTTATGCAAATGTTTATGTTTTGAATAAATAAAAGAGCATGACCGTTATATGGTTGAATGGTGTGAATATTATGTGTGACACCCTTGAATGGCATAATTACTCTGAATTGATATATGTTTATTATTTTAATTAAATATTTTGGGGTATTTTAGAAGGGTGTTACATTAGTGGTATCAGAGCATAGTCGGTCGAGTCGAGTCGTAATTATTCTGTTTCCCCTGTACGGGATAGGTGTTGTGTAACCCTATCAGTACTTATTGTTTTAGTTTGTTTGGGTTTTCAGAATAGAGATGGCTGGAAGAGGTAGAGATGATGCTGCGATTGCTGAGGCTCTGGGTATGCTAGCTGGAGTACTTGGAGGGAATCCGAATGTTGTGGGAATGGGAGCTGCTCGTCAACTGAGTGAGTTCCAGAAGAACAATCCTCCAATGTTCAAGGGAGCATACGATCCAGATGGCGCTCAGAAGTGGTTGAAGGAGATAGAGAGAATCTTCCGAGTAACTGAGTGTGCCGATAACCAGAAGGTCAGGTTCGGTACGCATATGCTGTCAGAAGAAGCTGATGATTGGTGGGTTGCTACCCGCACTGAGTTGGAATCTGCTGGAAATGCTGAGATCACTTGGGCTGTGTTCAGAGAGAGATTCCTGAGAAAGTATTTTCCAGAGGATGTTAGAGGAAAGAAAGAGATAGAGTTCTTGGAATTGAAGCAGGGCAATCGGTCTGTTACTGAGTATGCTGCTAAGTTCACAGAGCTGTCGAAGTATTATACTCCCTATAATGAGGCTGCTGGAGAATTTTCGAAATGTGTGAAGTTTGAGAACGGGTTGCGTCCTGAGATCAAACAGGCTATTGGATACCAGCGGATCAGAGTGTTTTCTGACTTGGTTGACTGTTGCAGGATTTTTGAACAGGATTCCAAGGCCAGAGCAGAGAGCTATCAGCAGAGGGTTGATAGGAAAGGCAAGAATCAGAATGATCGTGGAAAACCGTATGCAGCTGGCAAAGGTTTTCAGAAGCAGAGTGGGATGAAGAGGCCTAGTGGGGGAGACTCTAGTGCTCCTGTTAAGTGTTATAGATGTGGTCGGGCTGGACATCGTGTCCATGAGTGTACCAGTGCTGAGATGAAGTGTTTCAAGTGTGGCAAAGGTGGTCATTTGGCTGCAGAGTGCCGGTTGAAGACCGTAACTTGTTTCAACTGTGGAGAGGTGGGTCATATCAGTCCACAGTGTCCTAAGCCGAAGAAAGAGAATCAGTCAGGAGGCAAGGTCTTTGCTTTATCAGGTTCTGAGACTTCTGCAGATGATCGTTTGATCCGAGGTACGTGTTATATTAATGGCTTTCCTCTTGTAGCTATTATCGACACCGGTGCTACTCATTCCTTTATATCTTTGGATTGTGCTGTGAAACTTAAGTTAGAGATATCTGAGATGCTTGGAAGTATGGTGATTGATACTCCTGCGAAGGGTTCAGTGACTACTACTTCAGTTTGCTTGAGTTGTCCTTTGAGTATTTTTGGTAGAGACTTTGGGATAGACCTTGTGTGTCTTCCACTAGTGCAGATTGATGTTATCTTGGGTATGAACTGGTTGGTGTTTAACCGAGTTTCTATCAACTGTTTTGATAAGACTGTGATATTTCCTGAGATTGAGGAAGGTAAGGATTTGTTTCTATCAGCAAGGCAGGTGAATGAGGAAGTAGCAGGTGGGGCAGAGTTGTTTATGCTGTTAGTGACTCTGGAGGCTAAAGATAAACTGGTGATTGGCGATCTAGCAGTGGTGCGTGATTTTCCTGATGTGTTTCCAGGAGAAGTGAATGAATTGCCACCAGAACGTGAAGTTGATTTCTCGATTGATTTGGTACCTGGTACTAGACCGATATCGATGGCTCCGTACCGTATGTCTGCTGTTGAGTTGGCTGAATTGAAGAGTCAGTTGGAAGATCTGTTGAATAAGAAATTTATTCGTCCGAGTGTGTCACCGTGGGGTGCGCCAGTGTTATTGGTTAAGAAGAAAGAAGGTACTATGAGGTGGTGTGTGGACTACAGGCAACTGAATAAAGTGACGATCAAGAATCGGTATTCTTTGCCGAGGATTGATGATCTGATGGATCAGTTGGTTGGTGCGAGTGTGTTCAGCAAGATAGATTTGAGATCTGGGTATCATCAGATACGTGTGAAAACTGAGGATATTCAGAAGACTGCTTTCAGAACAAGGTATGGACATTATGAGTATTCTGTAATGCCTTTTGGTGTGACTAATGCGCCTGGAGTATTCATGGAGTATATGAATAGGATTTTCCATCCGTACCTAGATCAGTTTGTTGTGGTGTTCATTGATGACATTTTGGTGTATTCGAAATCTGAAGAAGAACATGCTGAGCATTTGAGAGTGGTTCTAGAAGTTCTACGAGAAAAGAAGTTATTTGCTAAACTATCCAAGTGTGAATTTTGGTTAGAAGAGGTTAGTTTTCTTGGTCATGTGATTTCAGGAGGTGGTGTTGCTGTTGATCCTTCTAAGATAGAAGCGGTGTCTAAGTGGGAAGCTCCGAAGTCTGTTGCTGAGATTCGAAGTTTCCTTGGTTTGGCTGGTTACTATAGGAAATTCATTGAGGGATTTTCTAAGTTGGCGTTACCGTTAACGATGTTGACTAGAAAGGGGCAAGCATTTGTTTGGGACTCAAAATGTGAAGAAGGTTTCCAAGAGTTAAAGAGAAGGTTGACTACTGCTCCTATTCTAATATTACCGAGTTCGTCGGAATCATTTGAAGTTTACTGTGATGCTTCATTGTTGGGTTTGGGTGGTGTGTTGATGCAGAACAAGCAGGTTATAGCTTATGCTTCGAGACAGCTGAGGGTTCATGAGAGGAACTATCCGACTCACGATTTAGAGTTGGCAGCTGTGGTTTTTGTTCTGAAATTATGGAGGCATTATTTGTACGGGTCAAGATTTGAGGTTTTCAGTGACCATAAGAGTTTAAAGTATTTGTTTGATCAGAAAGAGCTGAATATGAGACAGAGGAGATGGTTAGAATTTCTGAAGGATTACGATTTTGGGTTGAATTACCATCCGGGTAAAGCAAACGTAGTGGCTGATGCATTGAGTCGGAAATCATTGCATATGTCTATGTTAATGGTTAAAGAATTGGATTTAATTGAGCAGTTTAGAGACTTGAGTTTGGTGTGTGAGAGTACTCACAATAGTGTTAAATTGGGAATGTTGAAGTTAACGAGTGGTATTTTGGATGAGATCAGAGAGGGTCAGAAATCCGATATGCTTTTGGTTGATAAGTTGACTTTAGTGAATCAAGGTCAAGGTGGTGAATTCAGAGTTGATGAGAATGGTATTTTGAAATTTGGTAATCGGGTGTGTATTCCGGATGTTACCGAACTTAAGAAGAGTATTCTGGAGGAAGGACATCGTAGTGGCTTGAGTATTCATCCTGGAGCTACGAAGATGTATCATGATTTGAAAAAGTTATTTTGGTGGCCGGGAATGAAAAGAGAAATTGCGAGTTTTGTTTATTCCTGTTTGACTTGTCAGAAGTCAAAGATTGAGCATCAGAAGCCGTCTGGGCTAATGCAACCGTTGGCTATTCCAGAGTGGAAGTGGGATAGTATCAGTATGGATTTTGTTTCTGGTTTGCCGAGGACAAATAAGAATTTTGAAGCCATTTGGGTGATTGTTGACAGGTTGACAAAATCGGCTCATTTCATCCCGATCAGAATGGATTATCCGTTAGAGAGATTAGCTGAGTTGTATATTGAGAAGGTTGTAAGTTTGCATGGTATTCCGTCGAGTATTGTTTCGGACAGGGATCCTAGATTTACATCGAAGTTCTGGGAAGGTTTGTAGAGGGCTTTGGGAACTAAGCTGAGATTGAGTTCTGCATATCATCCGCAGACTGATGGTCAGACTGAGAGGACGATTCAGTCATTAGAAGATCTTTTGAGAGCTTGTGTTTTGGAAAAAGGAGGTGCTTGGGATTGTTATTTGCCTTTGATTGAGTTTACCTACAACAATAGTTTTCATTCGAGCATTGGTATGGCACCGTTTGAAGCTTTGTATGGTAGGAGATGTCGGACACCTTTATGCTGGTATGAGTCCGGTGAGAGTGCTGTGGTTGGACCGGAGATTGTTCAACAGACTACAGAAAAGATTAAGATGATTCAGGAGAAGATGAGAATTGCTCAGAGTCGTCAGAAGAGTTATCATGATAAGAGGAGGAAGTCACTTGAGTTCCAAGAGGGAGATCATGTGTTTCTTCGTGTTACTCCGATAACTGGTGTTGGTCGAGCTTTGAAGTCGAAGAAGTTGACACCTCGATTTATTGGTCCTTATCAGATTTTGGAGAGGATAGGGGAGGTAGCCTATCGTGTCGCTTTACCGCCGTCGCTTGCGAATTTGCATGAGGTTTTTCATGTGTCTCAGTTGAGGAGGTACATTCATGATCCGTCGCATGTAGTCCAAGTAGATGATGTACAGGTGAGAGATAACCTGACTGTTGAAACATCACCTATGAGGATTGAGGATCGAGAGTTGAAGCAGTTGCGGGGTAAAGAGATTGCCTTGGTGAAGGTAGCTTGGGGAGGACCAGCAGGTGGCAATGTGACTTGGGAACTGGAGAGTAAGATGAAGGAGTCTTACCCAGAGTTGTTCGCTTGAGGTATGTTTTCGAGGACGAAAACTCTTTTAGTGGGGGAGAGTTGTAACACCCCGATAATAATCAAATAATTATTTAAATTGAGTTAATAATTTATTTATTAATTTAATTAAATAATTGGAAATTTTATTATTATTATTATTGGAAAATATATAAGTTGGAATAAGGAAAAAGAGTTCATTTTGGAAAATAAGGTTTTACGTGAAAACAGAGAAACGATCGTGAAAGAGGAAAAGGGCAAAGAGACAGAGCAAGGGCTGAAGGTTGAAGAGAGAAAAGCTTGGAGCTCGAAGATTTGCCGGATTAATCAGGTAAGGGGGGTTTATCGTCGATTAATGGGTATTATGGGATAATATGTGATGGGTAGTGATAAGCCGTTAATTTGACCCTAATTGGGATTGTTGATGCTGAAGAATTGAATTGGATAAATTGTATTTAAACTGTAATTGAATCTGTGTTTGGGTTAGTTGTGAAATTCCGAACGTATAGCTTTTTACGGAATCGGAATCGGAGGTCCGGAAGTCCTCCAACGGCGGAAAATGCGGAGAATTCTGCATTCTGCCTTGTGTTAGCGCAGGAACTGCTGTTTTGTCTGCGTTAACCGGTTAACCCAGGGCGTTAACCGGTTAACACTGTTGCGAATTGTGAAATTGGTGCTGTTTTGCCTGCGTTAACCGGTTAACCCAGGGCGTTAACCGGTTAACACTGTTAAGTTTTGGGCAGTGAGCGTGTTTTGCCTGCGTTAACCGGTTAACCCAGGGCGTTAACCGGTTAACACTGTTACAGAGTGGAAAAATTGGCTTTTTAATGTTGTATACATAATTGAGAGTTGGCCTATGTTGGCGTATGATGTAATAGGGATTATTTCCCGCTGTTTTGAGCAGTATAGGTATTAGTAGAGTGTGCTAATACTGTGTTTAATTGATTTACATGTGTTGATGATGTATGATGGTATGCATAATGATGTGAATGTATGTATTATGCATGTATGTGTGAATGGACTGTTGTATGGCTTAGAGTGTGAGCATATGTCCGTTGTGAATTGTTGTTGATGCTGCATTGCTAGATGATTAGCGTGCATAGCATAGCCTTTGGGGCTGTAGCTAATTCCCATGGTGAGGAATTAGTGAGTGAATCATTGTGGAATTGTTGTTGATGTTTGCATGCTAGATGATTAGTGTGCATAGTCTAGCCTTCGGGGCTGTAGCTAATTCCCATGGTGAGGAATTAGTGAGTGAGTCACTAGATCTCAATTGAGTGGGACTAGTGAGCTTAGTAGCCGTATCTGGAGGGATCGGTGAGCTTGAACTATATGTTCAAGAATAGTCGGTACCGCATGTGTGGAGTCTCATTGCATAATGTATGTATGGCGTATAATATGAATGGATGTATTCCAATATTATACGTGTGTTTGTGTTGTTATGGAGTATGATTGGAGATTATACTTGTGCTTTATATTGGTGTTGAGTATGATGTTGAGCTGATGTGCTGTTACTGATTGTATGTTGCGATTAGGGTGATTAATGTGTTAAATTACTTAACATGACATTATATTCTATAATGCTTATTATATTGATTGAGGAACTCACCCTTACAACTATTTTTCAGGTAACGAGAAATGAGTTGAGTAGAAGCGAATGCTTGGAGTCTAGTGTAGTCTCCTTAGTGGGTCGTGCTCTGATAGATGTAACATCGGGATGGGTTGTCTTAACTTGTTTTAAATGTTTTATTGTTGGTTGAGAACCATTTTACATGTAATGTTTTACATGATTGATGAAATTTATATCCGCTGTGTTTTATGCAAATGTTTATGTTTTGAATAAATAAAAGAGCATGACCGTTATATGGTTGAATGGTGTGAATATTATGTGTGACACCCTTGAATGGCATAATTGCTCTGAATTGATATATGTTTATTATTTTAATTAAATATTTTGGGGTATTTTAGAAGGGTGTTACACCATGGACATGCCCTTTGATGCAACAGAGGTAGAAATGATGCTACAGGTGTGATACCTGGCTGCCAAGTGCTTCCAAGATGTTGGTATATGTTGACAAAACCAAAACAAACTCGTGTGTTTTTTTTGAGTTTTTAGCAGAATTTTGCAAATGAAGAAAATGGTGTTTTTTGAGAAATGAGTTTTCTGTTGGTTTTTGAGTGGCTGCTAGGGTTCTGCTCAGAGAGAAAATGAGCTATATGTATGCTGTCTTAAGTTGGTTAAGCAAGGTTAATGGAAAGTTAATCATGATTTGTTAAAAATGACATCTTTGCTAATTTGGTCATTGTCACTTAAGTGGTGAGGTGCAGGGCTTACAGCTCGAAAATGGGCCTTCCAACACAACCAAAATGCAATTTCTGGACAATTTCAATGGGCCAAATCGATGGAAAATGGTTATTTTAAAAAAGTCAAATTTTCACTCACTTAAAACAATTCAAGCTACCTCCAAAAATGCCATTTTGATTGGTGATGTTTTGATGAATGATGATGACATTTTTGGAAAGAGGGGATCAAATGTGACTTGTTGCAAAAAAAACCCCACCCAATTTGGCCAAGTGGTTTGAGAGATATGGCCTTTTGAAGTTCAAATATTTTTGAGAATGATTTGATCATAACTTGCCAACCATACATGGGAATTGATTGTTCTTGGACTTTTTGAAAATGGGAGAACAATATCTTCAACTTTCATGTTGGGAAAAAATTCATTTGAAGCTTGTATCATGATGTAGTTTTGAGGATCAAGACTTTCCATTTTTGGCAAATTCCAAATACAGGTCAACTTTCTATTTTTGGAAATTTCTTGTTTGACTTCAAATTCTTCCATGATGATGTTTGACATGTTATATGAGGCCTATATGGACATGAATGAACCCCTTCAAACCATTTCCCACCTTAAAATCCATAAAATCAGGCACAGTTGACCACAGTTGACCACAGTTGACCATGGTTGACTTTTTAGGGTTTCTGGTGAACTGAGCCATGACTGATAACTTCTGGGCACCCAATCTTTGACCAAAACACTTCAAAAGGACCCCTAGGTCATGTGAACATGTTGGGCCAACCCTAGGGCCTTGCCTCAAAGGAAAATGCACTGACTTGCTTGATTGACTGATCTCCTGACCAGTTTGACCTAATTCTTCTGAATGGCTTGCACTTGGGCAAAAGGGACAATGTAATGTTATGCAGTGGACTATGTTAATGTTCTGACCTAATATGAGAATGTATGAAATGTAGGATGCAAATTTGAGGTGCTACAGCTGCCCCTATTCAATCAGCTGGGAACCCGAATGGATGAGAGCAACGGCTGTCAGACTTTCAGGGTAAACAGGGATTGAATACCAAGAACCGTAGAAATTTGCACTCTGTTGGGAAAATAATTAACAACGCCTGTCAGGATCGGCAAGGAAACAGTCTTGAAACAATGATTCGTCTGAAACGGAGAAAGTCGGCCTGATCACCGAAACAGAAACGTCGACATGGATACCAAAATAAATGGTAACACAGGGATAACTATGGCCTGAGCGCCGCTCGTCAGTCTGAATACTGAGCACCGGGACATGAGAAAATTGATGTCGGTCTAAAAATCGGAAATTGGCCTGAACGCCGCTTCGGTCTGAATACCGGAAAATTGGCCTGAATGCCAAAAGTACATCGACCTGATCGTCGGAAACTTCTTCGATCTAAAAATCGGGAACTGGCCTGAACGCCACTTTGGTCTGACTACCGCCTCGGTCTGAACACCGGAAAACTGGTCTGAATACCACCTCGGTCTGAATACCGGAATACTGGTCTGAATACCACCTCGGTCTGAATACCGGAAAACTGGTCTGAATACCATAAGTTCTTCGTCCTGATTGTTGAGAACTTCTTCGATCTGGAAATCGGAAACTGGCCTGAATGCCACTTCGGTCTGGATACCGGGAAAACTGGCCTGAATGCCACCTCGGTCTGGATACCGGGAAAACTGGTATGAATACCATAAGTTCTTCGTCCTGATTGTTGAGAACTTCTTTGATCTGGAAATCGGAAACTGGCCTGAATGCCACTTCGGTCTGGATACCGGGAAAACTGGCCTGAATGCCACCTCGGTCTGGATACCGGGAAAACTGGTATGAATACCATAAGTTCTTCGTCCTGATTGTTGAGAACTTCTTCGATCTGGAAATCGGAAACTGGCCTGAATGCCACTTCGGTCTGGATACCGGGAAAACTGGCCTGAATGCCACCTCGGTCTGGATACCGGGAAAACTGGTATGAATACCATAAGTTCTTCGTCCTGATTGTTGAGAACTTCTTCGATCTGGAAATCGGAAACTGGCCTGAATGCCACTTCGGTCTGGATACCGGGAAAACTGGCCTGAATGCCACCTCGGTCTGGATACCGGGAAAACTGGTATGAATACCATAAGTTCTTCGTCCTGATTGTTGAGAACTTCTTCGATCTGGAAATCGGAAACTGGCCTGAATGCCACTTCGGTCTAGATACCAGGAAAACTGGCCTGAATGCCACCTCGGTCTGGATACCGGGAAAACTGGTATGAATACCATAAGTTCTTCGTCCTGATTGTTGAGAACTTCTTCGATCTGGAAATCGGAAACTGGCCTGAATGCCACTTCGGTCTGGATACCGGGAAAACTGGCCTGAATGCCACCTCGGTCTGGATACCGGGAAAACTGGTATGAATACCATAAGTTCTTCGTCCTGATTGTTGAGAACTTCTTCGATCTGGAAATCGGAAACTGGCCTGAATGCCACTTCGGTCTGGATACCGGGAACTGGCCTGAACGCCACTTCGGTCTGGATACCGGAAACTTCTTCGATCTGAAAATCGGGAAAGACTGGCTTGAATGCCACTTCGGTCTGGATACCGGGAAAAAACTCTTCATGTCTATCAGCATCGGCGAAGATAACAAAACAGTGATACGTGAGCCGGCACGCATGCCAAAGACCTATGCTGGGGATAACAATCGAAAGATTGACCAAAGAGTGCATGAGATATATTATCTATAGCCGTCAAAACGTAGATAATACACTCGCATGGAAGATTATCCATAACCGGGTTGCAGGTTGTTAAATGGATAAACGACCGAAAAGAAAGGCAACGGGGTACCAGACTAGGTATGCAAAAGATGACCAATCAAAAGAGGATAAAGTTGCTTACTCGGAGCAAGTATCCAAAAAGAAGGGGAAGACCCAATGGGGACAATACTGCTTGATCAAGGCAAGTATCCAGAGGGGACAAGACTATCAATACCACAAAGAGGGGATTACGTCTACCGGTTAGTAGGCAGAAAACCACGGAAAAGTAACCAGTCATCGATAGGATAAGCACAAAGGGTTAACTCTGCTAGAGGATGAAAGTGGGATTTTACAACTACCAGTTAGTAGGTAGAAAACCACAAAGATAGGACTTACAACTACCGGTTCGTTGGTAGAAGCCACAAACAACATGAACCACAAAGGCTACCTCTGCTAGGGGGTGAAAGTGGGATTTTACAACTACCAACTTGTAGGTAGAAAACCACAAAGATAGAACTTACAACTACCGGTTCGTTGGTAGAAGCCAAAAAATTCCACTGAGGATGAGATGAATGAGTGCCGGTTAGTGTGCGACTATTCATTTATGCCCCAGGGAAGCACGAGAGACAGCGAACAAGAAGCCAATTTAGGATCGATCCAAGAAGGCAAACTGAATCAAGACTCATCCTAATGAGGAAAGAACTCAATAGGGAAAACCCATCCCATTAGGGAGGGAACAGAAACAACCGTCATCCACGAGGATATAACTCAGTGGGGAGCGCAGAAAGAAATGGTAGACACTCTCTGCTTAAGGGGTAGACTCTACATGGAGAGATCAGACACACCCACTTATGCTAGGGGAATTGAACCAAGCTTGCAAAATGATGCCAACTTCGGGGAGTAACACTGCTGGGGATACCCACTCAACTAAAGAGTCACTTGTCGGGAAAACACCAACTTTTCAACCATGCTGATGAACCCAATTCTGAAGTCGATCCAATGGCGCGATGTTAAACTCTTTCCAACAACCCAATCTTGGCTGGTCACCACGGCCTAGGGCTAATGGACATGTTTGCAATGTTGATGCATGAGTTTTTTTTGTTTTACACAATGCCCCATGATCATGGAAATGCTATGCACTAATGATGCAATATGTTATGCTTATCTAAATGATGAATGCATAAACACACGTCTCCTCCAGAGACAAACACCGGGGAACTCCAGGAACTGTGCTGAGGATCTTATAATCACGTCAACTTCCACCCTGCTGGGGAAAGACAAACCTTGCTGAGGATGCACTCCATCGAACCCGAACTGCTTGGAGATTACCCCGCTAGGGGAGGCAACCCATTCTTATCTCTACTGGGGATGATTTTCTCCGAACCCGATCTACTTGGGGATCTCACTGAGGGAAAACCATCAACATAAACCCTACTGGGAAGGCAGTAACCTTCAGGCTCGCTGAGGAGACACTGATCTCAAATCTGTTAGGGAGGTAACCCTCTCACACCCACCGGGGAAATACAGCTTATTGGACACGGAACACCTGTCGAGTCGCCGAACAGCGACATCCATCGTCCACCCACCGTGTCGGCTTTCCTCTTTTGAGAACACCCAGACTCGCCTAGACTCTTCTGATTCATCCCACGAAGATCGAATCCCTGGGATTCATACAAACTTTCCAGTCCTTAGACTTTGAAGATGATTAATCCTCCTGGGTTGCCGTCACAACTCTGTCACGAGCCTTTTCACCGTTCAACTATCTCTTGCCCCTGATCAGGCTCTGCAGCAGAGATTGTTAGATAAAAGCGTGCCCCAGGTATGCCCCAGGTGTTCCGATATTTCAACGCCTAAGTCACTCAAACTTCCGAATAAGATTTCCAGATTTCAACCTCATAAGCATGCATCGGAAGGGACCTCTATGTTTCAAAATGCAACTATTCTTGTCAAAACGAATGGATGTTTTCGTAATCAAAACGGTAATGAAAACAAAAACAAAATTATTTGACTGAACACGCACTTTATTGACTGGAATAAAAGATGGCTCACAACCGAGCAACACACAGGAAGCAAACCCTGGAAAGAGGTGATTGCACATAAAAGGAAAAAATCTATCCTAATGGCAACGTGAAACTGTGATCTCATCGGGTTCCAACTCAGTTACACCTCATCTATCCTCAAGACTTTCATGCCTTGCTTGCTCTTGATAAAGAATCTTCAGGTGTTCGATCATATCGAACGCTGCCATGTTCTCATGTTGCTTTTGCAACTCTGAGTTCATGGTAGCTAGCATGAGACAAGCAGTTTCATTGGCATCATTGACATGCTTGTTATAAGCATCTCTTTCTGCCTTAGGTGCGGAACTAGGAGGTTCCTCTTCAGGAACAGGTTTCTCCAAGACATACATCTTTCTATCATGTTTGAAGACAATCCTCAGATTTCGGTGCCAATCCAGAAAATTTGTCCCAGACAAATTTTCCTTGTCAAGGATTGATCGCAAAATGTTGTTAGAGGTGTTTGTTGTCATGGTAATCTATATGAAAATAATGAAAATATAAGTATCAATAACATATTTAATTAGGCCTTTAATTAAATATGCTCCCACTATTTTATTCAAAACAAATGACTCTCACCATTTGATTCGGAAAATCCCATTGGAAGATTTTCTAGTGGGTCGAGATCCACATTTCACTTTGTTTTAAGTTCGCGTAGGCGGATTACACAAAACCAGGTTATTTAGGTAGCAACTCCTTCCAATTGTATCTAATACAACTCTCGAATATTTTAGTTGGGTGAATAACTCCTTATTCCAATCCATCACATGGATCATTTCCAACTCTTGCTTCTAAACATATATAATCTTATTATAATTTGTTTAGTTAAGTTTGACCCATTGTTTTAGCAATTGGATATTACAATTATCCCATCGCACCTTACTAATATAGAACATGCACCTCGCGTAGGCGAAACCTACATTATCCGATACTAGTCTTGATGAGTGCTAAAACTTGGAAAGCATAAACTTAATATTTAATTTGAGGGAATTTGCAATTATTCTGATCTCACCGGCTTATTTATCATATAAATCGTCTTTCACATGCATCAACATACATTCACATGCATCAAGATACATAATGAAACAGTTATGGCCCCTAGCGCAATTGTTCTCCCAAGCCAATGAGAGAACCTAAGCTAACCTAATAACGATCTAAGCTTTTCCAAGCAAGATCTTCAAGGTTGTCCTCCTTTGATATTGAATTCTTCTCTTTCTTCATAACATTACATTACATAAAAGAAACTTGTTTTAAATACAAGGGAGTGAGATGAGAAAAGAAGTTACATTATGATATTAAAAGAGAGGCACGACACGCAGGTCGTATTTTAAAAACCCAAAACAAAATAAAGGAAAACTAATGCCATAACCGATCACCACAAGACAATAATAATAATAAAATTATTATTATTAATTTTAATTCTTTTAATTAATTAAAACCAAATTAAATTTCGGCGACCGATCACACTATGAAGAGTTAGTCGGGGGTCCGCTGCCCAGTCAGCGGGACGGGGTTTCTGCTGACCGATCAGCACTTGATACTTTAAAGCACAACTCTTGCGCAATCACAACCCTAATCGCATAACTCTTTGACAACACAACTCTTGTGCCGTCATTAACCCTAATACACCAATTTCAGACCGTCAAACACACCTCGATTGTTAATTCAGTATGATTGATCAACACGTCATTGCTTCATCATACTAATGTCGGATCAAGAAGCAAGCGACTATTGATCGCTCAAAGGAAAACAACCATTAAGTGTTTGAATAAACGAAGCAGAAACAGTATATCATATATACCATATTTTGCATCAGGATTACTTATATCATATATATAACTTGATCGATCTCAATTGCATAACTTATGGACGATCGATGTATCGCTGCTTCACCATACTAATGTCGGATTCCGAAGCATAGTCAACATCAATCATCCAAATCATACACACATGATGCCAAATTTAATTACTTGTTTATTCTTTGATTCATTCTGTCTTTTAATCATATTAATACAGAAAATATAGAAAATAAACAACTATCAGATGCATGGTTTCGTAAGTGGCTCTAATACCACTGAAGGAGAAAAGCGATCCAAAACGCAACGGAATTTAAAATTTCTCCTTTAGTGATCCTTACGAATGAGCATGATCAGTGATAAAATCGTTACCTCTTGTGGCAATTATAACCTTTGATGCAGATCTACGAAGCGATCACGAACGTTGACCGATGACAACGCCTCTACTCAATCCACACGAACGGATTCCTTCAATCTTAGTGCTAGCTGCTACGAATGAAGGCTCTGGGTGAGAGAGAGAGAGAGAGAGAGAGAGAGAAACGAAATTGCAACAGCACAAATGCTTCTACACAAGTGTTCTATTTATAGAACCACTTATGTGGGCTGCAAGCTAAAAAGCCCACTCAAGTGTATGTGGCCCATATCTTATAATATGCCAAAATCACTTAAGCGTGTGGTACCTTACCATATTTCGTATTCTACTTAAGTACACCGTACCTTACGATGTTCTGCAATTCACTTAAGTGCACCGTACATTACAGTATTCCTTAGTTACTCTATCTCTCATCAATCCGTCCTTTTGTGTGTGACCCTGTAGGTTTTCGTGGCATTGGCAATTATATTAAATCACCTATTTAACATAATAAACAGTGAGCGGTATCTAGAAACACATCACTGCTACCTAAGACACGAAAATGTCATGTGATCTGACAAATCCTTCTGTGATAATATTTATGTATACAATTACCCTTTTGCCCTTATGTCTATATTGAACACAAGGCATAGACCGTGTCATCCTTGTCCAGTTCAATATTGGGCCCATAGACATTTATCATGTTACACAGGATGGCCAAATTCCATCTAGGTCACTCATGTCCCTTAGCATACTTCGTGGAGTACCCATCAACTGTCTTTATGGTCATCCAGTTACGGACAATGTTTGATCAGCAATAAGGCATTCGACTCTACATCTAGGGTCCATAGTGGTTTCAGGTTGAAGGGTGGTATACACCATTATCATCATGAGAATAACTTATGACACTTTGCATAACATTCAATATAGTATTCTCATAGCGGGTCAATCCAGTATAAATATTACTCTTAATATTCATACCTATGTTTAAGACTTGATAACTCCTTATCCATGATCCATGAGATGTGATCATCAGTCTATATACATAATAGTCTTAATGCTTTAATGTTATCCCACTTCACAATAAAGCTCGATTATGGATACTTTAAGAATAGTGTCCTTATGTTTAATGTGATCTCATGATTAAGTCACACTTGATACATTAAACGGACTATCTATTCTAAGGACTTTATTAGACAAACATAATAAAAAAAGCCTTTTATTATTAATAAATAATTTGATACAAGTATCAAAAGTATTGGCCTCTAGGGATTACACCAACACCATGAACCAAGAAAGTCCAAATAATTGAAGGTTAGCAAGTTGATGGTGGTTGGCCAGATGAATTCATCTGATCAAAACTGGGTCTCCCTAGACCCTATCTCCTACACTTTTCACCATATGAAAATGATTCCAAGATGAAAATTACTCTAAATGATATTCCAAACAACTTTCATGTTGAGACCTAGAGCTAGTTTTTCTTGGAAAATCATTTTCTATGTTGAAACATTATAGGTCATTTTGTCTAAACCCTAATTTGAAAATCAACTTCCTAAGGCCATAACTTGCTCAATTTTTATGATATGAAATATTTCCAAGTTGCACAATCAAATTAAAGATGTTTACTTAAACTTTGATGATTGGAGTGAAAGCTAATTCAACTTTTATGAGAATGTGATATGAGGTTACATTATAGGTCATTTTTTACCTATACCATTGAACAAGTGATTTTTCCAAACTTCAAAAATGCATAACTCTATTATTCTAAATCCAAATGACATGAAATTGGTGGCCATTTTGAAGGTCTTTGAAATAGATATAACTTTTATGAAGACACTTTTCACATTTGAAGCTTACATAAAAAGTTAAGCAAGGTGGAATATTGAGATATATGGCTTGACACTTAGAAAAAATTTTAACATGTTGAAATTTCCAAACTTCCACCTCAAAATTATCCATGTTCCAAGCTCCAAATGAAAAAGTGTTCAACATCAAACTTGCTCCCCTTGATCCAAGCTTTCTAAAGAACCCAAGTTCATGCATGTTGGATAAAGATTGCTAGGTTTGCGCATGGCTTTAACAGGGATGAATCATTGTAAAGAATCAATTGCACAAACTTCAGTTCACAATGCCCTGCCATTCAAGCTTCATTCAAACCTCAATTGGAATCATTTTGGACCTTAATGCATTGCATCATGGGCCTGTACATGCCCATGCACTCGTGTCATCCATATTGCCAATTTTGGACAGATTTTGAAGTGTGCAAATATCATTCCCTTTGGCTATAAATAGAATGCTTCTGAGCTCATTTGAAGAAGAATTTGCGCGCCAGCTTTGTCCCCCATTGAAACCCTCTCATTCTAAAGGAAAACCTGAGAAATTTCAACTTGAAATTTGAGTTTGAATCTCAACTGTTGGAGATTCAAGAACTCTAGGATCCACAACCTTGCAAACTCTCCAATCACTTCCTATTAGTTTCTCAAGTGTGATCAGATCGTGTTTGAAGCAAGCAACATCAAGAACTGCATAGCATTGAAGGTAATTTTCATAAAACTTCATCTCTTCGATTCTCACTTAATTCTACTCAATTCTCTTGGATCTTTGGTTGTATGAAGTCCTACCAATATAGGCAAGAAGATTGAGTTGCTTAGAGGTCAAATCGAAGCAACTCAGTTGATGCACCTCAAAATTCAACTCCTCATATCTTTCTATATATGTGGAGTTAGTTCAAATTGAGGTGATATTCTTGATCTACACCATTTTATCTTTCAGATCATGTCCTCTTTTGTAGTTTTGATGTGGTGATGATCGAACCAGTCCGGCCAGGGTCACCGGAGAAGATGACCGAACTTTGGGCTCCGGCGATGAGCTGGAAGTGTTCAGAGCCATTGATTTGTTTTAAAACATTTTAATCTGAAGCGCTCATTATGAATACCAGGCGTGTGGATGAGTTGACTAGCGTGTACCATGGAACGCGTGTTCTCCACCACTTTATCTGCCACCTCAATTAATGAGGGAGATCAAGTGGTCCACGTTTTTTGCTATTTTTAGATTTTCATTTTAATTCTTTTATTTTCATTATTTCATATTAATTTTAATATTGATCCAAAAAATATGAGAGTTTCACCAAAAAATTTCAAAAAATTTCCTCTTTCATATTTTGAATTAAAATTATTTTTTGGATCATTATTAATATTTTTCATGATTTAATTGATTTTATGATTATTTTTAATTATTTAAAAATACTTTTAAGTCTTTAAAAATTCTGAATTTTTTTCTCCAAGGTCCTTTGACCTTGTTTGACCTATGATAAATCTCATGGCTATTTCTTTGGTGTTTTGATGAGTTTTTAGGAATTTGACAAACCATATTTAATTTAAATATACTATTTTAGTCTTTTTAATTTGAATAAATGCCAATTAATTGTGTTGACCAATTGTGATTGATTTGTTTGAGTTTGACTCTTGTTGTTGGGCCTTGGTCAAGGTTGATTTGACTTTGTCAGGTTAATATCATTGGATTTAGAGGATTGATGGAATGTACATTCCATCTCCCAAAATGAATGGATGATATTAACTTGGTAAAAGTTCTCCTTTGACCAATTTGAGTTTTGATCCATTCCCCTCCCTCTTCATCTCACTCCCCTTATTTATGCATTCATCTCATTTGGCCTATGATATCTCAAAGTCCTAAGGCTAGTTGATTGAAAAATCAACATAAGTATGGATGAGATTAGGCCACGTCTTT
Source organism: Lathyrus oleraceus (assembly GCF_024323335.1). NCBI lineage: Eukaryota > Viridiplantae > Streptophyta > Magnoliopsida > Fabales > Fabaceae > Lathyrus > Lathyrus oleraceus. The sequence continues at coordinate 433,415,157 of NC_066583.1, read as the reverse complement.
TGCATATTCATTTTTGTGTGTGGTATGTTTCATGAGCATAGTCCATTATACTATGTCTGTAACATGCATTAACACCAAAAAAGGCATAGCATTCTAGTTAGTGAGATTGTAAGTCTCTCCTCTTTCATTGTATTGTGTGGAAACTTGGCCTTTTTTCCTTCCTTTGGAAGATGTCTTGGCTCAAGGATCCATGCTTGTGATAAGTGGGTTGAGTATTCTCCAAAGAATGACTTAAAATGAAAAGAAAAAGAAAAACAATACTAACTTCTAACTCATTAACAACTAACTTTTAATTTCAAGCCATTTACTTTAATGTCATTTAATTTTAGTCTTTATTCATTTGCCATTATTCATACCACTCTAATTGTTTATGTTTATGCAATTTTCACTTTGTCCACTTGGACCATATTGTGTGATATATCTTGCTTGTGTATATTTTGTTTGTTTGTGTGGTCTTAGACCATTAATGTACATAATAAGAACAAAAACCTTAAATAACTTTTGTGTGGACTGTTGACTTGATCTTGGACAAATGGACTTAGAACTTAGGCAACATTCCTATGCTAAAGGACTTGGCCAATGCCAACTTTTGTGAAACCAAGTGATTGCAATTTGAAGCTTCATCTAATACATCATTAAAGATCCCTTTGAGTTCATCTACAACATGATCATTGTGAAGCTGTTATTTTAAACCTGGGACTTGTGGAAATCATTTGTTACATGGTCTAATTTGAAGAAGATCATGAAGTGGCTAACCTTGGATGTGGCTATCTTTATTTGATGCCTTTGCTCTTCAAGATTGATATAATTGTGCATTTGTGTGTTGCTTGATTCTAAATGTCCAAGGGAATTTGGGTTTCTATTTACATTCTTGTCTATTGGATTGCTACCCATTGGTCAGATCTTTTCAACTCTTAACTTTTAATTTTGTGCATAGGATTAGTCTCTTCATATTCTCCCCATTTCTTAAATTTCAAAATCTCTCCCTCCCTTTTTAAAATCTTCTTTGTTTGAACTTGTTTTGCTCTAAACCTTGACCACTTTGCAAAAAGCTAGAAACTTTGGCCTTATGCCATTGCATTTTCAAACTTCTTTTCTTAATCAAATTTGTAAATAAACTTAATTATATTTGACTTACACTTTCAAAAAGCTAAAAAGAACTAACTCATTCAAACCATTTTTAGGCCTTTGTGCCTTTCAAACTTAATTTTTGGTAAAAGCAATGCATCCACTTTGAAATTTGTATCACGAACTGCAAGGTTTTGATTCCTCATTTTTATGTTGGTACGTAGGCACAAGTCCGAAGGTCTTGTCAAACACAAAAAATATAATTAATGAATTCTTTTCTCACCCCCTCATTCTATTTGTTTGTAAACATCACTTTGTACAAAATACATATGTACACAAAAAAAGGCTCCCTAGGAGTACCTAGGGCACTTTTGGTGCTAACACCTTCCCTCCGTGTAACCAACCCTCATACCTGTAATCTCTGACATTTTATTAGTTTTGATTTGAAAGCTTCTTACTTTTGGGTTTTGTTCGTACTTTTTCCCTTTTCCCTTGAAAACAATAAAAGTGTGGTGGCACTCTTGTTATTTGATGTCTAGCTTATCCATAGCTTGATGATCATGAATTTACCGCTACACTAATCTCATTAGTATCAATCAATTATGTGATCAAGATCTTTGTGTCAGTTTCAATCGTACTGAACGCATTCACAAACAAGATCTAGAAGGAAGTCATGAAAGTGGATGAAACCAAGCCATTACATGTGGAGATCTCAATCAAATGACCAACTCTCAATTTGTCTAATCACTAAAGTGGATGAAACCAATATGTGTCACAAAAATATTGGCCATCTGAATCTCAGAAGCATGAGATAATTTATAACTACAAAGGATATTAATGGCCTTCCTAACCTTAATATTGAGGAAGGAAGAATATATGGTGACTTCCAGATTGGAAAAGAATCCATGATGTCTCACAAGAAGCTACAACATCTCACCACATCAAAAGTTATGGATTTACTTCACATGGATCTCATGGGACCCATGCAAGTTAAAAGCATAGGTGGAAAGAGCTATAATTTTATGTGTATTGATGACTACTCAAGATTGACATATATTTACTTTCTTAGAGAAAATCAGATACATTTTCCACATTTGAAAGATTATGTCAACAACTTCAGCGTGAAAAGGGAAGGGAGATGTGAAAGATTGTTAAAATTATGAGTCATCATGGAAAGGAATTTGAAAACTCCAGATTCTATGAATACTGCTCTACATAAGGTATTACTCACGAGTTATCTGCATCAATTACTGCATAACAAAATGGAGTGGTTGAATGCAAGAATAAAACTTTACAAGAGATGTTCATAGTCATCCTCCATGCAAATAATTACCCTATTACTTTTGGTCTAAAGAAATGAACATAACATGCCATATTCACAATTGAGTAACCATTCATTCTGGAACACAAGTTACTTACTACGAGCTATAGAGAGGAAGAAAACTTAATGTCAAATACTTTTATGTGTTTGGCAGCAAGTGCTACATCTTTATTGATCGAGAACAAAGGCGCAAGATAGATCCTAATTGTGATTAATGGATTTTTTTGGGATATTCTGTCAACAGCAGAGTGTATTGTGTATACAATCACATAAATACCATCAGGGAATTAATTAATGTGGTGATAAATGATTCTTCTCAAACTAAGACTATTTACGAAGAGGAGCACTACTGTCGCAACCTGAAAAAATACAGTGGTGCGAAAAGACAACCGGCGAGAAAGAAGAAATGACAGGAGAGTCGCCACCGTGCGTTATTTATCCCAAAGGAGGGAAAGGAAACGCTCGAAGTAAACCTGGAGAAAGGAAAGGAAAAGACAAGGTCTCGCAACCAAATCTTGGGTTCGGGAGTCGATTATGCGAAGGGAAGGTATTAGCACCCCTACGCATCCGTAGTACTCTACGGGATCCACTCTTGTTTGTTTCTTGTCTAAAGGGTGTGTGTTTATCTAATGTACTATTTACTAAAAGAAGGGGTCAAAGAAAAATGACTCGCACGGATGTCGCATCCACTGCATACGTATCTCATCTGGAATGAGAATCAGAGTCTTCGTAGCTCGGCTACCTAAGGGTTAAGGATAAGTGTGCTCGCTAAGACATCGCGTCTTATGCCTACGTATCTCATCGGGAATGAGAATCAGAGCAAAACGTAGTTCAGCTAACTACGGGAATAAAGGGTCTCGATTGCAACTAGGGCAAGAGAAAAGGAAAGTCTCGATCGCAACGAGGGCGAGAGAAAGGATCGCAACGAGGGCGAAAGCAAACAAGGATTAGTTGTTAGTCGTTAGTCAAACTCGACAAGACATCGCATCTCGTGCCTACGTATCTCATCTGGACATGAGAATCAGAGATGCCGTAGTTCGGCTAACACGCACACAAACAAACACAGGCAAACGTGGAGCCTGACTGCCAATCACTGGACTTACATCAGCATCCGAACCAAAACACACACAAAGAGGCAAACGTGGAGCCCGACTGCCAATCACTGGACTTACATCAGCATCTGAACCCAAAACAAACCCACACTGGAACCCGAATGCCACTCGATGGACTTACATCAGCTTCCAAGCACACAACAACACACACAGAAAGAAAGAAAAGTGTGAAAAAGAAAAAAAAGGGTGCCCGGAGCGGTCTCGCACGACCACCTGCCTACGTACCTCATCTGGTATGAGAATCAGGGCGACGTAGTTCCCCATCATAGGGGTTAAAGGACTAGCCTAACCAGATAACAGAGGGAGACACAACACTAGGGAGACTACGACTCGAGCCTAGATGTTGTCATGCCAAATCATCCCTAAGTTAAGGTTTCTAGCTAACTTGCACAGGAAGCAAGCCTATCCTAAACATGACTTGCACGGGAAGCAAGCCAAACCAAACCTAACTTGCACAGGAAGCAAGCTAAATCAAACACACAAGCACAAGTAGCACACACTATATGCAAGCCATGGGCTCATACAAAGGTTAGGTTTTAGTCGAGGGGTCATATCAACCTCAACAAACAAACCACTGGAACTGGGTAGTGTTAGCTCTTAACCTTGCCATTGAGGGGCTAAGGTGAAGCAGATGAAAGGTGAGTGAAGATAAGACTTCACAGCTCTTATCCCTGGCCTGGGAGAGCTTAAGACAAGAATGTGTGGGTTCAGAAAGTGGGAACCCTTCTACACATTTGAAACTGACTCAACTGTACAATTGTACAAGATCTTGGGTTTGTATCTGCAATGCATCAACACAGTGGTGTGAGCAAAGCAGATGACACACAGAGTAGCAGGGGATAGATTGTATATCCCTTGGGTTCTACCAATTGCCTCTTCACTCAGGAGGTCTTTGACTCTATACAAGGACAAATGTAAACAATCACAAACATTGCCTCTTAAGGAGGACTTCAGACAGTTGCATGGCCAAGTAACAGGCCAGGTCTTCCAGACTACATGAAGATAAGAAGTTATACCTCAATGCAAATTGCTATTTAAGCAAAGCAAAAGTTATGGATTTACTTCACATGGATCTCATGGGACCCATGCAAGTTAAAAGCATAGGTGGAAAGAGCTATAATTTTATGTGTATTGATGACTACTCAAGATTGACATATATTTACTTTCTTAGAGAAAATCAGATACATTTTCCACATTTGAAAGATTATGTCAACAACTTCAGCGTGAAAAGGGAAGGGAGATGTGAAAGATTGTTAAAATTATGAGTCATCATGGAAAGGAATTTGAAAACTCCAGATTCTATGAATACTGCTCTACATAAGGTATTACTCACGAGTTATCTGCATCAATTACTGCATAACAAAATGGAGTGGTTGAATGCAAGAATAAAACTTTACAAGAGATGTTCATAGTCATCCTCCATGCAAATAATTACCCTATTACTTTTGGTCTAAAGAAATGAACACAACATGCCATATTCACAATTGAGTAACCATTCATTCTGGAACACAAGTTACTTACTACGAGCTATAGAGAGGAAGAAAACTTAATGTCAAATACTTTTATGTGTTTGGCAGCAAGTGCTACATCTTTATTGATCGAGAACAAAGGCGCAAGATAGATCCTAATTGTGATTAATGGATTTTCTTGGGATATTCTGTCAACAGCAGAGTGTATTGTGTATACAATCACATAAATACCATCATGGAATTAATTAATGTGGTGATAAATGATTCTTCTCAAACTAAGACTATTGACGAAGAGGAGCACTACTTGTACATAAATGAACCAAATGTGAGGACTGATGTGCCAAACAAAAGTTCTAACATCTTGCCAAATTTTGATATTGAAGATTCAGAAGAAAGGATGGTCCAACAAACGAAGGTCCCTCAATTAGAATTAAAAAATATCATCATATAGAAAATGTATTTAGGAATATCCATGAAGGAATTATCACCATATCTAAAGATGTGATTGCCAACATGTGTTTTATCTTTAAAGTTTAAACCCATGAATGTTAAAGAAACCTTGACTGACAAATATTGGATCAATATGCAGGAGGAACTTGTTGAAATTTAAATAAACAAAGTATGGGAGCTAGTTCCCAGACTTGAATCAGCCAACACCATAGGAACCGATTGGATTTACAAGAACAAGTCAGATGAAACTGGTAATATGACCACAAACAAAACACGATTAGTTTCTCAAGGATACACATAAATAAAATGTATTGAATTTGATGAGACATATGCTCCTATTTCTCATATTGAATCTATTAAACTTATTCTAGGAATATCATGTCTTCTGAAAGGATACATCAATCCTAGTGCTCCAAATCATGGCTACAAGCTGAAGAAAACTCTATATGGACTAAAACAAGCTCCAAGAGCTTAGTATGAAAGGCTCATTAAATTCCCCATCAATAATGGTTATGTAGTGTTATTTTTTGCGGTCCCGGTAAGGGGTATCTTAGGTAAAATCAGGGAAGTCCCACAAGGGGGCAAAGGGCTAGCCACCCAATGAGGCCACTGATCATCTGAATGGGGCCAATAACATTTTAAAGTGATATAATATGAATTGCAATCCAACATTAATCATGATAAACCATCTTTATTCTTTCCTTTTGATTTCAAAGCATATGATTACTTGATCTTGATTGAGTTATCCTTCCTACTTTTTCTTCTTTTATAAACTTTTGTCTTCATCAAAATCCAACTAAGATAGATGATATAAATCTTCTTCACAATCTCCCCCTTTTTTATGATGATAAAATAATTGATGGGAAGTTTTTATTAACACTTGATACACTTTATTTCTCCCCATAGCTTGGATATCTCCCCCTATCTTTCTTGTCTCCTCGTTTATTTTGCAAATTATGCTATGATGTTTTTGGTTTCCTGAAAAATAAAAAATAAAAAACCATCTCTTCTCCCCCTTTTTGATATTATCAAAAATAAAAAGAGTAAAATTCGAAGGATTATAATAATATAAGGGAAATGATATAAAGATATAAAAAGGCTTATCTTCTTCACATTTATATCATATGGAGTCAAAGTTAATATCAAAGTTGATGTTTTTTGAAACTGTCAAACTTTTCATTTGATCTTTATTTCGATCGTTTTCCAAACATCTAAACCATGCGCCTCAAGAAACATTTGTATATTGATCTTCCAAAAATCATAACGTTTACCGGTAAAACATGTAAGTCTATTTATGCTTCCACTATCTCTAAAAACCCGGATTTACGAAAGCCATTTATAGATCTTTAGGAACATGTTACCTATAACCTGCTCTGATGCCAATTGTAAGTATGAGAGTGCACAATCTAGGGGAGGGGTGAATTAGACTTGCTTGATTTTTCAGGTTTTTATGCAAGTTCATTTTCTTTTTTACGTTTCCAAAAACAAGTTAAGTGTTGTAACTTGATTAAAATGATGTTAAAGTGAAAAAAGTAAATGACACAAATATATATACTAGTCCCCCTTATCAACTAAGGGTACATATAGTCTCCTCTAACCCCATGAGAGATTTTCACTATTGTTAGATCTTTGTACAAGCCTCACACCAAGAATTCTCCTACAATCTTCTAACAACAACAAAGAAGCACACCACTTCCTTGATTTCACAAAAACACCAACAACTACCATGGACTTGTAATCAAACTAATTCAAAGACTTCTTCACAACAATCACCATTAACTTGATGATCACAATAATATATATTTAACACTATTGAATTTGTATCTCTTTTAATTTGCTTGTGTTACAAGATATATGAAAGTTTTGGCTCTCGTCTTTCTATTTGATCACAATCTAAACATATGCACTTAAGTGCTCAAAAAATATGAAGGAATCTTTCTAATAATATGAAATTTATGCGCAAAGATTAATGACTTAAAGTTTAATGGATATTTGAAAATATGTTTGAATAGTATGAATTTAATGTATAAAAGAGGTGTATTAAAATCTGATATGAAATGCCTTAAATACATGTCTTCAAACCCCTATGAATAGGCATATGTGAATGAAGGGTCTCAGTGAAAGTTTCCCATGCAAAACAACGCCACTAGTTGATGAAAAAACTGTAGGTTTTTACACGATAAACAATTACTAATAAGTGGTAATTGATTACCACTGACCAATAACTATATTTTTGAATTTTGACAGCTTGTAACATGTTACCAATATCTGGTAATCTGTTACAAATATCTGGTAATTTATTACCACATAGTTTTAACCAAAGAAAAGATTGTTTCAATACATATAAAGTGTAATTTCCAATTATTTTCAAAAGGTATGCATATGATAGAAATAAGATGAAGTATATGATATTTTTCTGAGCATTTTAAAGTGATATAACATGAATTTAAGTCTAACCTTAATCATGATCAACCATCTTGATTATTTCCTTTGATTTCAAAACATATGATTACTTAATCTTGATTGTGTTAGCCTTCCTAATTTTCTTATTTGATAAACTTTTGTCTTCATCAAAATCCAACTAAGATATATGATGTAAATCTTCTTCACAAGAAGATCACACCAAAAAGGTACATGTGTGAAAACAATTTTACTAATATTTGTTTAAAATCCAAAATAGATAGAATGTTTCATTCTATAGGGTTATTAGAGTTCATGCAAAGGGAAGAAACAACTGATGAGCGTATTAACCTTGAGTTTTTGAGTATCTTAGACTTCAAATTGCAAAACAAGTGGATAAATGGTACGAGGTACTACTATGGTACTCTCATATTCTGTCTATTCAATCAAAATCATAACTTAAGTGTTGAAGAGTTGGGAAACATTCTCAGATTTCCTATCTATGGCCCTAGAGATGTCCCAAGTGAATTCAATGTTAATAACTTTTGAGTTGATATTACCAGTGATCATTTTTATACCGTTGTTGGGGAAAAAACCTCCACCATTCAAAACCATTTCTTCCGGTATGCCCAAAAGGTGCTTGCCTACACCTTGTTTGGGTGAGGTGATAGTACTGATGTATCTATCCAAAGAGAGATTTTCTTTTTGTATTGTATGATTAATAATGATGTGGTTAATGTCGCCTCCTTTGTGGCCAACTATTTGAGGAGAGTTTCTCGTGCAACCGCCAAAGACATTTCAGTGGGAGGTTTGATCACCCAAATCGTTGAGCACCTATGACTAGAATTTAATTAGGAAAAAGATCGTCTTGTAGAGGGTAGATATAAGATTGACATGGATTCCCTTGTGCATCAAGGAAATATTTCCATTGACGGTAACACCTATATGATGATGATTTGTAACAAGGATATTCATGATTTTCCCAACCCTAGGAATATAAGGGTTGGTGTTGTGAATAATTGGCTCTATAAGGAGGGTGTCCCCACTCCTGGTAATTTATCCTTGGAGAAGGGCGACCCCGATTTGTCTAACCATGGTGTAGGACATTGTTCCACCACTTACCCATCCTACCTAACATGAAGTCGAGCTTTCAAATGATAATCAGGATAGGTGTGGTGGGTGGAAACGGAGATTCGAAGCATGAAAGAGGAGTAAACAAGACAAGGCGTGGTCTTGGAATATATTTAGTTGATGTTGCAGCAACTTATGTTGCACTTTTCAGCTCCCGAGTGAAGTCTTTGTGAGTTCATTCCCTCTTTCTTGCGCTAAAACATTGAGGATAATGTTTAGTTCAAGTTTATTTTAGGGGGGGGGGGGGGGGGGGATTTCTTTACTTCCTCTTTCTTTATGATGTAATTTTCTTTGATCGCGTAGATTTCGTCCACTATTGGAATTTTCTATAAAACTCATAGGTAGTCTTGAGTTTTACGATCGAGTTTTTATTCCAGTTTTTCACGTATTCTACTTTTCCATTCTCTGTACTCAAGTCTTCATTGGAGAAATGGATCAAGCTTAATTCAACGTATTTTCTTTTTTGTAAGATTTTATTTATCTCTTTTATCGCAATTGCTATTATATCTCAATTGTTTATTACGATTTCGATTATGAGTATTTCTCTGATTGTGGTATCCCTCACCATGAATGACTAGTCCAACGGGGACTAAGGGTCATGTGGTTTATCTCATAACTATTTATATGACTCATCACAATTTGATTACGAGAGTCTTTGTTCATATTTATTTTAATACCTGAGTTATGTCATTCCAACCCTTGTGTGAAAGTAAAGAGTTCTCAGGTACCAATCATAGTTTGAAAGGATATGTATCGTTACTCGAGCGCAAGTCTTTAAGCAATCGAGTAAAATACACCAAAAGTGTCTGGATGAGATTGAGAAATATCTCATTTTTATAGTTGTGCAAAAGTAACAAATATTTGACATATAGTTCGTCCATGCGAAAGCAGACGAATTATTCGTCATCGATAGGGCAACACGCTGGCGAAAACAAGTGTTGTCCATATTTATCTATTTTCTAAATCGTGTCATAAATCTCGTAATAGAATTGAATTGGATCATATGTATATGTCAGAGTAAGAATTATGATCCTAAGTCTTGTTTGTTTTATTATAATTTAAGTGATTTTCATTTAAGTCATTTTTATGATAAGTACTTTTTTAAATAAGTTATTTTACAAAACCTCAATTTTTGATCTCTCTAGATATACATCAATATAACATAGTTCGATATTCAACCTGTTGATCCTTGTGGTTCGATAATCATTTACTACTTCGCATAACCGTGCACTTGAGCATGTTAAATGCGAGAAGCAATGTTTTGTTGGAATTAATGCAGGTGTCAAAGTCTCTCTAAAAATGATCGTGACATCCACTGCTCGTACAAAAAAAGTGGATAAGTTGATTAAAATTATGGTCCCTAAGGGTGTTAATGCTTCAACATCTTAGCCTACTGAATAAGACAATGTTTGGATAGTTGAAGATCAGGTTGGAAATGATAATGAGAATGATTCTAATGAGAGTGAAGGTAGTTTTGGATATTGGTCATATTTAAACTCTAAAGATTAAAACTTCTTTTGATTAATGATTTGTGGTTTTCGTACCCCTACGTGGGTTTTTCTTATGTTTGTTTAATAGCCCCCAGGACAGGATAATGGTTCATTCTTTCCCTCTGGGTTGGTTCTATTTTTTTCTTTTGGCTTTTGCTTTGGATTTCTGCCCCTTCTAGTCTGTTTTGCTTCTCTTTGAATGACTGTTTTTTGCCCCTTGCATAATTTGAGGCAAATATGGGGAGAACAAACTAATTTTATTTTTAAATCTGGTAATGCAAGACCTTTTATGGTAATCTGATATGCTAGTTATTATGTTGATATTCTAGTTATGTAGATCCTCTAAAATGGTTTAGCATTATGTGTTTCACTTCACTTTGATGTGTTTCTGATCATGTCATGAAGTTTGTTCTAGTTTTTTGGTTGCACATCTTGCATGTTGTATTTGCCTTAAAATTGGCCAAAGGGGAGATTGTTATTACAAGTGATTGACACATTTTTATAGACAACATGTATTGCAAGATGCCATGACATTATGTTGAGACATTTGGTCTATATGCGCTTAAAACAGGAGGAAAATATGTGGAGGAAGATGTCCCGCACATCATGGAATATTTTACCTCAAAAGTCTGATGCACTGTAACAGAATCACGCGTCTGATTTGTTTTCATATTTATCTGTGAGTTTATGTACTTTTTGGAACTAGGAAAGATTTCCTGAAAATATTAAGGATCAAGACCAAATCAATTTGATAGAGATTTACTTTAAGATGGATTACAAATAAAATTAAATAAAATTTTATTTAATAATCTCTTAACAAAAGATGAATCTAAAATATATCTTACAGAGCACATTGATCATTAAACACCTTGATATAACATCTAGTAAGGCATCATATGGGCACATGTCATGAAGACCTCACTTTGTATCCTTTAGACACGAGTCACTCAAGTTATCATCAAGTTTCTCTGGTCAACTCAATGCTACAAGTCAACACTTTTGATCCTCTTTTAGAAGATTAATTTGTTACCCTCTAGTGAATTCTTTAATCTGGTGACCAATCAATGAATATTTATAATTTTATTCTTTGAATAATAACTTTGGTGATTTCTCTCACAATGAAATGAAATTCAAATTTGAGAAACAGTCAACAATATTACACAATATACAACTTCTGTGTGAAAATAATATAAAGGAGTGCGCAACAATTCTTGTTATAAGTAGAAAGTCATGGAATTCTAATAGTATATAAACCACAATAAATATTATTCTAACAATAACCTTAAACATCATTCAAATCAAGGAAACTCTATATATTCTCAAATTCTCTCAATATTATTTACCATATTGAATAATACTTGAATATAATAATGCTTTTTAGAATCAATTTTGACAAAAAAAAAAGAGAAAAGAGAAAAACATTAAAAAAAAACATCTAGAGAAAAAACTCTAATAGAAAAAGAAATAATCAACTCAAGTATTAAGTGGTTTTGTCGTACTCGCACTTTTTTTTTGAAATCATAAACGCATGTATTTGCATTTTATTTTGTTTACATCCTCTATGTAAACAGAAGCAATTATGTGTTATTTGGTTTTATTTCCCGAAAGATGTTAGTTGTTAGTCGTAGACCAAGACTTATTTGAATTAAATTCTTTGTGTTTGAGAAATTTAAGGTAAATTTAAGTTGGACTAGAAGATACCGAATTAGTGAATTTGTAGTCGGTTGAATATATTTAAAATCTTTCAAGCGTGAGAGAAATACACATAACTCCAATTTGTTGAGTGAACTTCGATAAATTCCTTGTGTCTATCTCTCTTTCATTATCTCATTACATTCAACATCTGTATTTGAGTTGGTTTTTATTCTAAATATATAAAAAAAAAATTAAATTTCAATACAAATCAATTCTTATTTCTTGTGTTTTTCTCACCTTCAACTGACATTTAAGCTTTGATCTCTTATTTGAATATTTAACTATATAAAAGTAAAAGATCTTTGAGAAAAGAAATGATTGAACATACAAATGTTAATATTGAAAAGACTAACTATTCTTACTCAATCAAACCTCTAATGTTTGACAGAGAAAATTTTGACTATTAAAAAGATAGACTTTTATAATTTTCTTATGGAATTTGTTACGAAAAGGCTACAAAAACACTTAAAAATGTTGAGGATAAAGAATTAGATACTTCACATATGAATGTTACAGATAACAAATGCATTTAAAATATATATCAAAGACAAAGTTTCTTATAAACGCTATTGCCTTCAAGAAGTATGAAAACATTCCAAATATAAATCAACAAATCTATTTACGATTATTTGTGTATTAACTAAAAAGGTAATAAGCAAGTCAAATAGTTTAAGGAAAATGCTTTTGATAAGAAAGTGTGGAATATTCAAAATGGAAGATGATGAAGACATGAAAACCATGTTTCTTAGATTTCATATTTTAGTCTTTGGACTTAAGGTTTTGAATATAAACCACACTATTGATGTCTTGTGAAGAAAACCCTCAGAAGTATATCAAAGAAATGGATACCAAAGATAACTTCTATTCAAAAGGCAAATGAATTAAATGTCTTAATTAACTCTTCAAGATCTCATCAGCTTGTTTTATAGTCATGAGATAAAAATCAACAAATATGACCTTAGGAAAGCCAAAATATATTGCTTTGAAGTTTAAAAGCATGAAGGTCAAAGATAAAGCTCATATCTAAAATGAAGATTTTGAGGAGCTTAATGAGGCATACGAAGATGATGAACCTTACCTCATATCTAAAAAAGTGCAATGTCTATAGAGTAGAATGAAGTAGAAAATTTTTAATAAGGAATTAAAATTTTCAAGAGATCCAAAAGACAAGAAGAAAGTTAACAAGAAAATCATTTTTCATGAGTGCGGAGAATCTTGACACTTCAAAAATAAATGTCCAAGGCTGGAGAAAGATAGATACAAGAGAAGTTTATCTAGTGGAAAAATAAATGTCTCATTGATGCATGGAATGAGTCAGACCAACATGATAAAGACGAATAACATGCAAATGTTGCTATGATGACTTGAACACTACCTGATGTGCAACTAGATGATACAACAAATGACGAAGATGAAGATAAGGTATTTTTTTTAAACTTATTATGTGATGACCTTATTATTACTTTAAATGAATTACTCTTAAGATTCAAAGAATGATTGATAAATACGAAGGTCTTAAAAATATTTATGATTGGTTATTAGAACTTATTATTACTGAGAATGATTCTTTAAAATATCAAACATCTCAATATTTCATAACGAGTGTAACTTTGAAAAGTATGAAGGTGTTTTTGCAAGAGTTCCTCACTAACAACATATATAAAGGAAATGTGGTTTTAATAAAATATAGTGTAAGTAGAAACAACAAGAGAGATTTAGGATACATTGGTGAGTAAATGATTAAAGCTTGTGATGTAAATACTATGTGCTCCTATAATTTGAAAGAAGGTCACAACTAAATAACTTGTCCAATGTTAAAAATATGGGAACATAAGAAACCACAACGAACTAACCAAAGAGGATCTAGAAAGATATGATTATCCAAAAACAAAATTATTTTATTTCATTCATATCTATTTATCAACAAAGTTGTAATCACATTCATAATATTTGGGCAATAGATGATCGGGACATTTTACATGCAAAATGCTTATGTTTCAAAGACTCAATATGAAGAACAAGAGAATATTTAATAACTATTCTTTTCCTTTTATTAATCACATAATTTTAGTTGAAGTATAACTTACTGAGTATAAGCTAATTAAGCAATGATGACTATGATGTAGCCTTTAATCAAAAGTTATGCAAAACTAAAGTAAAGTAGAAAAGATGCTCATGCCCTCTTTAGTGGTATGAAGAAAAATAACATTTATAAGATCAAGATGTATTATTTATAAACACGAGAGGTGAAATGCATCATTTCAACCAACGAAGAGCAATGTTTATACATAAAAGATTAGTGCATGTAAGATTGAGATTAATCTTAAAGCTTAACAATCTTAATGTAGTGAGAGGTCTACCTAATCTTAAATACCAATCATATGTTCTTTTTGGGCCATGTAAAAATGGGAAACTTTGATAATAAAAAATTCATTCTAAAATATTATTTTCTTATCAAGATCACTTGAAGTATTACATATTAATCTATTTGCGCAAGTAAAAATTAAGCCAATAAATGATTAAAAATATGGACTAGTCATTATTGATGATTATAACATACGGTGGTGAATATTGAAAAATATCCTTAGACACAATTAATCAAATTTTGTGTTCTCAGTATTTTACAAATAAGTACAAATTGAAAAAGACTTGAAAAATAAAATCATTAGAAATGATCATGGTGTGGAATTGGAAAACAAACTTTAAAATGAATTTTTATCTTTGTCTAAAAAGAAAGTTGAGACCGCACCCTGTGTCTTTGGTGTTGGTGTGCCGTTGTAGTCTTTTGATGTTGAATCGTGCTGCTTTAATATATAGGTGTGTTGTGATTTTCCTGTTTTTATAGTCTTTTTTTATTTTTCCATCATTCTCCTTATTTCTTCGTTGCAACTTTCACACTAAAACTCTATGAATTTTGTTTTGTTAGGATGATTTCCGAAAAGTTTAGTCTTTTTTATGATTTTTATGATTCTTTATTAAAACATACCAAACGAAAAAAATGCATTAATAGTAAAAACACTCGAAAACAATAAACAATAAATTTAAGTATTAAAAACATGATATGGTGGACTGTCTTCACCTTCCTACAAGAACCATTTAGATTCCATATCTTGCAAGGAAAACTAAAGGGGGATGCTTAGAGAAAGTGTGCATAAATTTACAATGTTCCAAAGGTCAATCCATTATTTACATATGACTCTGTCAAGTCTAATAGCAATACGAGTAACCCTTCCCACCATTGGTTTGATTGTAGAAGCTACTACACTGGTGTCTAAATAAAATAGATCATTATAGTTGGCTCAACTGATAGATTCATCACATGATGTTTTAATAGGCGGACATCGACCAAATTACTCATGAGCTCTCAAGACAAAATTAAATTCTCCAATAATGCACCAAGGGTTGAGGCTACCTTTTTGTAATGTATTCTATTTTAACAAAAGTTTATTTCTCTCCATATGCAAAGTTTTGACATAAACTGCAGCTATGTGACATATTTTTCCCTCTTACAAGAGAGAATGTAATATGTTGCTCTAATAGGAATAATACATCAGTTTCTTGATCAGAATTGTAGAAACCCCAAAGATTAGAAGCATGATTATGTCTGAAATCGAGAGAAAGTATCTTGAGATTTAATGACCTTAAGCGGTAGGAAAATGTGCAAAATGTATCATTGGTTTAATTATGATTAGTATGGCAGGCTTGTGGGATAAGCAAAGATTTTTTAAGACCAAATTTATATCAACGTTACCAGTTCCCTTGAATTCTGGTACTCTCAAAAACGAATATATAAAAAAGTTCCTTTATCTATATAACATATATAATAACGAATATCAGTTAGAAGTCTCAACTGATATTAGGTAAGAAACACAAACACACTGTATCATATAAATATTGTAAATGGTAAGCAACATATATGTATAGTCCAGCATGCATTCATCACACTAGCTTAAGTGTCAAATTTCTCATTCTTTGTAACAACTCATAATGACAAATCCATCATGCAGCGGGTGCTAGATCGATACCACCGTCATCGTCATCGTCATCATCGTCGCCTTCATTTTCGGGGTGAAATCGAGTTGCCACCCAGTCATTGCACATGTGAAAGTGAGGCAAAGCAGGTTTTATGCAAGTTAAAACTGCCATTCTAGTGTTTGTTGGACTAATACAAATTACACTAGTTGTGAACTGCTTTGGTTGACCGTGTCTCCAAACACTTATTTATACCAATAAAATATTCCTTTTCAATATTACAAAGTTATATTCTATGAAATTGTAGGTTTTTTATTCAT